>NC_092002.1:16725234-17325234 GCF_044704955.1 Pristiophorus japonicus | reverse complement strand
TCCAGACATTTCACTCCAGGCATTACACACCACACATTACACTCCAGACATTACACTCTGGACATTACACTCCAGATATTACACTGCAGACATTACAATCCAGGCATTACGATCCAGGAATTACTCTCCATATATTACACTCCAGATATTATACTCCAGACATTACACACCAAGCATTACACTCCAGCTATTAAACTCGAGATATTACACTCCAGACATTACACTCCAGACATTACACTCCAGACATTTCACTCCAGACATTACACACCACACATTACACTCCAGACATTACACTCTGGACATTACACTCCAGATATTACACTGCAGACATTACAATCCAGGCATTACAATCCAGGAATTACGCTCCAGGAATTACAGTCCAGATATTATGCTCCCGACATTACACTCCAGACATTACACTCCAGACATTACACTCCAGGCATTATACTCCAGATATTACACACCAGGCATTATTTTCCAGACATTACGCTCCAGATATTACTCTCCAGACATTAAACTCCAGATATTACACTCCAGACATTACACTGCAGGCATTACATTCCAGGAATTACTCTCCAGATATTACACTCCAGATATCATACTCCAGACATTTCACTCCAGACATTACACTCCGGACATTACACTCCAGATATTACACTCTAGACTTTACACTCCAGGCATTGCACTCCAGATATTATTCTCCAGGCCCTACATTCGAGACATAATACTCCAGGTATTACACTCCAGACATTACACTCCAGGCATTATACTCCAGATATTACACACCAGGCATTATTTTCCAGATATTAGGCTCCAGATATTATTCTCCAGACATTACACTCCAGATATTACACTCCAGACATTACACTGCAGGCATTACATTCCAGGAATTACTCTCCAGATATTACACTCCAGATATTATACTCCAGACATTTCACACCAAGCATTACACTCCAGCTAGTAAACTCGAGATATTACACTTCAGACATTACACTCCAGACATTACACTCCAGACATTTCACTCCAGACATTACACTCCGGGCATTACAATCCAGATATGAAACTCCAGACATTACACTCCATACATTACACAGTCAGGCATTACACTCCAGATATTACACTCTAGACATTACACTCCAGGCATTACACTCCAGATATTATTCTCCAGGCCCTACATTCGATACATAATACTCCAGGTATTATACTCCAGACATTACACTCCAGACATTACACTCCAGGCATTACATTCCAGATATAACAATCCAGACATAACACTCCAGGCATTACATTCCAGGAATTACAATACAGACATTTCATTCCAGATATTATACTCCAAACATTACACTCCTGGCATTACACTCCAGATATTACACTCCAGACTCTACAGTCGCAACATTACACTCCAATCATTACACTCCAGACATTACACTCCAGGCATTACACTCCAGATATTACACTCCAGACATTACACTCCAGACATTAGACTCCAGATATTATACTCACTCCAGACATTACACTCCAGACTTTACACTCCAGACATTACACATCAGACATTGAACTCCACACATTACACTCCACACATTACACTCCACACATTACACTCCAGACATTACACTCCACACATTACACTCCAGACATTATTTTGCAGACATTACACGCCAAACATTATTTTGGAGACATTACGCTCCAGATATTACACTTCAGAGAGTACACTCCAGACATTACACTCCAGATATTATACTCCAGACATTACACTCCAGAAGTTACACTCCAGACATTACACTCCAGACATTACACTCCAGACATTATCCTTCACACATTACACTCCAGACATTACACTCCAGACATTACACTCCAAACATTATTTTGGAGACATTACGCTCCAGATATTACACTTCAGAGAGTACACTCCAGACATTACACTCCAGATATTATACTCCATACATTACACTCCAGGCATTACATTCCAGATATTACACTCCAGATATTGCACTCGACATTACACTCCAGGCATTACACTCCAGACATTACACACCACACATTACACTCCAGACATTACACTCCACACATTACACCTCCAGATATTACATTCCAGGAATTACTCTCCATATATTACACTCCAGATATTATACTCCAGACATTACACACCAAGCATTACACTCCAGCTATTAAACTCGAGATATTACACTCCAGACATTACACTCCAGGCATTACACTCCAGATATTACACTCCAGACATTACACTCCAGACATTAGACTCCAGATATTATACTCACTCCAGACATTACACTCCAGACTTTACACTCCAGACATTACACACCAGACATTGAACTCCACACATTACACTCCACTCATTACACTCCACACATTACACTCCAGACATTACACTCCAGAAATTACACTCCAGGCATTACATTCCAGATATTACACTCCAGATATTACACTCGACATTACACTCCAGGCATTACACTCCAGACATTACACACCACACATTACACTCCAGACATTACACTCCACACATTACACTCCAGATATTACATTCCAGGAATTACTCTCCATATATTACACTCCAGATATTATACTCCAGACATTACACACCAAGCATTACACTCCAGCTATTAAACTCGAGATATTACACTCCAGACATTACACTCCAGACATTACACTCCAGACATTTCACTCCAGACATTACACACCACACATTACACTCCAGACATTACACTCTGGACATTACACTCCAGATATTACACTGCAGACATTACAATCCAGGCATTACAATCCAGGAATTACGCTCCAGGAATTACAGTCCAGATATTATGCTCCCGACATTACACTCCAGACATTACACTCCAGACATTACACTCCAGGCATTATACTCCAGATATTACACACCAGGCATTATTTTCCAGACATTACGCTCCAGATATTACTCTCCAGACATTAAACTCCAGATATTACACTCCAGACATTACACTGCAGGCATTACATTCCAGGAATTACTCTCCAGATATTACACTCCAGATATCATACTCCAGACATTTCACTCCAGACATTACACTCCGGACATTACACTCCAGATATTACACTCTAGACTTTACACTCCAGGCATTGCACTCCAGATATTATTCTCCAGGCCCTACATTCGAGACATAATACTCCAGGTATTACACTCCAGACATTACACTCCAGGCATTATACTCCAGATATTACACACCAGGCATTATTTTCCAGATATTAGGCTCCAGATATTATTCTCCAGACATTACACTCCAGATATTACACTCCAGACATTACACTGCAGGCATTACATTCCAGGAATTACTCTCCAGATATTACACTCCAGATATTATACTCCAGACATTTCACACCAAGCATTACACTCCAGCTAGTAAACTCGAGATATTACACTTCAGACATTACACTCCAGACATTACACTCCAGACATTTCACTCCAGACATTACACTCCGGGCATTACAATCCAGATATGAAACTCCAGACATTACACTCCATACATTACACAGTCAGGCATTACACTCCAGATATTACACTCTAGACATTACACTCCAGGCATTACACTCCAGATATTATTCTCCAGGCCCTACATTCGATACATAATACTCCAGGTATTATACTCCAGACATTACACTCCAGACATTACACTCCAGGCATTACATTCCAGATATAACAATCCAGACATAACACTCCAGGCATTACATTCCAGGAATTACAATACAGACATTTCATTCCAGATATTATACTCCAAACATTACACTCCTGGCATTACACTCCAGATATTACACTCCAGACTCTACAGTCGCAACATTACACTCCAATCATTACACTCCAGACATTACACTCCAGGCATTACACTCCAGATATTACACTCCAGACATTACACTCCAGACATTAGACTCCAGATATTATACTCACTCCAGACATTACACTCCAGACTTTACACTCCAGACATTACACATCAGACATTGAACTCCACACATTACACTCCACACATTACACTCCACACATTACACTCCAGACATTACACTCCACACATTACACTCCAGACATTATTTTGCAGACATTACACGCCAAACATTATTTTGGAGACATTACGCTCCAGATATTACACTTCAGAGAGTACACTCCAGACATTACACTCCAGATATTATACTCCAGACATTACACTCCAGAAGTTACACTCCAGACATTACACTCCAGACATTACACTCCAGACATTATCCTTCACACATTACACTCCAGACATTACACTCCAGACATTACACTCCAAACATTATTTTGGAGACATTACGCTCCAGATATTACACTTCAGAGAGTACACTCCAGACATTACACTCCAGATATTATACTCCATACATTACACTCCAGGCATTACATTCCAGATATTACACTCCAGATATTGCACTCGACATTACACTCCAGGCATTACACTCCAGACATTACACACCACACATTACACTCCAGACATTACACTCCACACATTACACCTCCAGATATTACATTCCAGGAATTACTCTCCATATATTACACTCCAGATATTATACTCCAGACATTACACACCAAGCATTACACTCCAGCTATTAAACTCGAGATATTACACTCCAGACATTACACTCCAGGCATTACACTCCAGATATTACACTCCAGACATTACACTCCAGACATTAGACTCCAGATATTATACTCACTCCAGACATTACACTCCAGACTTTACACTCCAGACATTACACACCAGACATTGAACTCCACACATTACACTCCACTCATTACACTCCACACATTACACTCCAGACATTACACTCCAGAAATTACACTCCAGGCATTACATTCCAGATATTACACTCCAGATATTACACTCGACATTACACTCCAGGCATTACAC
Organism: Pristiophorus japonicus; assembly: GCF_044704955.1. Taxonomy (NCBI): domain Eukaryota; kingdom Metazoa; phylum Chordata; class Chondrichthyes; family Pristiophoridae; genus Pristiophorus; species Pristiophorus japonicus. Next base: position 17,320,336 of record NC_092002.1, on the reverse strand, counting down.
TCCAGACATTACACACCACACATTACACTCCAGACATTACACTCCACACATTACACTCCAGATATTACATTCCAGGAATTACTCTCCATATATTACACTCCAGATATTATACTCCAGACATTACACACCAAGCATTACACTCCAGCTATTAAACTCGAGATATTACACTCCAGACATTACACTCCAGACATTACACTCCAGACATTTCACTCCAGACATTACACACCACACATTACACTCCAGACATTACACTCTGGACATTACACTCCAGATATTACACTGCAGACATTACAATCCAGGCATTACAATCCAGGAATTACGCTCCAGGAATTACAGTCCAGATATTATGCTCCCGACATTACACTCCAGACATTACACTCCAGACATTACACTCCAGGCATTATACTCCAGATATTACACACCAGGCATTATTTTCCAGACATTACGCTCCAGATATTACTCTCCAGACATTAAACTCCAGATATTACACTCCAGACATTACACTGCAGGCATTACATTCCAGGAATTACTCTCCAGATATTACACTCCAGATATCATACTCCAGACATTTCACTCCAGACATTACACTCCGGACATTACACTCCAGATATTACACTCTAGACTTTACACTCCAGGCATTGCACTCCAGATATTATTCTCCAGGCCCTACATTCGAGACATAATACTCCAGGTATTACACTCCAGACATTACACTCCAGGCATTATACTCCAGATATTACACACCAGGCATTATTTTCCAGATATTAGGCTCCAGATATTACTCTCCAGACATTACACTCCAGATATTACACTCCAGACATTACACTGCAGGCATTACATTCCAGGAATTACTCTCCAGATATTACACTCCAGATATTATACTCCAGACATTTCACACCAAGCATTACACTCCAGCTAGTAAACTCGAGATATTACACTTCAGACATTACACTCCAGACATTACACTCCAGACATTTCACTCCAGACATTACACTCCGGGCATTACAATCCAGATATGAAACTCCAGACATTACACTCCATACATTACACAGTCAGGCATTACACTCCAGATATTACACTCTAGACATTACACTCCAGGCATTACACTCCAGATATTATTCTCCAGGCCCTACATTCGATACATAATACTCCAGGTATTATACTCCAGACATTACACTCCAGACATTACACTCCAGGCATTACATTCCAGATATAACAATCCAGACATAACACTCCAGGCATTACATTCCAGGAATTACAATACAGACATTTCATTCCAGATATTATACTCCAAACATTACACTCCTGGCATTACACTCCAGATATTACACTCCAGACTCTACAGTCGCAACATTACACTCCAATCATTACACTCCAGACATTACACTCCAGGCATTACACTCCAGATATTACACTCCAGACATTACACTCCAGACATTAGACTCCAGATATTATACTCACTCCAGACATTACACTCCAGACTTTACACTCCAGACATTACACATCAGACATTGAACTCCACACATTACACTCCACACATTACACTCCACACATTACACTCCAGACATTACACTCCACACATTACACTCCAGATATTACATTCCAGGAATTACTCTCCATATATTACACTCCAGATATTATACTCCAGACATTACACACCAAGCATTACACTCCAGCTATTAAACTCGAGATATTACACTCCAGACATTACACTCCAGGCATTACACTCCAGATATTACACTCCAGACATTACACTCCAGACATTAGACTCCAGATATTATACTCACTCCAGACATTACACTCCAGACTTTACACTCCAGACATTACACACCAGACATTGAACTCCACACATTACACTCCACACATTACACTCCACACATTACACTCCAGACATTACACTCCAGAAATTACACTCCAGGCATTACATTCCAGATATTACACTCCAGATATTACACTCGACATTACACTCCAGGCATTACACTCCAGACATTACACACCACACATTACACTCCAGACATTACACTCCACACATTACACTCCAGATATTACATTCCAGGAATTACTCTCCATATATTACACTCCAGATATTATACTCCAGACATTACACACCAAGCATTACACTCCAGCTATTAAACTCGAGATATTACACTCCAGACATTACACTCCAGACATTACACTCCAGACATTTCACTCCAGACATTACACACCACACATTACACTCCAGACATTACACTCTGGACATTACACTCCAGATATTACAATGCAGACATTACAATCCAGGCATTACAATCCAGGAATTACGCTCCAGGAATTACAGTCCAGATATTATGCTCCCGACATTACACTCCAGACATTACACTCCAGACATTACACTCCAGGCATTATACTCCAGATATTACACACCAGGCATTATTTTCCAGACAATACGCTCCAGATATTACTCTCCAGACATTACACTCCAGATATTACACTCCAGACATTACACTGCAGGCATTACATTCCAGGAATTACTCTCCAGATATTACACTCCAGATATCATACTCCAGACATTTCACACCAAGCATTACACTCCAGCTATTAAACTCGAGATATTACACTTCAGACATTACACTCCAGACATTACACTCCAAACATTTCACTCCAGACATTACACTCCGGACATTACACTCCAGATATTACACTCCAGACATTACACTCCAGGCATTACACTCCAGACATTACACACGACACATTGCACTCCAGACATTACACTCCACACATTACACTCCAGACATTACACTCCAGACATTACACACCAGGCATTACACTCCAGATATTATACTCCAGATATTACACTCCAGACATTACACTCCAGACATTACACTCCAGGCATTACACTCCAGATATTATACTCCAGACATTACACTCCAGACATTACACTCCAGACATTACACTCCAGATATTACACTCCAGACATTACACTCCAGACATTACACTCCAGACATTACACTCCAGGCATTACACTCCAGATATTACACTCCAGAAATTACACTCCAGACATTACACTCCAGACATTACACTCGAGACATTACACTCCAGGCATTACACTCCAGATATTACACTCCAGAAATTACACTCCAGACATTACACTCCAGGCATTACACTCCAGGAATTACAATACAGACATTACATTCCAGATATTATACTCCAAACATCACACTCCCGACGTTACACTCCAGATATTACACTCCAGACTCTACAGTCGCAACATTACACTCCAATCATTGCACTCCAGACATTACACTCCAGACATTACACTCCAGGTATTACACTCCAGACATTACACTCCAGGCATTACACTCCAGATATTATACTCACTCCAGACATTACACTCCAGTAATTACACACCAGACACTGCACGCCACACATTACACTCCAGACATTACACTCCACACATTACACTCCAGACATTACACTCCAGACATTACACTCCAGACATTATTTTGCAGATATTACACTCCAAACATTATTTTGGAGACATTACGCTCCAGATATTACACTTCAGAGAGTACACTCCAGACATTACACTCCAGATATTATACTCCAGACATTACACTCCAGAAGTTACACTCCAGACATTACACTCCAGACATTATCCTTCACACATTACACTCCAGACATTACACTCCAGACATTACACTCCAGGCATTACATTCCAGATATAACACTCCAGATATTACACTCCAGACATTACACTCCAGGCATTACACTCCAGACATTACACACCACACATTACATTCCAGACATTACACTCCACACATTACACTCCAGACATTACACTCCAGAAATTACACTCCAGGCATTATACTCCAGATATTATACTCCAGATATTACACTCCAGACATTACACTCCAGACATTACACTCTGGATATTACACTCCAGATATTACTCTGCAGACATTACAATCCAGGAATTACACTCCACGAATTATGCTCCAGGAATTACAGTCCAGAAATTATGCTACAGACTTTACACTCCAGACATTACACTCCAGACATTACAATCCAGATATTATACTCCAGATATTACACACCAGTAGTTACACTCCAGACATTACACTTCAGACATTATCCTCCACACAATACACTCCAGACATTACACTCCAGACATTACACTCCAGTCATTACACTTCAAACATTATCCTCCACACAATACACTCCAGATATTACACTCCAGACATTACACTCCAGATATTACACACCAGGAATTACACTCCAGACATTACACTCCAGATATTAAACTCGAGATGTTACAATCCTGACATTACACTCCAGACATTACACTCCAGACATTACACTCCAGATATTAAACTCGAGATATTACACTCAAGACATTACGCTCCAGACATGACACTTCGGACATTGCACTCTAGACTTCATACTCCAGACTTTACACTCCACACATTACACTCCAGACATTACACTCCAGACATTACACTCCAGACATTACACTCCAGACATTATTTTGCAGACATTACACTCCAAACATTATTTTGGAGACATTACGCTCCAGATATTACACTTCAGAGATTACACTCCAGACATTACACTCCAGATATTATACTCCACACATTACACTCCAGACTTTACACTCCAGACATTACACTCCAGGCATTACATTACAGATATTACACTCCAGATATTACACTCCAGACATTACACTCCAGGCATTACACTCCAGACATTACACACGACACATTGCACTCCAGACATTACACTCCACACATTACACTCCAGACATTACACTCCAGACATTACACACCAGGCATTACACTCCAGATATTATACTCCAGATATTACACTCCAGACATTACACTCCAGACATTACACTCCAGGCATTATACTCCAGATATTACACACCAGGCATTATTTTCCAGACATTACGCTCCAGATATTACTCTCCAGACATTACAATCCAGACATTACACTCCAGACATTACACTCCAGACATTATTTTGCAGACATTAAACTCCAAACATTATTTTGGAGACATTATGCTCCAGATATTACACTTCAGAGAGTACACTCCAGACATTACACTCCAGATATTATACTCCAGACATTACACTCCAGAAGTTACACTCCAGACATTACACTCCAGACATTATCCTTCACACATTACACTCCAGACATTACACTCCAGATATTACACTCCAGGCATTACATTCCAGATATTACACTCCAGATATTACACTCCAGACATTACACTCCAGGCATTACACTCAAGACATTACACACCACACATTACACTCCAGACATTACACGCCACACATTACACTCCAGATATTACATTCCAGGAATTACTCTCCATATATTACACTCCAGATATTATACTCCAGACATTACACACCAAGCATTACACTCCAGCTATTAAACTCGAGATATTACACTCCAGACATTACACTCCAGACATTACACTCCAGACATTTCACTCCAGGCATTACACACCACACATTACACTCCAGACATTACACTCTGGACATTACACTCCAGATATTACACTGCAGACATTACAATCCAGGCATTACGATCCAGGAATTACGCTCCAGGAATTACAGTCCAGATATTATGCTCCCGACATTACACTCCAGACATTACACTCCAGGCATTATACTCCAGATATTACACACGAGGCATTATTTTCCAGATATTAGGCTCCAGATATTACTCTCCAGACATTACACTCCAGATATTACACTCCAGACATTACACTGCAGGCATTACATTCCAGGAATTACTCTCCAGATATTACACTCCAGATATTATACTCCAGACATTTCACACCAAGCATTACACTCCAGCTAGTAAACTCGAGATATTACACTTCAGACATTACACTCCAGACATTACACTCCAGACATTTCACTCCAGACATTACACTCCGGGCATTACAATCCAGATATGAAACTCCAGACATTACACTCCATACATTACACAGTCAGGCATTACACTCCAGATATTACACTCTAGACATTACACTCCAGGCATTACACTCCAGATATTATTCTCCAGGCCCTACATTCGATACATAATACTCCAGGTATTATACTCCAGACATTACACTCCAGACATTACACTCCAGGCATTACATTCCAGATATAACAATCCAGACATAACACTCCAGGCATTACATTCCAGGAATTACAATACAGACATTTCATTCCAGATATTATACTCCAAACATTACACTCCTGGCATTACACTCCAGATATTACACTCCAGACTCTACAGTCACAACATTACACTCCAATCATTACACTCCAGACATTACACTCCAGGCATTACACTCCAGATATTACACTCCAGACATTACACTCCAGACATTAGACTCCAGATATTATACTCACTCCAGACATTACACTCCAGACTTTACACTCCAGACATTACACATCAGACATTGAACTCCACACATTACACTCCACACATTACACTCCACACATTACACTCCAGACATTACACTCCACACATTACACTCCAGATATTATTTTGCAGACATTACACGCCAAACATTATTTTGGAGACATTACGCTCCAGATATTACACTTCAGAGAGTACACTCCAGACATTACACTCCAGATATTATACTCCAGACATTACACTCCATAAGTTACACTCCAGACATTACACTCCAGACATTACACTCCAGACATTATCCTTCACACATTACACTCCAGACATTACACTCCAGACATTACACTCCAAACATTATTTTGGAGACATTACGCTCCAGATATTATACTTCAGAGAGTACACTCCAGACATTACACTCCAGATATTATACTCCATACATTACACTCCAAGCATTACATTCCAGATATTACACTCCAGATATTGCACTCGACATTACACTCCAGGCATTACACTCCAGACATTACACACCACACATTACACTCCAGACATTACACTCCACACATTACACTCCAGATATTACATTCCAGGAATTACTCTCCATATATTACACTCCAGATATTATACTCCAGACATTACACACCAAGCATTACACTCCAGCTATTAAACTCGAGATATTACACTCCAGACATTACACTCCAGGCATTACACTCCAGATATTACACTCCAGACATTACACTCCAGACATTAGACTCCAGATATTATACTCACTCCAGACATTACACTCCAGACTTTACACTCCAGACATTACACACCAGACATTGAACTCCACACATTACACTCCACACATTACACTCCACACATTACACTCCAGACATTACACTCCAGAAATTACACTCCAGGCATTACATTCCAGATATTACACTCCAGATATTATACTCGACATTACACTCCAGGCATTACACTCCAGACATTACACTCCACACATTACACTCCAGATATTACATTCCAGGAATTACTCTCCATATATTACACTCCAGATATTATACTCCAGACATTACACACCAAGCATTACACTCCAGCTATAAAACTCGAGATATTACACTCCAGACATTACACTCCAGACATTACACTCCAGACATTTCACTCCAGACATTACACACCACACATTACACTCCAGACATTACACTCTGGACATTACACTCCAGATATTACACTGCAGACATTACAATCCAGGCATTACAATCCAGGAATTACGCTCCAGGAATTACAGTCCAGATATTATGCTCCCGACATTACACTCCAGACATTACACTCCAGACATTACACTCCAGGCATTATACTCCAGATATTACACACCAGGCATTATTTTCCAGACATTACGCTCCAGATATTACTCTCCAGACATTACACTCCAGATATTACACTCCAGACATTACACTGCAGGCATTACATTCCAGGAATTACTCTCCAGATATTACACTCCAGATATCATACTCCAGACATTTCACACCAAGCATTACACTCCAGCTATTAAACTCGAGATATTACACTTCAGACATTACACTCCAGACATTACACTCCAAACATTTCACTCCAGACATTACACTCCGGACATTACACTCCAGATATTACACTCTAGACATTACACTCCAGGCATTACACTCCAGATATTATTCTCCAGGCCCTACATTCGAGACATAATACTCCAGGTATTACACTCCAGACATTACACTCCAGACATTACACTCCAGACATTACACACCACACATTACACTCCAGACATTACACTCCAGAAATTAAACTACAGGCATTACCCTCCAGATATTACACTCCAGATATTACACTCCAGACTTTACACTACAGACATTACTCTCCAGACATTACACTCCAGACATTATACACCACACATTACACTCCAGACATTACACTCCAGACATTACACTCCAGATATTACACTGCAGATATTACACTCCAGACATTACACTCCAGATATTATTCTCCAGGCCCTACACTCAATACATTATACTCCAGGTATTACACTCCAGACATTACACTCCAGATATTATGCTCCAAACATTACACTCCAGACATTACAATCCAAATATTACACTCCACACACTAAACTCCAGATATTACACTCCACACATTACACTCCAGATATTACACTCCAGACATTACACTCCAGGCATTAAATTCAAGGAATTACACTCCAGATATTACACTCCAGATATTATGCTCCAGACATTACACGCCTGACATTACACTCCAGATATTACACTCCAGACATTACATTCCAGGAATTACAACACAGACATTACATTCCAGATATTATACTCCAAACATTACACTCCTGGCATTACACTCCAGATATTACACTCCAGACTCTACAGTCGCAACATTACACTCCAATCATTACACTCCAGACATTACACTCCAGGCATTACACTCCAGATATTACACTCCAGACATTACACTCCAGACATTACACTCCAGATATTATACTCACTCCAGACATTACACTCCAGACATTACACTCCAGACATTACACACCAGACATTGAACTCCACACATTACACTCCACACATTACACTCCAGACATTACACTCCAGACATTACACTCCAGACATTACACTCCAGACATTATTTTGCAGACATTACACTCCAAACATTATTTTGGAGACATTACGCTCCAGATATTACACTTCAGAGAGTACACTCCAGACATTACACTCCAGATATTATACTCCAAACATTACACTCCAGAAGTTACACTCCAGACATTACACTCCAGACATTATGCTTCACACATTATACTCCAGACATTACACTCCAGACATTACACTCCAGGCATTACATTCCAGATATTACACTCAAGATATTACACTCCAGATATTACACTCCAGACATTATACTCCAGACATTAGACTCCAGACATTACACACCACACATTACACTCCAGACATTACACTCCAGACATTACATTCCAGACATTACACTCCAGAAATTACACTCCAGGCATTACACTCCAGATATTATACTCCAGACATTACACTCTGCACATTACACTCCAGATATTACACTCCAGACATTACAATCCAGGCATTACACTCCAGGAATTACGCTCCAGGAATTACAGTCCAGAGATTATGCTACAGACATTTCACTCCAGACTTTACACTCCAGACATTACACTCCAGATATTATTCTCCAGGCCCTACACTCGAGACATTATACTCCAGGTATTACACTCCAGACAGTACACTCCAGATATTATGCTCCAAACATTACACTCCAGACATTACAATCCAGATATTACACTCCACACGTTACACTCCAGACATTACACTCCACACACTAAACTCCAGACATTACACTCCGGACATTACACTCCAGATATTACACTCCAGACATTACACTCCAGGCATTAAATTCAAGGAATTAAACTCCAGATATTACACTACAGATATTATGCTCCAGACATTACACTCCAGATATTGCACTCCAGACATTACACTCCAGGCATTCCACTCCAGATATTACACTCGAGACATTACACTCCAGACATTACACTTCAGATATTACACTCCACACGTTACACTCCAGACATTACACTCCACACGTTACACTCCAGACATTACACTCCAGACATTACACTCCAGGTATTACACTCCACAAATTAAACTCCAGACATTGCACTCCAGATATTATGCTCCAGACATTACATTCCTGACATTACACTACAGATATTACACTCCAGATATTATGCTCCAGAAGTTAGACTCCAGACATTACACTCCAGACATTACACTCCACGCATTACACTCCAGACATTACACTCCAGATATTACACTCCAGACATTACACTCCAGACATTACACTCCAGACATTACACTCCAGGCATTACACTCCAGATATTACACTCCAGAAATTACACTCCAGACATTACACTCCAGGCATTACACTCCAGGAATTACAATACAGACATTACATTCCAGATATTATACTCCAAACATCACACTCCCGACGTTACACTCCAGATATTACACTCCAGACTCTACAGTCGCAACATTACACTCCAATCATTGCACTCCAGACATTACACTCTAGACATTACACTCCAGATATTACACTCCAGACATTACACTCCAGGCATTACACTCCAGATATTATACTCACTCCAGACATTACACTCCAGACATTACACTCCAGTAATTACACACCAGACACTGCACGCCACACATTACACTCCAGACATTACACTCCACACATTACACTCCAGACATTACACTCCAGACATTACACTCCAGACATTATTTTGCAGATATTACACTCCAAACATTATTTTGGAGACATTACGCTCCAGATATTACACTTCAGAGAGTACACTCCAGACATTACACTCCAGATATTATACTCCAGACATTACACTCCAGAAGTTACACTCCAGACATTACACTCCAGACATTATCCTTCAAACATTACACTCCAGACATTACACTCCAGACATTACACTCCAGGCATTACATTCCAGATATAACACTCCAGATATTACACTCCAGACATTACACTCCAGGCATTACACTCCAGACATTACACACCACACATTACATTCCAGACATTACACTCCACACATTACACTCCAGACATTACACTCCAGAAATTACACTCCAGGCATTATACTCCAGATATTATACTCCAGATATTACACTCCAGACATTACACTCCAGACATTACACTCTGGATATTACACTCCAGATATTACTCTGCAGACATTACAATCCAGGCATTACACTCCACGAATTATGCTCCAGGAATTACAGTCCAGAAATTATGCTACAGACTTTACACTCCAGACATTACACTCCAGACATTACAATCCAGATATTATACTCCAGATATTACACACCAGTAGTTACACTCCAGACATTACACTTCAGACATTATCCTCCACACAATACACTCCAGACATTACACTCCAGACATTACACTCCAGTCATTACACTTCAAACATTATCCTCCACACAATACACTCCAGATATTACACTCCAGACATTACACTCCAGATATTACACACCAGGAATTACACTCCAGACATTACACTCCAGATATTAAACTCGAGATGTTACACTCCTGACATTACACTCCAGACATTACACTCCAGACATTACACTCCAGATATTAAACTCGAGATATTACACTCAAGACATTACGCTCCAGACATTACACTCCGGACATTGCACTGTAGACTTTATACTCCAGACTTTACACTCCACACATTACACTCCAGACATTACACTCCAGAAATTACACTCCAGACATTACACTCCAGACATTATTTTGCAGACATTACACTCCAAACATTATTTTGGAGACATTACGCTCCAGATATTACACTTCAGAGATTACACTCCAGACATTACACTCCAGATATTATACTCCACACATTACACTCCAGACATTACACTCCAGACATTACACTCCAGGCATTACATTACAGATATTACACTCCAGATATTACACTCCAGACATTACACTCCAGGCATTACACTCCAGACATTACACACAACACATTGCACTCCAGACATTACACTCCACACATTACACTCCAGACATTACACTCCAGACATTACACACCAGGCATTACACTCCAGATATTATACTCCAGATATTACACTCCAGACATTACACTCCAGACATTACACTCCAGGCATTATACTCCAGATATTACACACCAGGCATTATTTTCCAGACATTACGCTCCAGATATTACTCTCCAGACATTACAATCCAGACATTACACTCCAGACATTACACTCCAGACATTATTTTGCAGACATTAAACTCCAAACATTATTTTGGAGACATTATGCTCCAGATATTACACTTCAGAGAGTACACTCCAGACATTACACTCCAGATATTATACTCCAGACATTACACTCCAGAAGTTACACTCCAGACATTACACTCCAGACATTATCCTTCACACATTACACTCCAGACATTACACTCCAGATATTACACTCCAGGCATTACATTCCAGATATTACACTCCAGATATTACACTCCAGACATTACACTCCAGGCATTACATGCCAGACATTACACACCACACATTACACTCCAGACATTACACGCCGCACATTACACTCCAGATATTACATTCCAGGAATTACTCTCCATATATTACACTCCAGATATTATACTCCAGACATTACACACCAAGCATTACACTCCAGCTATTAAACTCGAGATATTACACTCCAGACATTACACTCCAGACATTACACTCCAGACATTTCACTCCAGACATTACACACCACACATTACACTCCAGACATTACACTCTGGACATTACACTCCAGATATTACACTGCAGACATTACAATCCAGGCATTACGATCCAGGAATTACGCTCCAGGAATTACAGTCCAGATATTATGCTCCCGACATTACACTCCAGACATTACATCTCCAGACATTACACTCCAGGCATTAAACTCCAGATATTACATACCAGGCATTATTTTCCAGACATTACGCTCCAGATATTACTCTCCAGACATTACACTCCAGATATTACACTCCAAACATTACACTGCAGGCATTACATTCCAGGAATTACTCTCCAGATATTACACTCCAGATATTATACTCCAGACATTTCACACCAAGCATTACACTCCAGCTAGTAAACTCGAGATATTACACTTCAGACATTACACTCCAGACATTACACTCCAGACATTTCACTCCAGACATTACACTCCGGACATTACAATCCAGATATTAAACTCCAGACATTACACTCCATGCATTACACATTCAGGCATTACACTCCAGATATTACACTCTAGACATTACACTCCAGGCATTACACTCCAGATATTATTCTCCAGGCCCTACATTCGAGACATAATACTCCAGGTATTATACTCCAGACATTACACTCCAGACATTACACTCCAGGCATTACATTCCAGATATAACAATCCAGACATAACACTCCAGGCATTACATTCCAGGAATTACAATACAGACATTTCATTCCAGATATTATACTCCAAACATTACACTCCTGGCATTACACTCCAGATATTACACTCCAGGCATTACACTCCAGATATTACACTCCAGATATTACACTCCAGACTCTACAGTCGCAACATTACACTCCAATCATTACACTCCAGACATTACACTCCAGGCATTACACTCCAGCTATTAAAATCGAGATATTACACTCCAGACATTACACTCCAGACGTTACACTCCAGACATTTCACTCCAGACATTACACACCACACATTACACTTCAGACATTACACTCTGGACATTACACTCCAGATATTACACTGCAGACATTAAAATCCAGGCATTACAATCCAGGAATTACGCTCCAGGAATTACAGTCCAGATATTACACTTCAGACATTACACTCCAGACATTACACTCCAAACATTTCACTCCAGACATTACACTCCGGGCATTACACTCCAGATATTACACTCTAGACATTACACTCCAGGCATTACACTCCAGATATTATTCTCCAGTCCCTACATTCGAGACATAATACTCCAGGTATTACACTCCAGACATTACACTCCAGACATTACACAACAGGCATTACATTCTAGATATAACAATCCAGACATTACACTCCAGGCATTACATTCCAGGAATTACAATACAGACATTTCATTCCAGATATTATACTCCAAACATTACACTCCTAGCATTACACTCCAGATATTACACTCCAGACTCTACAGTCGCAACGTTACACTCCAATCATTACACTCCATACATTACACTCCTGGCATTACATTCCAGATATAACACTCCAGACATTACACTCCAGGCATTACATTCCAGGAATTACAATACAGACATTACATTCTAGATATTATACTCCAAACATTACACTCCTGGCATTACACTCCAGATATTACACTCCAGACTCTGCAGTCGCAACATTACACTCCAATCATTACACTCCAGACATTACACTCCAGGCATTACACTCCAGATATTACACTCCAGACATTACACTCCAGACATTAGACTCCAGATATTATACTCACTCCAGACATTACACTCCAGACTTTACACTCCAGACATTACACACCAGACATTGAACTCCACACATTACACTCCACACATTACACTCCACACATTACACGCCAGACATTACACTCCAGAAATTACACTCCAGGCATTACATTCCAGATATTATACTCCAGATATTACACTCGACATTACACTCCAGGCATTACACTCCAGGCATTACACACCACACATTACACTCCAGACATTACACTCCACACATTACACTCCAGATATTACATTCCAGGAATTACTCTCCATATATTACACTCCAGATATTATACTCCAGACATTACACACCAAGCATTACACTCCAGCTATTAAACTCGAGATATTACACTCCAGACATTACACTCCAGACATTACACTCCAGACATTTCACTCCAGACATTACACACCACACATTACACTCCAGACATTACACTCTGGACATTACACTCCAGATATTACACTGCAGACATTACAATCCAGGCATTACAATCCAGGAATTACGCTCCAGGAATTACAGTCCAGATATTATGCTCCCGACATTACACTCCAGACATTACACTCCAGACATTACACTCCAGGCATTATACTCCAGATATTACACACCAGGCATTATTTTCCAGACATTACGCTCCAGATATTACTCTCCAGACATTACACTCCAGATATTACACTCCAGACATTACACTGCAGGCATTACATTCCAGGAATTACTCTCCAGATATTACACTCCAGATATCATACTCCAGACATTTCACACCAAGCATTACACTCCAGCTATTAAACTCGAGATATTACACTTCAGACATTACACTCCAGACATTACACTCCAAACATTTCACTCCAGACATTACACTCCGGACATTACACTCCAGATATTACGCTCTAGACATTACACTCCAGGCATTACACTTCAGATATTATTCTCCAGGCCCTACATTCGAGACATAATACTCCAGGTATTACACTCCAGACATTACACTCCAGACATTACACTCCAGACATTACACACCACACATTACACTCCAGACATTACACTCCAGAAATTAAACTACAGGCATTACCCTCCAGATATTACACTCCAGATATTACACTCCAGACTTTACACTACAGACATTACTCTCCAGACATTACACTCCAGACATTATACACCACACATTACACTCCAGACATTACACTCCAGACATTACACTCCAGATATTACACTGCAGATATTACACTCCAGACATTACACTCCAGATATTATTCTCCAGGCCCTACACTCAATACATTATACTCCAGGTATTACACTCCAGACATTACACTCCAGACATTATTTTGCAGACATTACACTCCAAACATTATTTTGGAGACATTACGCTCCAGATATTACACTTCAGAGATTACACTCCAGACATTACACTCCAGATATTATACTCCACACATTACACTCCAGACATTACACTCCAGACATTACACTCCAGGCATTACATTACAGATATTACACTCCAGATATTACACTCCAGACATTACACTCCAGGCATTACACTCCAGACATTACACACAACACATTGCACTCCAGACATTACACTCCACACATTACACTCCAGACATTACACTCCAGACATTACACACCAGGCATTACACTCCAGATATTATACTCCAGATATTACACTCCAGACATTACACTCCAGACATTACACTCCAGGCATTATACTCCAGATATTACACACCAGGCATTATTTTCCAGACATTACGCTCCAGATATTACTCTCCAGACATTACAATCCAGACATTACACTCCAGACATTACACTCCAGACATTATTTTGCAGACATTAAACTCCAAACATTATTTTGGAGACATTATGCTCCAGATATTACACTTCAGAGAGTACACTCCAGACATTACACTCCAGATATTATACTCCAGACATTACACTCCAGAAGTTACACTCCAGACATTACACTCCAGACATTATCCTTCACACATTACACTCCAGACATTACACTCCAGATATTACACTCCAGGCATTACATTCCAGATATTACACTCCAGATATTACACTCCAGACATTACACTCCAGGCATTACATGCCAGACATTACACACCACACATTACACTCCATACATTACACGCCGCACATTACACTCCAGATATTACATTCCAGGAATTACTCTCCATATATTACACTCCAGATATTATACTCCAGACATTACACACCAAGCATTACACTCCAGCTATTAAACTCGAGATATTACACTCCAGACATTACACTCCAGACATTACACTCCAGACATTTCACTCCAGACATTACACACCACACATTACACTCCAGACATTACACTCTGGACATTACACTCCAGATATTACACTGCAGACATTACAATCCAGGCATTACGATCCAGGAATTACGCTCCAGGAATTACAGTCCAGATATTATGCTCCCGACATTACACTCCAGACATTACATCTCCAGACATTACACTCCAGGCATTAAACTCCAGATATTACATACCAGGCATTATTTTCCAGACATTACGCTCCAGATATTACTCTCCAGACATTACACTCCAGATATTACACTCCAAACATTACACTGCAGGCATTACATTCCAGGAATTACTCTCCAGATATTACACTCCAGATATTATACTCCAGACATTTCACACCAAGCATTACACTCCAGCTAGTAAACTCGAGATATTACACTTCAGACATTACACTCCAGACATTACACTCCAGACATTTCACTCCAGACATTACACTCCGGACATTACAATCCAGATATTAAACTCCAGACATTACACTCCATGCATTACACATTCAGGCATTACACTCCAGATATTACACTCTAGACATTACACTCCAGGCATTACACTCCAGATATTATTCTCCAGGCCCTACATTCGAGACATAATACTCCAGGTATTATACTCCAGACATTACACTCCAGACATTACACTCCAGGCATTACATTCCAGATATAACAATCCAGACATAACACTCCAGGCATTACATTCCAGGAATTACAATACAGACATTTCATTCCAGATATTATACTCCAAACATTACACTCCTGGCATTACACTCCAGATATTACACTCCAGGCATTACACTCCAGATATTACACTCCAGATATTACACTCCAGACTCTACAGTCGCAACATTACACTCCAATCATTACACTCCAGACATTACACTCCAGGCATTACACTCCAGCTATTAAAATCGAGATATTACACTCCAGACATTACACTCCAGACGTTACACTCCAGACATTTCACTCCAGACATTACACACCACACATTACACTTCAGACATTACACTCTGGACATTACACTCCAGATATTACACTGCAGACATTAAAATCCAGGCATTACAATCCAGGAATTACGCTCCAGGAATTACAGTCCAGATATTACACTTCAGACATTACACTCCAGACATTACACTCCAAACATTTCACTCCAGACATTACACTCCGGGCATTACACTCCAGATATTACACTCTAGACATTACACTCCAGGCATTACACTCCAGATATTATTCTCCAGTCCCTACATTCGAGACATAATACTCCAGGTATTACACTCCAGACATTACACTCCAGACATTACACAACAGGCATTACATTCTAGATATAACAATCCAGACATTACACTCCAGGCATTACATTCCAGGAATTACAATACAGACATTTCATTCCAGATATTATACTCCAAACATTACACTCCTAGCATTACACTCCAGATATTACACTCCAGACTCTACAGTCGCAACGTTACACTCCAATCATTACACTCCATACATTACACTCCTGGCATTACATTCCAGATATAACACTCCAGACATTACACTCCAGGCATTACATTCCAGGAATTACAATACAGACATTACATTCTAGATATTATACTCCAAACATTACACTCCTGGCATTACACTCCAGATATTACACTCCAGACTCTGCAGTCGCAACATTACACTCCAATCATTACACTCCAGACATTACACTCCAGGCATTACACTCCAGATATTACACTCCAGACATTACACTCCAGACATTAGACTCCAGATATTATACTCACTCCAGACATTACACTCCAGACTTTACACTCCAGACATTACACACCAGACATTGAACTCCACACATTACACTCCACACATTACACTCCACACATTACACGCCAGACATTACACTCCAGAAATTACACTCCAGGCATTACATTCCAGATATTATACTCCAGATATTACACTCGACATTACACTCCAGGCATTACACTCCAGGCATTACACACCACACATTACACTCCAGACATTACACTCCACACATTACACTCCAGATATTACATTCCAGGAATTACTCTCCATATATTACACTCCAGATATTATACTCCAGACATTACACACCAAGCATTACACTCCAGCTATTAAACTCGAGATATTACACTCCAGACATTACACTCCAGACATTACACTCCAGACATTTCACTCCAGACATTACACACCACACATTACACTCCAGACATTACACTCTGGACATTACACTCCAGATATTACACTGCAGACATTACAATCCAGGCATTACAATCCAGGAATTACGCTCCAGGAATTACAGTCCAGATATTATGCTCCCGACATTACACTCCAGACATTACACTCCAGACATTACACTCCAGGCATTATACTCCAGATATTACACACCAGGCATTATTTTCCAGACATTACGCTCCAGATATTACTCTCCAGACATTACACTCCAGATATTACACTCCAGACATTACACTGCAGGCATTACATTCCAGGAATTACTCTCCAGATATTACACTCCAGATATCATACTCCAGACATTTCACACCAAGCATTACACTCCAGCTATTAAACTCGAGATATTACACTTCAGACATTACACTCCAGACATTACACTCCAAACATTTCACTCCAGACATTACACTCCGAACTTTACACTCCAGATATTACGCTCTAGACATTACACTCCAGGCATTACACTTCAGATATTATTCTCCAGGCCCTACATTCGAGACATAATACTCCAGGTATTACACTCCAGACATTACACTCCAGACATTACACTCCAGACATTACACACCACACATTACACTCCAGACATTACAATCCAGAAATTAAACTACAGGCATTACCCTCCAGATATTACACTCCAGATATTACACTCCAGACTTTACACTACAGACATTACTCTCCAGACATTACACTCCAGACATTATACACCACACATTACACTCCAGACATTACACTCCAGACATTACACTCCAGATATTACACTGCAGATATTACACTCCAGACATTACACTCCAGATATTATTCTCCAGGCCCTACACTCAA
Organism: Pristiophorus japonicus; assembly: GCF_044704955.1. Classification (NCBI taxonomy): domain Eukaryota; kingdom Metazoa; phylum Chordata; class Chondrichthyes; family Pristiophoridae; genus Pristiophorus; species Pristiophorus japonicus. The sequence continues at coordinate 17,300,504 of NC_092002.1, read as the reverse complement.
TACATTATACTCCAGGTATTACACTCCAGACATTACACTCCAGATATTATGCTCCAAACATTACACTCCAGACTTTACAATCCAAATATTACACTCCACACACTAAACTCCAGATATTACACTCCACACATTACACTCCAGATATTACACTCCAGACATTACACTCCAGGCATTAAATTCAAGGAATTACACTCCAGATATTACACTCCAGATATTATGCTCCAGACATTACACGCCTGACATTACACTACAGATATTACACTCCAGACATTATACTCCAGAAGTTAGACTCCAGACATTACACTCCAGACATCATCCTCCACACATTACACTCCAGACATTACACTCCAAGCATTACATTCCAGGAATTACAACACAGACATTACATTCCAGATATTATACTCCAAACATTACACTCCTGGCATTACACTCCAGATATTACACTCCAGACTCTACAGTCACAACATTACACTCCAATCATTACACTCCAGACATTACACTCCAGGCATTACACTCCAGATATTACACTCCAGACATTACACTCCAGACATTACACTCCAGATATTATACTCACTCCAGACATTACACTCCAGACATTACACTCCAGACATTACACACCAGACATTGAACTCCACACATTACACTCCACACATTACACTCCAGACATTACACTCCAGACATTACACTCCAGACATTACACTCCAGGCATTATTTTGCAGACATTACATTCCAAACATTATTTTGGAGACATTACGCTCCAGATATTACACTTCAGAGAGTACACTCCAGACATTACACTCCAGATGTTATACTCCAAACATTACACTCCAGAAGTTACACTCCAGACATTACACTCCAAACATTACACTCCAGAAGTTACACTGCAGACATTACACTCCAGACATTATGCTTCACACATTATACTCCAGACATTACACTCCAGACATTACACTCCAGGCATTACATTCCAGATATTACATTCAAGATATTACACTCCAGACATTACACTCCAGACATTACACACCACACATTACACTCCAGACATTACACTCCAGACATTACATTCCAGACATTACACTCCAGAAATTACACTCCAGACATTACACTCCACACATTACACTCCAGACATTACACTCCAGAAATTACACTCCAGGCATTATACTCCAGATATTATACTCCAGATATTACACTCCAGACATTACACTCCAGACATTACACTCTGGATATTACACTCCAGATATTACACTCCAGACATTACAATCCAGGCATTACACTCCAGGAATTACGCTCCAGGAATTACAGTCCAGAGATTATGCTACAGACATTTCACTCCAGACTTTACACTCCAGACATTACACTCCAGATATTATTCTCCAGGCCCTACACTCGAGACATTATACTCCAGGTATTACACTCCATACACTACACTCCAGATATTATGCTCCAAACATTACACTCCAGACATTACAATCCAGATATTACACTCCACACGTTACACTCCAGACATTACACTCCACACACTAAACTCCAGACATTACACTCCGGACATTACACTCCAGATATTACACTCCAGACATTACACTCCAGGCATTAAATTCAAGGAATTAAACTCCAGATATTACACTACAGATATTATGCTCCAGACATTACACTCCAGATATTGCACTCCAGACATTACACTCCAGGCATTCCACTCCAGATATTACACTCGAGACATTACACTCCAGACATTACACTCCAGATATTACACTCCACACGTTACACTCCAGACATTACACTCCACACGTTACACTCCAGACATTAAACTCCAGACATTACACTCCAGGTATTACACTCCACAAATTAAACTCCAGACATTGCACTCCAGATATTGTGGTCCAGGCATTACATTCCTGACATTACACTCCAGATATTACACTCCAGGCATTACACTCCAGATATTATACTCACTCCAGACATTACACTCCAGACATTACACTCCAGTAATTACACACCAGACACTGCACGCCACACATTACACTCCAGACATTACACTCCACACATTACACTCCAGACATTACACTCCAGACATTACACTCCAGACATTATTTTGCAGATATTACACTCCAAACATTATTTTGGAGACATTACGCTCCAGATATTACACTTCAGAGAGTACACTCCAGACATTACACTCCAGATATTATATTCCAGACATTACACTCCAGAAGTTACACTCCAGACATTACACTCCAGACATTATCCTTCACACATTACACTCCAGACATTACACTCTAGACATTACACTCCAGGCATTACATTCCAGATATAACACTCCAGATATTACACTCCAGACATTACACTCCAGGCATTACACTCCAGACATTACACACCACACATTACATTCCAGACATTACACTCCACACATTACACTCCAGACATTACACTCCAGAAATTACACTCCAGGCATTATACTCCAGATATTATACTCCAGGCATTACACTCCAGGCATTACACTCCAGACATTATACTCTGGATATTACACTCCAGATATTACTCTGCAGACATTACAATCCAGGCATTACACTCCACGAATTATGCTCCAGGAATTACAGTCCAGAAATTATGCTACAGACTTTACACTCCAGACATTACACTCCAGACATTACAATCCAGATATTATACTCCAGATATTACACACCAGTAGTTACACTCCAGACATTACACTTCAGACATTATCCTCCACACAATACACTCCAGACATTACACTCCAGACATTACACTCCAGTCATTACACTTCAAACATTATCCTCCACACAATACACTCCAGATATTACACTCCAGACATTACACTCCAGATATTACACACCAGGAATTACACTCCAGACATTACACTCCAGATATTAAACTCGAGATGTTACACTCCTGACATTACACTCCAGACATTACACTCCAGACATTACACTCCAGATATTAAACTCGAGATATTACACTCAAGACATTACGCTCCAGACATTACACTCCGGACATTGCACTCTAGACTTTATACTCCAGACTTTACACTCCACACATTACACTCCAGACATTACACTCCAGACATTACACTCCAGACATTACACTCCAGACATTATTTTGCAGACATTACACTCCAAACATTATTTTGGAGACATTACACTCCAGATATTACACTTCAGAGATTACACTCCAGACATTACACTCCAGATATTATACTCCACACATTACACTCCAGACATTACACTCCAGACATTACACTCCAGGCATTACATTACAGATATTACACTCCAGATATTACACTCCAGACATTACACTCCAGGCATTACACTCCAGACATTACACACGACACATTGCACTCCAGACATTACACTCCACACATTACACTCCAGACATTACACTCCAGACATTACACACCAGGCATTACACTCCAGATATTATACTCCAGATATTACACTCCAGACATTACACTCCAGACATTACACTCCAGGCATTATACTCCAGATATTACACACCAGGCATTATTTTCCAGACATTACGCTCCAGATATTACTCTCCAGACATACAATCCAGACATTACACTCCAGACATTACACTCCAGACATTATTTTGCAGACATTAAACTCCAAACATTATTTTGGAGACATTATGCTCCAGATATTACACTTCAGAGAGTACACTCCAGACATTACACTCCAGATATTATACTCCAGACATTACACTCCAGAAGTTACACTCCAGACATTACACTCCAGACATTATCCTTCACACATTACACTCCAGACATTACACTCCAAATATTACACTCCAGGCATTACATTCCAGATATTACACTCCAGATGTTACACTCCAGACATTACACTCCAGGCATTACACTCCAGACATTACACACCACACATTACACTCCAGACATTACACGCCACACATTACACTCCAGATATTACATTCCAGGAATTACTCTCCATATATTACACTCCAGATATTATACTCCAGACATTACACACCAAGCATTACACTCCAGCTATTAAACTCGAGATATTACACTCCAGACATTACACTCCAGACATTACACTCCAGACATTTCACTCCAGACATTACACACCACACATTACACTCCAGACATTACACTCCAGATATTACACTGCAGACATTACAATCCAGGCATTACGATCCAGGAATTACGCTCCAGGAATTACAGTCCAGATATTATGCTCCCGACATTACACTCCAGACATTACACTCCAGACATTACACTCCAGGCATTATACTCCAGATATTACACACCAGGCATTATTTTCCAGACATTACGCTCCAGATATTACTCTCCAGACATTACACTCCAGATATTACACTCCAGATATTACACTGCAGGCATTACATTCCAGGAATTACTCTCCAGATATTACACTCCAGATATTATACTCCAGACATTTCACACCAAGCATTACACTCCAGCTAGTAAACTCGAGATATTACACTTCAGACATTACACTCCAGACATTACACTCCAGACATTTCACTCCAGACATTACACTCCGGACATTACAATCCAGATATTAAACTCTTGACATTACACTCCATACATTACACATTCAAGCATTACACTCCAGATATTACACTCTAGACATTACACTCCAGGCATTACACTCCAGATATTATTCTCCAGGCCCTACATTCGAGACATAATACTCCAGGTATTATACTCGAGACATTACACTCCAGACATTACACTCCAGGCATTACATTCCAGATATAACAATCCAGACATAACACTCCAGGCATTACATTCCAGGAATTACAATACAGACATTTCATTCCAGATATTATACTCCAAACATTACACTCCTGGCATTACACTCCAGATATTACACTCCAGACTCTACAGTCACAACATTACACTCCAATCATTACACTCCAGACATTACACTCCAGGCATTACACTCCAGATATTACACTCCAGACATTACACTCCAGACATTACACTCCAGATATTATACTCACTCCAGACATTACACTCCAGACTTTACACTCCAGACATTACACACCAGACATTGAACTCCAGACATTACACTCCACACATTACACTCCACACATTACACTCCAGACATTACACTCCACACATTACACTCCAGACATTATTTTGCAGACATTACACGCCAAACATTATTTTGGAGACATTACGCTCCAGATATTACACTTCAGAGAGTACACTCCAGACATTACACTCCAGATATTATACTCCAGACATTACACTCCAGAAGTTACACTCCAGACATTACACTCCAGACATTACACTCCAGACATTATCCTTCACACATTACACTCCAGACATTACACTCCAGACATTACACTCCAGGCATTACATTCCAGATATTACACTCCAGATATTGCACTCGACATTACACTCCAGGCATTACACTCCAGACATTACACACCACACATTACACTCCAGACATTACACTCCACACATTACACTCCAGATATTACATTCCAGGAATTACTCTCCATATATTACACTCCAGATATTATACTCCAGACATTACACACCAAGCATTACACTCCAGCTATTAAACTCGAGATATTACACTCCAGACATTACACTCCAGACATTACACTCTGGACATTACACTCCAGATATTACACATTCAGGCATTACACTCCAGGCATTACATTCCAGATATAACACTCCAGACATTACACTCCAGGCATTACATTCCAGGAATTACAATACAGACATTACATTCCAGATATTATACTCCAAACATTACACTCCTGGCATTACACTCCAGATATTACACTCCAGACTCTACAGTCGCAACATTACACACCAATCATTACACTCCAGACATTACACTCCAGGCATTACACTCCAGATATTACACTTCAGACATTACACTCCAGACATTACACTGCAGGCATTAAATTCCAGGAATTACTCTCCAGATATTACACTCCAGATATTATACTCCAGACATTTCACACCAAGCATTACACTCCAGCTATTAAACTCGAGATATTACACTTCAGACATTACACTCCAGACATTACACTCCAGACATTTCACTCCAGACATTACACTCCGGACATTACAATCCAGATATTAAACTCCAGACATTACACTCCATACATTACACATTCAGGCATTACACTCCAGATATTACACTCTAGACATTACACTCCAGGCATTACACTCCAGATATTATTCTCCAGGCCCTACATTCGAGACATAATACTCCAGGTATTACACTCCAGACATTACACTCCAGACATTACACTCCAGGCATTACATTCCAGGAATTACAATACAGACATTACATTCCAGATATTATACTCCAAACATTACACTCCTGGCATTACACTCCAGACATTACACACCAGACATTGAAATCCACACATTACACTCCACACATTACACTCCACACATTACACTCCAGACATTACACTCCAGACATTACACTCCAGGCATTACATTCCAGATATTACACTCCAGATATTACACTCGACATTACACTCCAGGCATTACAGTCCAGACATTACACACCACACATTACACTCCAGACATTACACGCCACACATTACACTCCAGATATTACATTCCAGGAATTACTCTCCATATATTACACTCCAGATATTATACTCCAGACATTACACACCAAGCATTACACTCCAGCTATTAAACTCGAGATATTACACTCCAGACATTACACTCCAGACATTACACTCCAGACATTTCACTCCAGACATTACACACCACACATTACACTCCAGACATTACACTCTGGACATTACACTCCAGATATTACACATTCAGGCATTACACTCCAGATATTACACTCTATACATTACACTACAGACATTACACTCCAGGCATTACATTCCAGATATAACACTCCAGACATTACACTCCAGGCATTATATTCCAGGAATTACAATACAGACATTACATTCCAGATATTATACTCCAAACATTACACTCCTGGCATTACACTCCAGATATTACACTCCAGACTCTACAGTCGCAACATTACACTCCAATCATTACACTCCAGACATTACACTCCAGGCATTATACTCCAGATATTACACTCCAGACATTACACTCCAGACATTACACTCCAGATATTATACTCACTCCAGACATTACACTCCAGACTTTACACTCCAGACATTACACACCAGACATTGAACTCCACACATTACACTCCACACATTACACTCCACACATTACACTCCAGATATTACACTCCAGACATTACACTCCAGACATTATTTTGCAGACATTACACTCCAAACATTATTTTGGAGACATTACACTCCAGATATTATACTCCAGACATTACACTCCAGAAGTTACACTCCAGACATTACACTCCAGACATTATCCCTCACACATTACACTCCAGACATTACACTCCAGACATTACACTCCAGGCATTACATTCCAGATATTACACTCCAGATATTGCACTCGACATTACACACCAGGCATTACACTCCAGACATTACACACCACACATTACACTCCAGACATTACACTCCACACATTACACTCCAGATATTACATTCCAGGAATTACTCTCCATATATTACACTCCAGATATTATACTCCAGACATTACACACCAAGCATTACACTCCAGCTATTAAACTCGAGATATTACACTCCAGACATTACACTCCAGACATTACACTCCAGACATTTCACTCCAGACATTACACTCTGGACATTACACTCCAGACATTACACTCTGGACATTACACTCCAGATATTACACTGCAGACATTACACTCCAGGCATTACAATCCAGGAATTACGCTCCAGGAATTACAGTCCAGATATTATGCTCCCGACATTACACTCCAGACATTACACTCCAGACATTACACTCCAGGCATTATACTCCAGATATTACACACCAGGCATTATTTTCCAGACATTACGCTCCAGATATTACTCTCCAGACATTACACTCCAGATATTACACTCCAGACATTACACTGCAGGCATTACATTCCAGGAATTACTCTCCAGATATTACACTCAGATATTATACTCCAGACATTTCACACCAAGCATTACACTCCAGCTATTAAACTCGAGATATTACACTTCAGACATTACACTCCAGACATTACACTCCAGACATTTCACTCCAGACATTACACTCCGGACATTACAATCCAGATATTAAACTCCAGACATTACACTCCATACATTACACATTCAGGCATTACACTCCAGATATTACACTCTAGACATTACACTCCAGGCATTACACTCCAGATATTATTCTCCAGGCCCTACTTTCGAGACACAATACTCCAGGTATTACACTCCAGACATTACACTCCAGACATTACACTCCAGGCATTACATTCCAGATATAACACTCCAGACATTACACTCCAGGCATTACATTCCAGGAATTACAATACAGACATTACATTCCAGATATTATACTCCAAACATTACACTCCTGGCATTACACTCCAGATATTACACTCCAGACTCTACAGTCGCAACATTACACTCCAATCATTACACTCCAGACATTACACTCCAAGCATTACACTCCAGATATTACACTTCAGACATTACACTCTAGACATTACACTCCAGATATTATACTCACTCCAGACATTACACTCCAGACTTTACACTCCAGACATTACACACCAGACATTGAACTCCACACATTACACTCCACACATTACACTCCACACATTGCACTCCAGATATTACACTCCAGACATTATTTTGCAGACATTACACTCCAAACATTATTTTGGAGACATTACACTCCAGATATTATACTCCAGACATTACACTCCAGAAGTTACACTCCAGACATTACACTCCAGATATTACACTCTAGACATTACACTCCAGGCATGACACTCCAGATATTATTCTCCAGGCCCTACATTCGAGACATAATACTCCAGGTATTACACTCCAGACATTACACTCCAGACATTACACTCCAGACATTACACACCACACATTACACTCCAGACATTAGACTCCAGAAATTAAACTACAGGCATTACACTCCAGATATTACACTCCAGATATTACACTCCAGACTTTACACTACAGACATTACTCTCCAGACATTACACTCCAGACATTATACACCACACATTACACTCTGCACATTACACTCCAGATATTACACTGCAGATATTACACTCCAGACATTACACTCCAGATATTATTCTCCAGGCCCTACACTCAATACATTATACACCAGGTATTACACTCCAGACATTACACTCCAGATATTATGCTCCAAACATTACACTCCAGACATTACAATCCAGATTTTACACTCCACACACTAAACTCCAGATATTACACTCCACACATTACACTCCAGATATTACACTCCAGACATTACACTCCAGGCATTAAATTCAAGGAATTACACTCCAGATATTACACTCCAGATATTATGCTCCAGACATTACACGCCTGACATTACACTACAGATATTACACTCCAGACATTATATTCCAGAAGTTAGACTCCAGACATTACACTCCAGACATCATCCTCCAGACATTACACTCCAGACATTACACTCCAAGCATTACATTCCAGCAATTACAATACAGACATTACATTCCAGATATTATACTCCAAACATTACACTCCTGGCATTACACTCCAGATATTACACTCCAGACTCTACAGTCGCAACATTACACTCCAATCATTACACTCCAGACATTACACTCCAGACATTACACTCCAGGCATTACATTCCAGATATTACACTCCAGATATTACACTCGACATTACACTCCAGGCATTACAGTCCAGACATTACACACCACACATTACACTCCAGACATTACACTCCACACATTACACTCCAGATATTACATTCCAGGAATTACTCTCCATATATTACACTCCAGATATTATACTCCAGACATTACGCACCAAGCATTACACTACAGCAATTAAACTCGAGATATTACACTCCAGACATTACACTCCAGACATTACACTCCAGACATTTCACTCCAGACATTACACACCACACATTACACTCCAGACATTACACTCTGGACATTACACTCCAGATATTACACATTCAGGCATTACACTCCAGATATTACACTCTATACATTACACTACAGACATTACACTCCAGGCATTACATTCCAGATATAACACTCCAGACATTACACTCCAGGCATTACATTCCAGGAATTACAATACAGACATTACATTCCAGATATTATACTCCAAACATTACACTCCTGGCATTACACTCCAGATATTACACTCCAGACTCTACAGTCGCAACATTACACTCCAATCATTACACTCCAGACATTACACTCCAGGCATTATACTCCAGATATTACACTCCAGACATTACACTCCAGACATTACACTCCAGATATTATACTCACTCCAGACATTACACTCCAGACTTTACACTCCAGACATTACACACCAGACATTGAACTCCACACATTACACTCCACACATTACACTCCACACATTACACTCCAGATATTACACTCCAGACATTACACTCCAGACATTATTTTGCAGACATTACACTTCAAACATTATTTTGGAGACATTACACTCCAGATATTATACTCCAGACATTACACTCCAGAAGTTACATTCCAGACATTACACTCCAGACATTATCCCTCACACATTACACTCCAGACATTACACTCCAGACATTACACTCCAGGCATTACATTCCAGATATTACACTCCAGATATTGCACTCGACATTACACACCAGGCATTACACTCCAGACATTACACACCACACATTACACTCCGGACATTACACTCCACACATTACACTCCAGATATTACATTCCAGGAATTACTCTCCATATATTACACTCCAGATATTATACTCCAGACATTACACACCAAGCATTACACTCCAGCTATTAAACTCGAGATATTACACTCCAGACATTACACTCCAGACATTACACTCCAGACATTTCACTCCAGACATTACACTCTGGACATTACACTCCAGACATTACACTCTGGACATTACACTCCAGATATTACACTGCAGACATTACACTCCAGGCATTACAATCCAGGAATTACGCTCCAGGAATTACAGTCCAGATATTATGCTCCCGACATTACACTCCAGACATTACACTCCAGACATTACACTCCAGGCATTATACTCCAGATATTAGACACCAGGCATTATTTTCCAGACATTACGCTCCAGATATTACTCTCCAGACATTACACTCCAGATATTACACTCCAGACATTACACTGCAGGCATTACATTCCAGGAATTACTCTCCAGATATTACACTCAGATATTATACTCCAGACATTTCACACCAAGCATTACACTCCAGCTATTAAACTCGAGATATTACACTTCAGACATTACACTCCAGACATTACACTCCAGACATTTCACTCCAGACATTACACTCCGGACATTACAATCCAGATATTAAACTCCAGACATTACACTCCATACATTACACATTCAGGCATTACACTCCAGATATTACACTCTAGACATTACACTCCAGGCATTACACTCCAGATATTATTCTCCAGGCCCTACTTTCGAGACACAATACTCCAGGTATTACACTCCAGACATTACACTCCAGACATTACACTCCAGGCATTACATTCCAGATATAACACTCCAGACATTACACTCCAGGCATTACATTCCAGGAATTACAATACAGACATTACATTCCAGATATTATACTCCAAACATTACACTCCTGGCATTACACTCCAGATATTACACTCCAGACTCTACAGTCGCAACATTACACTCCAATCGTTACACTCCAGACATTACACTCCAGATATTATGCTCCAAACATTACACTCCAGACATTACAATCCAGATTTTACACTCCACACACTAAACTCCAGATATTACACTCCACACATTACACTCCAGGTATTACACTCCAGACATTACACTCCAGGCATTAAATTCAAGGAATTACACTCCAGATATTACACTCCAGATATTATGCTCCAGACATTACACGCCTGACATTACACTACAGATATTACACTCCAGACATTATACTCCAGAAGTTAGACTCCAGACATTACACTCCAGACATCATCCTCCAGACATTACACTCCAGACATTACACTCCAGGCATTACACTCCAGATATTACACTTCAGACATTACACTCTAGACATTACACTCCAGATATTATACTCACTCCAGACATTACACTCCAGACTTTACACTCCAGACATTACACACCAGACATTGAACTCCACACATTACACTCCACACATTACACTCCACACACTGCACTCCAGATATTACACTCCAGACATTACACTCCAGACATTATTTTGCAGACATTACACTCCAAACATTATTTTGGAGACATTACACTCCAGATATTATACTCCAGACATTACACTCCAGAAGTTACACTCCAGACATTACACTCCAGATATTACACTCTAGACATTACACTCCAGGCATGACACTCCAGATATTATTCTCCAGGCCCTACATTCGAGACATAATACTCCAGGTATTACACTCCAGACATTACACTCCAGACATTACACTCCAGACATTACACTCCAGACATTACACACCACACATTACACTCCAGACATTAGACTCCAGAAATTAAACTACAGGCATTACACTCCAGATATTACACTCCAGATATTACACTCCAGACTTTACACTACAGACATTACTCTCCAGACATTACACTCCAGACATTATACACCACACATTACACTCTGCACATTACACTCCAGATATTACACTGCAGATATTACACTCCAGACATTACACTCCAGATATTATTCTCCAGGCCCTACACTCAATACATTATACTCCAGGTATTACACTCCAGACATTACACTCCAGATATTATGCTCCAAACATTACACTCCAGACATTACAATCCAGATATTACACTCCACACACTAAACTCCAGATATTACACTCCACACATTACACTCCAGATATTACACTCCAGACATTACACTCCAGGCATTAAATTCAAGGAATTACACTCCAGATATTACACTCCAGATATTATGCTCCAGACATTACACGCCTGACATTACACTACAGATATTACACTCCAGACATTATACTCCAGAAGTTAGACTCCAGACATTACACTCCAGACATCATCCTCCACAGATTACACTCCAGACATTACACTCCAGACATTACATTCCAGGAATTACAATACAGACATTACATTCCAGATATTATACTCCAAACATTACACTCCTGGCATTACATTCCAGATATTACACTCCAGACTCTACAGTCGCAACATTACACTCCAATCATTACACTCCAGACATTACACTCCAGGCATTACACACCAGATATTACACTCCAGACATTACACTCCAGACATTACACTCCATATATTATACTCACTCCAGACATTACACTCCAGACATTACACTCCAGACATTACACACCAGACATTGATCTCCACACATTACACTCCACACATTACACTCCACACATTACACTCAAGACATTACACTCCAGACATTACACTCCAGACATTATTTTGCAGACATTACACTCCAAACATTATTTTGGAGACATTACGCTCCAGATATTACACTTCAGAGAGTACACTCCAGACATTACACTCCAGATATTATACTCCAAACATTACACTCCAGAAGTTACACTCCAGACATTACACTCCAGACATTATGCTTCACACATTACACTCCAGACATTACACTCCAGACATTACACTCCAGGCATTACATTCCAGATATTACACTCAAGATATTACACTCCAGATATTACACTCCAGACATTATACTCCAGACATTACACTCCAGACATTACACACCACACATTACACTCCAGACATTACACTCCAGACATTACATTCCAGACATTACACTCCAGAAATTACACTCCAGGCATTACACTCCAGATATTATACTCCAGACATTACACTCTGCACATTACACTCCAGATATTACACTGCAGACATTACAATCCAGGCATTACACTCCAGGAATTACACTCCAGGAATTACAGTCCAGAGATTATGCTGCAGACATTTCACTCCAGACTTTACACTCCAGACATTACACTCCAGATATTATTCTCCAGGCCCTACACTCGAGACATTATACTCCAGGTATTACACTCCAGACAATACACTCCAGATATTATGCTCCAAACATTACACTCCAGAAATTACAATCCAGATATTACACTCCACACGTTACACTCCAGACATTACACTCCACACACTAAACTCCAGACATTACACTCCGGACATTACACTCCAGATATTACACTCCAGACATTACACTCCAGGCATTAAATTCAAGGAATTAAACTCCAGATATTACACTACAGATATTATGCTCCAGACATTACACTCCAGATATTGCACTCCAGACATTACACTCCAGGCATTCCACTCCAGATATTACACTCGATACATTACACTCCAGACATTACACTCCAGATATTAAACTCCACACGTTACACTCCAGACATTACACTCCAGACATTACACTGCAGGTATTACACGCCACAAATTAAACTCCAGACATTGCACTCCAGATATTATGCTCCAGACATTACATTCCTGACATTACACTACAGATATTACACTCCAGATATTATACTCCAGAAGTTAGACTCCAGACATTACACTCCAGACATTACACTCCACGCATTACACTCCAGACATTACACTCCAGATATTACACTCCAGACATTACACTCCAGGCATTAAATTCAAGGAATTAAACTCCAGATATTACACTACAGATATTATGCTCCAGACATTACACTCCAGATATTGCACTCCAGACATTACACTCCAGGCATTCCACTCCAGATATTACACTCGAGACATTACACTCCAGACATTACACTCCAGATATTAAACTCCACACGTTACACTCCAGACATTGCACTCCAGACATTACACTGCAGGTATTACACGCCACAAATTAAACTCCAGACATTGCACTCCAGATATTATGCTCCTGACATTACATTCCTGACATTACACTACAGATATTACACTCCAGATATTATACTCCAGAAGTTAGACTCCAGACATTACACTCCAGACATTACACTCCACGCATTACACTCCAGACATTACACTCCAGATATTACACTCCAGACATTACACTCCAGACATTACACTCCAGACATTACACTCGAGGCATTACACTCCAGATATTACACTCCAGAAATTACACTCCAGACATTACACTCCAGGCATTACACTCCAGGAATTACAATACAGACATTACATTCCAGATATTATACTCCAAACATCACACTCCCGACATTACACTCCAGATATTACACTCCAGACTCTACAGTCGCAACATTACACTCCAATCATTACACTCCAGACATTACACTCCAGATATTACACTCCAGACATTACACTCCAGGCATTACACTCCAGATATTATACGCACTCCAGACATTACACTCCAGACATTACACTCCAGAAATTACACACCAGACACTGCACGCCACACATTACACTCCAGACATTACACTCCACACATTACACTCCAGACATTACACTCCAGACATTACACTCCAGACATTATTTTGCAGACATTACACTCCAAACATTATTTTGGAGACATTACGCTCCAGATATTACACTTCAGAGAGTACACTCCAGACATTACACTCCAGATATTATACTCCAGACATTACACTCCAGAAGTTACACTCCAGACATTACACTCCAGACATTATCCTTCACACATTACACTCCAGACATTACACTCCAGACATTACACTCCAGGCATTACATTCCAGATATTACACTCCAGATATTACACTCCAGCATTACACTCCAGACATTACACACCACACATTACATTCCAGACATTATCCTCCACACAATACACTCCAGACATTACACTCCAGACATTACAATCCAGGCATTACACTTCAGACATTATCCTCCACACAATACACTCCAGATATTACACTTCAGACATTACACTCCAGACATTACACTCCAGACAATACACTCCAGATATTAAACTCGAGATGTTACACTCCAGACATTACACTCCAGACATTACCCTGCAGACATTACACTCCAGACATTACACTCCAGGCATTGCACTCCAGACATTACACTCCACGCATTACACTCCAGACATTACACTCCAGATATTACACTCCAGACATTACACTCCAGACATTACACTCCAGACATTACACTCCAGGCATTACACTCCAGATATTACACTCCAGAAATTACACTCCAGACATTACACTCCAGGCATTACACTCCAGATATTATACTCACTCCAGACATTACACTCCAGACATTACACCCCAGATATTATACTCCAAACATCACACTCCCGACATTACACTCCAGATATTACATTCCAGACTCTACAGTCGCAACATTACACTCCAATCATTACACTCCAGACATTACACTCCAGACATTACACTCCAGATATTACACTCCAGACATTACACTCCAGGCATTACACTCCAGATATTATACTCACTCCAGACATTACACTCCAGACATTACACTCCAGAAATTACACACCAGACACTGCACGCCACACATTACACTCCAGACATTACACTCCACATATTACACTCCAGACATTGCACTCCAGACATTACACTCCAGACATTATTTTGCAGACATTGCACTCCAAACATTATTTTGGAGACTTTACACTCCAGATATTACACTTCAGAGAGTACACTCCAGACATTACTCTCCAGATATTATACTCCAGACATTACACTCCAGAAGTTACACTCCAGACATTACACTCCAGACATTATCCTTCACACATTACACTCCAGACATTACACTCCAGACATTACACTCCAGGCATTACATTCCAGATATTACACTCCAGACATTACACTCCAGACATTACACTCCAGACATTACACTCCAGACATTACACTCTGGACATTACACTCCGGATATTACACTGCAGACATTACAATCCAGGCATTACAATCCAGGAATTACGCTCCAGGAATTACAGTCCAGATATTATGCTCCCGACATTACACTCCAGACATTACACTCCAGACATTACACTCCAGGCATTATACTCCAGATATTACACACCAGGCATTATTTTCCAGACATTACGCTCCAGATATTACTCTCCAGACATTACACTCCAGATATTACACTCCAGACATCACACTGCAGGCATTACATTCCAGGAATTACTCTCCAGATATTACACTCCAGATATTATACTCCAGACATTTCACACCAAGCATTACACTCCAGCTATTAAACTCGAGATATTACACTTCAGACATTACACTCCAGACATTACACTCGAGGCATTACACTCCAGATATTACACTCCAGAAATTACAATCCAGATATTAAACTCCAGACATTACACTCCATACATTACACATTCAGGCATTACACTCCAGATATTACACTCTAGACATTACACTCCAGGCATTACACTCCAGATATTATTCTCCAGGCCCTACATTCGAGACATAATACTCCAGGTATTACACTCCAGACATTACACTCCAGACATTACACTCCAGGCATTACATTCCAGGAATTACAATACAGACATTACATTCCAGATATTATACTCCAAACATTACACTCCTGGCATTACACTCCAGACATTACACACCAGACATTGAAATCCACACATTACACTCCACACATTACACTCCACACATTACACTCCAGACATTACACTCCAGACATTACACTCCAGGCATTACATTCCAGATATTACACTCCAGATATTACACTCGACATTACACTCCAGGCATTACAGTCCAGACATTACACACCACACATTACACTCCAGACATTACACGCCACACATTACACTCCAGATATTACATTCCAGGAATTACTCTCCATATATTACACTCCAGATATTATACTCCAGACATTACACACCAAGCATTACACTCCAGCTATTAAACTCGAGATATTACACTCCAGACATTACACTCCAGACATTACACTCCAGACATTTCACTCCAGACATTACACACCACACATTACACTCCAGACATTACACTCTGGACATTACACTCCAGATATTACACATTCAGGCATTACACTCCAGATATTACACTCTATACATTACACTACAGACATTACACTCCAGGCATTACATTCCAGATATAACACTCCAGACATTACACTCCAGGCATTATATTCCAGGAATTACAATACAGACATTACATTCCAGATATTATACTCCAAACATTACACTCCTGGCATTACACTCCAGATATTACACTCCAGACTCTACAGTCGCAACATTACACTCCAATCATTACACTCCAGACATTACACTCCAGGCATTATACTCCAGATATTACACTCCAGACATTACACTCCAGACATTACACTCCAGATATTATACTCACTCCAGACATTACACTCCAGACTTTACACTCCAGACATTACACACCAGACATTGAACTCCACACATTACACTCCACACATTACACTCCACACATTACACTCCAGATATTACACTCCAGACATTACACTCCAGACATTATTTTGCAGACATTACACTCCAAACATTATTTTGGAGACATTACACTCCAGATATTATACTCCAGACATTACACTCCAGAAGTTACACTCCAGACATTACACTCCAGACATTATCCCTCACACATTACACTCCAGACATTACACTCCAGACATTACACTCCAGGCATTACATTCCAGATATTACACTCCAGATATTGCACTCGACATTACACACCAGGCATTACACTCCAGACATTACACACCACACATTACACTCCAGACATTACACTCCACACATTACACTCCAGATATTACATTCCAGGAATTACTCTCCATATATTACACTCCAGATATTATACTCCAGACATTACACACCAAGCATTACACTCCAGCTATTAAACTCGAGATATTACACTCCAGACATTACACTCCAGACATTACACTCCAGACATTTCACTCCAGACATTACACTCTGGACATTACACTCCAGACATTACACTCTGGACATTACACTCCAGATATTACACTGCAGACATTACACTCCAGGCATTACAATCCAGGAATTACGCTCCAGGAATTACAGTCCAGATATTATGCTCCCGACATTACACTCCAGACATTACACTCCAGACATTACACTCCAGGCATTATACTCCAGATATTACACACCAGGCATTATTTTCCAGACATTACGCTCCAGATATTACTCTCCAGACATTACACTCCAGATATTACACTCCAGACATTACACTGCAGGCATTACATTCCAGGAATTACTCTCCAGATATTACACTCAGATATTATACTCCAGACATTTCACACCAAGCATTACACTCCAGCTATTAAACTCGAGATATTACACTTCAGACATTACACTCCACACATTACACTCCACACACTGCACTCCAGATATTACACTCCAGACATTACACTCCAGACATTATTTTGCAGACATTACACTCCAAACATTATTTTGGAGACATTACACTCCAGATATTATACTCCAGACATTACACTCCAGAAGTTACACTCCAGACATTACACTCCAGATATTACACTCTAGACATTACACTCCAGGCATGACACTCCAGATATTATTCTCCAGGCCCTACATTCGAGACATAATACTCCAGGTATTACACTCCAGACATTACACTCCAGACATTACACTCCAGACATTACACTCCAGACATTACACACCACACATTACACTCCAGACATTAGACTCCAGAAATTAAACTACAGGCATTACACTCCAGATATTACACTCCAGATATTACACTCCAGACTTTACACTACAGACATTACTCTCCAGACATTACACTCCAGACATTATACACCACACATTACACTCTGCACATTACACTCCAGATATTACACTGCAGATATTACACTCCAGACATTACACTCCAGATATTATTCTCCAGGCCCTACACTCAATACATTATACTCCAGGTATTACACTCCAGACATTACACTCCAGATATTATGCTCCAAACATTACACTCCAGACATTACAATCCAGATATTACACTCCACACACTAAACTCCAGATATTACACTCCACACATTACACTCCAGATATTACACTCCAGACATTACACTCCAGGCATTAAATTCAAGGAATTACACTCCAGATATTACACTCCAGATATTATGCTCCAGACATTACACGCCTGACATTACACTACAGATATTACACTCCAGACATTATACTCCAGAAGTTAGACTCCAGACATTACACTCCAGACATCATCCTCCACAGATTACACTCCAGACATTACACTCCAGACATTACATTCCAGGAATTACAATACAGACATTACATTCCAGATATTATACTCCAAACATTACACTCCTGGCATTACACTCCAGATATTACACTCCAGACTCTACAGTCGCAACATTACACTCCAATCATTACACTCCAGACATTACACTCCAGGCATTACACACCAGATATTACACTCCAGACATTACACTCCAGACATTACACTCCATATATTATACTCACTCCAGACATTACACTCCAGACATTACACTCCAGACATTACACACCAGACATTGATCTCCACACATTACACTCCACACATTACACTCCACACATTACACTCAAGACATTACACTCCAGACATTACACTCCAGACATTATTTTGCAGACATTACACTCCAAACATTATTTTGGAGACATTACGCTCCAGATATTACACTTCAGAGAGTACACTCCAGACATTACACTCCAGATATTATACTCCAAACATTACACTCCAGAAGTTACACTCCAGACATTACACTCCAGACATTATGCTTCACACATTACACTCCAGACATTACACTCCAGACATTACACTCCAGGCATTACATTCCAGATATTACACTCAAGATATTACACTCCAGATATTACACTCCAGACATTATACTCCAGACATTACACTCCAGACATTACACACCACACATTACACTCCAGACATTACACTCCAGACATTACATTCCAGACATTACACTCCAGAAATTACACTCCAGGCATTACACTCCAGATATTATACTCCAGACATTACACTCTGCACATTACACTCCAGATATTACACTGCAGACATTACAATCCAGGCATTACACTCCAGGAATTACACTCCAGGAATTACAGTCCAGAGATTATGCTGCAGACATTTCACTCCAGACTTTACACTCCAGACATTACACTCCAGATATTATTCTCCAGGCCCTACACTCGAGACATTATACTCCAGGTATTACACTCCAGACAATACACTCCAGATATTATGCTCCAAACATTACACTCCAGAAATTACAATCCAGATATTACACTCCACACGTTACACTCCAGACATTACACTCCACACACTAAACTCCAGACATTACACTCCGGACATTACACTCCAGATATTACACTCCAGACATTACACTCCAGGCATTAAATTCAAGGAATTAAACTCCAGATATTACACTACAGATATTATGCTCCAGACATTACACTCCAGATATTGCACTCCAGACATTACACTCCAGGCATTCCACTCCAGATATTACACTCGATACATTACACTCCAGACATTACACTCCAGATATTAAACTCCACACGTTACACTCCAGACATTACACTCCAGACATTACACTGCAGGTATTACACGCCACAAATTAAACTCCAGACATTGCACTCCAGATATTATGCTCCAGACATTACATTCCTGACATTACACTACAGATATTACACTCCAGATATTATACTCCAGAAGTTAGACTCCAGACATTACACTCCAGACATTACACTCCACGCATTACACTCCAGACATTACACTCCAGATATTACACTCCAGACATTACACTCCAGGCATTAAATTCAAGGAATTAAACTCCAGATATTACACTACAGATATTATGCTCCAGACATTACACTCCAGATATTGCACTCCAGACATTACACTCCAGGCATTCCACTCCAGATATTACACTCGAGACATTACACTCCAGACATTACACTCCAGATATTAAACTCCACACGTTACACTCCAGACATTGCACTCCAGACATTACACTGCAGGTATTACACGCCACAAATTAAACTCCAGACATTGCACTCCAGATATTATGCTCCTGACATTACATTCCTGACATTACACTACAGATATTACACTCCAGATATTATACTCCAGAAGTTAGACTCCAGACATTACACTCCAGACATTACACTCCACGCATTACACTCCAGACATTACACTCCAGATATTACACTCCAGACATTACACTCCAGACATTACACTCCAGACATTACACTCGAGGCATTACACTCCAGATATTACACTCCAGAAATTACACTCCAGACATTACACTCCAGGCATTACACTCCAGGAATTACAATACAGACATTACATTCCAGATATTATACTCCAAACATCACACTCCCGACATTACACTCCAGATATTACACTCCAGACTCTACAGTCGCAACATTACACTCCAATCATTACACTCCAGACATTACACTCCAGATATTACACTCCAGACATTACACTCCAGGCATTACACTCCAGATATTATACGCACTCCAGACATTACACTCCAGACATTACACTCCAGAAATTACACACCAGACACTGCACGCCACACATTACACTCCAGACATTACACTCCACACATTACACTCCAGACATTACACTCCAGACATTACACTCCAGACATTATTTTGCAGACATTACACTCCAAACATTATTTTGGAGACATTACGCTCCAGATATTACACTTCAGAGAGTACACTCCAGACATTACACTCCAGATATTATACTCCAGACATTACACTCCAGAAGTTACACTCCAGACATTACACTCCAGACATTATCCTTCACACATTACACTCCAGACATTACACTCCAGACATTACACTCCAGGCATTACATTCCAGATATTACACTCCAGATATTACACTCCAGCATTACACTCCAGACATTACACACCACACATTACATTCCAGACATTATCCTCCACACAATACACTCCAGACATTACACTCCAGACATTACAATCCAGGCATTACACTTCAGACATTATCCTCCACACAATACACTCCAGATATTACACTTCAGACATTACACTCCAGACATTACACTCCAGACAATACACTCCAGATATTAAACTCGAGATGTTACACTCCAGACATTACACTCCAGACATTACCCTGCAGACATTACACTCCAGACATTACACTCCAGGCATTGCACTCCAGACATTACACTCCACGCATTACACTCCAGACATTACACTCCAGATATTACACTCCAGACATTACACTCCAGACATTACACTCCAGACATTACACTCCAGGCATTACACTCCAGATATTACACTCCAGAAATTACACTCCAGACATTACACTCCAGGCATTACACTCCAGATATTATACTCACTCCAGACATTACACTCCAGACATTACACCCCAGATATTATACTCCAAACATCACACTCCCGACATTACACTCCAGATATTACATTCCAGACTCTACAGTCGCAACATTACACTCCAATCATTACACTCCAGACATTACACTCCAGACATTACACTCCAGATATTACACTCCAGACATTACACTCCAGGCATTACACTCCAGATATTATACTCACTCCAGACATTACACTCCAGACATTACACTCCAGAAATTACACACCAGACACTGCACGCCACACATTACACTCCAGACATTACACTCCACATATTACACTCCAGACATTGCACTCCAGACATTACACTCCAGACATTATTTTGCAGACATTGCACTCCAAACATTATTTTGGAGACTTTACACTCCAGATATTACACTTCAGAGAGTACACTCCAGACATTACTCTCCAGATATTATACTCCAGACATTACACTCCAGAAGTTACACTCCAGACATTACACTCCAGACATTATCCTTCACACATTACACTCCAGACATTACACTCCAGACATTACACTCCAGGCATTACATTCCAGATATTACACTCCAGACATTACACTCCAGACATTACACTCCAGACATTACACTCCAGACATTACACTCTGGACATTACACTCCGGATATTACACTGCAGACATTACAATCCAGGCATTACAATCCAGGAATTACGCTCCAGGAATTACAGTCCAGATATTATGCTCCCGACATTACACTCCAGACATTACACTCCAGACATTACACTCCAGGCATTATACTCCAGATATTACACACCAGGCATTATTTTCCAGACATTACGCTCCAGATATTACTCTCCAGACATTACACTCCAGATATTACACTCCAGACATCACACTGCAGGCATTACATTCCAGGAATTACTCTCCAGATATTACACTCCAGATATTATACTCCAGACATTTCACACCAAGCATTACACTCCAGCTATTAAACTCGAGATATTACACTTCAGACATTACACTCCAGACATTACACTCGAGGCATTACACTCCAGATATTACACTCCAGAAATTACAATCCAGATATTAAACTCCAGACATTACACTCCATACATTACACATTCAGGCATTACACTCCAGATATTACACTCTAGACATTACACTCCAGGCATTACACTCCAGATATTATTCTCCAGGCCCTACATTCGAGACATAATACTCCAGGTATTACACTCCAGACATTACACTCCAGACATTACACTCCAGGCATTACATTCCAGGAATTACAATACAGACATTACATTCCAGATATTATACTCCAAACATTACACTCCTGGCATTACACTCCAGACATTACACACCAGACATTGAAATCCACACATTACACTCCACACATTACACTCCACACATTACACTCCAGACATTACACTCCAGACATTACACTCCAGGCATTACATTCCAGATATTACACTCCAGATATTACACTCGACATTACACTCCAGGCATTACAGTCCAGACATTACACACCACACATTACACTCCAGACATTACACGCCACACATTACACTCCAGATATTACATTCCAGGAATTACTCTCCATATATTACACTCCAGATATTATACTCCAGACATTACACACCAAGCATTACACTCCAGCTATTAAACTCGAGATATTACACTCCAGACATTACACTCCAGACATTACACTCCAGACATTTCACTCCAGACATTACACACCACACATTACACTCCAGACATTACACTCTGGACATTACACTCCAGATATTACACATTCAGGCATTACACTCCAGATATTACACTCTATACATTACACTACAGACATTACACTCCAGGCATTACATTCCAGATATAACACTCCAGACATTACACTCCAGGCATTATATTCCAGGAATTACAATACAGACATTACATTCCAGATATTATACTCCAAACATTACACTCCTGGCATTACACTCCAGATATTACACTCCAGACTCTACAGTCGCAACATTACACTCCAATCATTACACTCCAGACATTACACTCCAGGCATTATACTCCAGATATTACACTCCAGACATTACACTCCAGACATTACACTCCAGATATTATACTCACTCCAGACATTACACTCCAGACTTTACACTCCAGACATTACACACCAGACATTGAACTCCACACATTACACTCCACACATTACACTCCACACATTACACTCCAGATATTACACTCCAGACATTACACTCCAGACATTATTTTGCAGACATTACACTCCAAACATTATTTTGGAGACATTACACTCCAGATATTATACTCCAGACATTACACTCCAGAAGTTACACTCCAGACATTACACTCCAGACATTATCCCTCACACATTACACTCCAGACATTACACTCCAGACATTACACTCCAGGCATTACATTCCAGATATTACACTCCAGATATTGCACTCGACATTACACACCAGGCATTACACTCCAGACATTACACACCACACATTACACTCCAGACATTACACTCCACACATTACACTCCAGATATTACATTCCAGGAATTACTCTCCATATATTACACTCCAGATATTATACTCCAGACATTACACACCAAGCATTACACTCCAGCTATTAAACTCGAGATATTACACTCCAGACATTACACTCCAGACATTACACTCCAGACATTTCACTCCAGACATTACACTCTGGACATTACACTCCAGACATTACACTCTGGACATTACACTCCAGATATTACACTGCAGACATTACACTCCAGGCATTACAATCCAGGAATTACGCTCCAGGAATTACAGTCCAGATATTATGCTCCCGACATTACACTCCAGACATTACACTCCAGACATTACACTCCAGGCATTATACTCCAGATATTACACACCAGGCATTATTTTCCAGACATTACGCTCCAGATATTACTCTCCAGACATTACACTCCAGATATTACACTCCAGACATTACACTGCAGGCATTACATTCCAGGAATTACTCTCCAGATATTACACTCAGATATTATACTCCAGACATTTCACACCAAGCATTACACTCCAGCTATTAAACTCGAGATATTACACTTCAGACATTACACTCCAGACATTACACTCCAGACATTTCACTCCAGACATTACACTCCGGACATTACAATCCAGATATTAAACTCCAGACATTACACTCCATACATTACACATTCAGGCATTACACTCCAGATATTACACTCTAGACATTACACTCCAGGCATTACACTCCAGATATTATTCTCCAGGCCCTACTTTCGAGACACAATACTCCAGGTATTACACTCCAGACATTACACTCCCGACATTACACTCCAGGCATTACATTCCAGATATAACACTCCAGACATTACACTCCAGGCATTACATTCCAGGAATTACAATACAGACATTACATTCCAGATATTATACTCCAAACATTACACTCCTGGCATTAGACTCCAGATATTACACTCCAGACTCTACAGTCGCAACATTACACTCCAATCATTACACTCCAGACATTACACTCCAGGCATTACACTCCAGATATTACACTTCAGACATTACACTCTAGACATTACACTCCAGATATTATACTCACTCCAGACATTACACTCCAGACTTTACACTCCAGACATTACACACCAGACATTGAACTCCACACATTACACTCCACACATTACACTCCACACATTACACTCCAGATATTACACTCCAGACATTATTTTGCAGACATTACACTCCAAACATTATTTTGGAGACATTACACTCCAGATATTATACTCCAGACATTACACTCCAGAAGTTACACTCCAGACATTACACTCCAGATATTACACTCTAGACATTACACTCCAGGCATGACACTCCAGATATTATTCTCCAGGCCCTACATTCGAGACATAATACTCCAGGTATTACACTCCAGACATTACACTCCAGACATTACACTCCAGACATTACACACCACACATTACACTCCAGACATTACACTCCAGAAATTAAACTACAACATTACACTCCAGACATTACACTCCAGGCATTACACTCCAGATATTATTCTCCAGGCCCTACTTTCGAGACACAATACTCCAGGTATTACACTCCAGACATTACACTCCCGACATTACACTCCAGGCATTACATTCCAGATATAACACTCCAGACATTACACTCCAGGCATTACGTTCCAGGAATTACAATACAGACATTACATTCCAGATATTATACTCCAAACATTACACTCCTGGCATTAGACTCCAGATATTACACTCCAGACTCTACAGTCGCAACATTACACTCCAATCATTACACTCCAGACATTACACTCCAGGCATTACACTCCAGATATTACACTTCAGACATTACACTCTAGACATTACACTCCAGATATTATACTCACTCCAGACATTACACTCCAGACTTTACACTCCAGACATTACACACCAGACATTGAACTCCACACATTACACTCCACACATTACACTCCACACATTACACTCCAGATATTACACTCCAGACATTATTTTGCAGACATTACACTCCAAACATTATTTTGGAGACATTACACTCCAGATATTATACTCCAGACATTACACTCCAGAAGTTACACTCCAGACATTACACTCCAGATATTACACTCTAGACATTACACTCCAGGCATGACACTCCAGATATTATTCTCCAGGCCCTACATTCGAGACATAATACTCCAGGTATTACACTCCAGACATTACACTCCAGACATTACACTCCAGACATTACACACCACACATTACACTCCAGACATTACACTCCAGAAATTAAACTACAACATTACACTCCAGATATTACACTCCAGATATTACACTCCAGACTTTACACTACAGACATTACTCTCCAGACATTACACTCCAGACATTATACACCACACATTACACTCTGCACATTACACTCCAGATATTACACTGCAGATATTACACTCCATACATTACACTCCAGATATTATTCTCCAGGCCCTACACTCAATACATTATACTCCAGGTATTACACTCCAGACATTACACTCCAGATATTATGCTCCAAACATTACACTCCAGACATTACAATCCAGATTTTACACTCCACACACTAAACTCCAGATATTACACTCCACACATTACACTCCAGATATTACACTCCAGACATTACACTCCAGGCATTAAATTCAAGGAATTACACTCCAGATATTACACTACAGATATTATGCTCCAGACATTACACGCCTGACATTACACTACAGATATTACACTCCAGACATTATATTCCAGAAGTTAGACTCCAGACATTACACTCCAGACATCATCCTCCAGACATTACACTCCAGACATTACACTCCAAGCATTACATTCCAGGAATTACAATACAGACATTACATTCCAGATATTATACTCCAAACATTACACTCCTGGCATTACACTCCAGATATTACACTCCAGGCTCTACAGTCGCAACATTACACTCCAATCATTACACTCCAGACATTACACTCCAGACATTACACTCCAGGCATTACATTCCAGATATTACACTCCAGATATTACACTCGACATTACACTCCAGGCATTACAGTCCAGACATTACACACCACACATTACACTCCAGACATTACACTCCACACATTACACTCCAGATATTACATTCCAGGAATTACTCTCCATATATTACACTCCAGATATTATACTCCAGACATTACACACCAAGCATTACACTCCAGCTATTAAACTCGAGATATTACACTCCAGACATTACACTCCAGACATTACACTCCAGACATTTCACTCCAGACATTACACACCACACATTACACTCCAGACATTACACTCTGGACATTACACTCCAGATATTACACATTCAGGCATTACACTCCAGATATTACACTCTATACATTACACTACAGACATTACACTCCAGGCATTACATTCCAGATATAACACTCCAGACATTACACTCCAGGCATTACATTCCAGGAATTACAATACAGACATTACATTCCAGATATTATACTCCAAACATTACACTCCTGGCATTACACTCCAGATATTACACTCCAGACTCTACAGTCGCAACATTACACTCCAATCATTACACTCCAGACATTACACTCCAGGCATTATACTCCAGATATTACACTCCAGACATTACACTCCAGACATTACACTCCAGATATTATACTCACTCCAGACATTACACTCCAGACTTTACACTCCAGACATTACACACCAGACATTGAACTCCACACATTACACTCCACACATTACACTCCACACATTACACTCCAGATATTACACTCCAGACATTACACTCCAGACATTATTTTGCAGACATTACACTTCAAACATTATTTTGGAGACATTACACTGCAGATATTATACTCCAGACATTACACTCCAGAAGTTACATTCCAGACATTACACTCCAGACATTATCCCTCACACATTACACTCCAGACATTACACTCCAGACATTACACTCCAGGCATTACATTCCAGATATTACACTCCAGATATTGCACTCGACATTACACACCAGGCATTACACTCCAGACATTACACACCACACATTACACTCCAGACATTACACTCCACACATTACACTCCAGATATTACATTCCAGGAATTACTCTCCATATATTACACTCCAGATATTATACTCCAGACATTACACACCAAGCATTACACTCCAGCTATTAAACTCGAGATATTACACTCCAGACATTACACTCCAGACATTACACT
Source organism: Pristiophorus japonicus (assembly GCF_044704955.1). NCBI lineage: Eukaryota > Metazoa > Chordata > Chondrichthyes > Pristiophoridae > Pristiophorus > Pristiophorus japonicus. The sequence goes on along the minus strand of NC_092002.1, from coordinate 17,270,261 downwards.
CCAGACATTTCACTCCAGACATTACACTCTGGACATTACACTCCAGACATTACACTCTGGACATTACACTCCAGATATTACACTGCAGACATTACACTCCAGGCATTACAATCCAGGAATTACGCTCCAGGAATTACAGTCCAGATATTATGCTCCCGACATTACACTCCAGACATTACACTCCAGACATTACACTCCAGGCATTATACTCCAGATATTACACACCAGGCATTATTTTCCAGACATTACGCTCCAGATATTACTCCCCAGACATTACACTCCAGATATTACACTCCAGACATTACACTGCAGGCATTACATTCCAGGAATTACTCTCCAGATATTACACTCAGATATTATACTCCAGACATTTCACACCAAGCATTACACTCCAGCTATTAAACTCGAGATATTACACTTCAGACATTACACTCCAGACATTACACTCCAGACATTTCACTCCAGACATTACACTCCGGACATTACAATCCAGATATTAAACTCCAGACATTACACTCCATACATTACACATTCAGGCATTACACTCCAGATATTACACTCTAGACATTACACTCCAGGCATTACACTCCAGATATTATTCTCCAGGCCCTACTTTCGAGACACAATACTCCAGGTATTACACTCCAGACATTACACTCCAGACATTACACTCCAGGCATTACATTCCAGATATAACACTCCAGACATTACACTCCAGGCATTACATTCCAGGAATTACAATACAGACATTACATTCCAGATATTATACTCCAAACATTACACTCCTGGCATTACACTCCAGATATTACACTCCAGACTCTACAGTCGCAACATTACACTCCAATCGTTACACTCCAGACATTACACTCCAGATATTATGCTCCAAACATTACACTCCAGACATTACAATCCAGATTTTACACTCCACACACTAAACTCCAGATATTACACTCCACACATTACACTCCAGGTATTACACTCCAGACATTACACTCCAGGCATTAAATTCAAGGAATTACACTCCAGATATTACACTCCAGATATTATGCTCCAGACATTACACGCCTGACATTACACTACAGATATTACACTCCAGACATTATACTCCAGAAGTTAGACTCCAGACATTACACTCCAGACATCATCCTCCAGACATTACACTCCAGACATTACACTCCAGGCATTACACTCCAGATATTACACTTCAGACATTACACTCTAGACATTACACTCCAGATATTATACTCACTCCAGACATTACACTCCAGACTTTACACTCCAGACATTACACACCAGACATTGAACTCCACACATTACACTCCACACATTACACTCCACACATTACACTCCAGATATTACACTCCAGACATTATTTTGCAGACATTACACTCCAAACATTATTTTGGAGACATTACACTCCAGATATTATACTCCAGACATTACACTCCAGAAGTTACACTCCAGACATTACACTCCAGATATTACACTCTAGACATTACACTCCAGGCATGACACTCCAGATATTATTCTCCAGGCCCTACATTCGAGACATAATACTCCAGGTATTACACTCCAGACATTACACTCCAGACATTACACTCCAGACATTACACACCACACATTACACTCCAGACATTACACTCCAGAAATTAAACTACAGGCATTACACTCCAGATATTACACTGCAGATATTACACTCCAGACATTACACTCCAGATATTATTCTCCAGGCCCTACACTCAATACATTATACTCCAGGTATTACACTCCAGACATTACACTCCAGATATTATGCTCCAAACATTACACTCCAGACATTACAATCCAGATTTTACACTCCACACACTAAACTCCAGATATTACACTCCACACATTACACTCCAGATATTACACTCCAGACATTACACTCCAGGCATTAAATTCAAGGAATTACACTCCAGATATTACACTCCAGATATTATGCTCCAGACATTACACGCCTGACATTACACTACAGATATTACACTCCAGACATTATATTCCAGAAGTTAGACTCCAGACATTACACTCCAGACATCATCCTCCAGACATTACACTCCAGACATTACACTCCAAGCATTACATTCCAGGAATTACAATACAGACATTACATTCCAGATATTATACTCCAAACATTACACTCCTGGCATTACACTCCAGATATTACACTCCAGGCTCTACAGTCGCAACATTACACTCCAATCATTACACTCCAGACATTACACTCCAGACATTACACTCCAGGCATTACATTCCAGATATTACACTCCAGATATTACACTCGACATTACACTCCAGGCATTACAGTCCAGACATTACACACCACACATTACACTCCAGACATTACACTCCACACATTACACTCCAGATATTACATTCCAGGAATTACTCTCCATATATTACACTCCAGATATTATACTCCAGACATTACACACCAAGCATTACACTCCAGCTATTAAACTCGAGATATTACACTCCAGACATTACACTCCAGACATTACACTCCAGACATTTCACTCCAGACATTACACACCACACATTACACTCCAGACATTACACTCTGGACATTACACTCCAGATATTACACATTCAGGCATTACACTCCAGATATTACACTCTATACATTACACTACAGACATTACACTCCAGGCATTACATTCCAGATATAACACTCCAGACATTACACTCCAGGCATTACATTCCAGGAATTACAATACAGACATTACATTCCAGATATTATACTCCAAACATTACACTCCTGGCATTACACTCCAGATATTACACTCCAGACTCTACAGTCGCAACATTACACTCCAATCATTACACTCCAGACATTACACTCCAGGCATTATACTCCAGATATTACACTCCAGACATTACACTCCAGACATTACACTCCAGATATTATACTCACTCCAGACATTACACTCCAGACTTTACACTCCAGACATTACACACCAGACATTGAACTCCACACATTACACTCCACACATTACACTCCACACATTACACTCCAGATATTACACTCCAGACATTACACTCCAGACATTATTTTGCAGACATTACACTTCAAACATTATTTTGGAGACATTACACTCCAGATATTATACTCCAGACATTACACTCCAGAAGTTACATTCCAGACATTACACTCCAGACATTATCCCTCACACATTACACTCCAGACATTACACTCCAGACATTACACTCCAGGCATTACATTCCAGATATTACACTCCAGATATTGCACTCGACATTACACACCAGGCATTACACTCCAGACATTACACACCACACATTACACTCCAGACATTACACTCCACACATTACACTCCAGATATTACATTCCAGGAATTACTCTCCATATATTACACTCCAGATATTATACTCCAGACATTACACACCAAGCATTACACTCCAGCTATTAAACTCGAGATATTACACTCCAGACATTACACTCCAGACATTACACTCCAGACATTTCACTCCAGACATTACACTCTGGACATTACACTCCAGACATTACACTCTGGACATTACACTCCAGATATTACACTGCAGACATTACACTCCAGGCATTACAATCCAGGAATTACGCTCCAGGAATTACAGTCCAGATATTATGCTCCCGACATTACACTCCAGACATTACACTCCAGACATTACACTCCAGGCATTATACTCCAGATATTACACACCAGGCATTATTTTCCAGACATTACGCTCCAGATATTACTCTCCAGACATTACACTCCAGATATTACACTCCAGACATTACACTGCAGGCATTACATTCCAGGAATTACTCTCCAGATATTACACTCCAGATATTATACTCCAGACATTTCACACCAAGCATTACACTCCAGCTAGTAAACTCGAGATATTACACTTCAGACATTACACTCCAGACATTACACTCCAGACATTTCACTCCAGACATTACACTCCGGACATTACAATCCAGATATTAAACTCCAGACATTACACTCCATACATTACACATTCAGGCATTACACTCCAGATATTACACTCTAGACATTACACTCCAGGCATTACACTCCAGATATTATTCTCCAGGCCCTACTTTCGAGACACAATACTCCAGGTATTACACTCCAGACATTACACTCCAGACATTACACTCCAGGCATTACATTCCAGATATAACACTCCAGACATTACACTCCAGGCATTACATTCCAGGAATTACAATACAGACATTACATTCCAGATATTATACTCCAAACATTACACTCCTGGCATTACACTCCAGATATTACACTCCAGACTCTACAGTCGCAACATTACACTCCAATCGTTACACTCCAGACATTACACTCCAGATATTATGCTCCAAACATTACACTCCAGACATTACAATCCAGATTTTACACTCCACACACTAAACTCCAGATATTACACTCCACACATTACACTCCAGGTATTACACTCCAGACATTACACTCCAGGCATTAAATTCAAGGAATTACACTCCAGATATTACACTCCAGATATTATGCTCCAGACATTACACGCCTGACATTACACTACAGATATTACACTCCAGACATTATACTCCAGAAGTTAGACTCCAGACATTACACTCCAGACATCATCCTCCAGACATTACACTCCAGACATTACACTCCAAGCATTACATTCCAGGAATTACAATACAGACATTACATTCCAGATATTATACTCCAAACATTACACTCCTGGCATTACACTCCAGATATTACACTCCAGACTCTACAGTCGCAACATTACACTCCAATCATTACACTCCAGACATTACACTCCAGGCATTACACTCCAGATATTACACTTCAGACATTACACTCTAGACATTACACTCCAGATATTATACTCACTCCAGACATTACACTCCAGACTTTACACTCCAGACATTACACACCAGACATTGAACTCCACACATTACACTCCACACATTACACTCCACACATTGCACTCCAGATATTACACTCCAGACATTACACTCCAGACATTATTTTGCAGACATTACACTCCAAACATTATTTTGGAGACATTACACTCCAGATATTATACTCCAGACATTACACTCCAGAAGTTACACTCCAGACATTACACTCCAGATATTACACTCTAGACATTACACTCCAGGCATGACACTCCAGATATTATTCTCCAGGCCCTACATTCGAGACATAATACTCCAGGTATTACACTCCAGACATTACACTCCAGACATTACACTCCAGACATTACACTCCAGACATTACACACCACACATTACACTCCAGACATTAGACTCCAGAAATTAAACTACAGGCATTACACTCCAGATATTACACTCCAGATATTACACCCCAGACTTTACACTACAGACATTACTCTCCAGACATTACACTCCAGACATTATACACCACACATTACACTCTGCACATTACACTCCAGATATTACACTGCAGATATTACACTCCAGACATTACACTCCAGATATTATTCTCCAGGCCCTACACTCAATACATTATACTCCAGGTATTACACTCCAGACATTACACTCCAGATATTATGCTCCAAACATTACACTCCAGACATTACAATCCAGATATTACACTCCACACACTAAACTCCAGATATTACACTCCACACATTACACTCCAGATATTACACTCCAGACATTACACTCCAGGCATTAAATTCAAGGAATTACACTCCAGATATTACACTCCAGATATTATGCTCCAGACATTACACGCCTGACATTACACTACAGATATTACACTCCAGACATTATACTCCAGAAGTTAGACTCCAGACATTACACTCCAGACATCATCCTCCACAGATTACACTCCAGACATTACACTCCAAGCATTACATTCCAGGAATTACAATACAGACATTACATTCCAGATATTATACTCCAAACATTACACTCCTGGCATTACACTCCAGATATTACACTCCAGACTCTACAGTCGCAACATTACACTCCAATCATTACACTCCAGACATTACACTCCAGGCATTACACACCAGATATTACACTCCAGACATTACACTCCAGACATTACACTCCATATATTATACTCACTCCAGACATTACACTTCAGACATTACACTCCAGACATTACACACCAGACATTGAACTCCACACATTACACTCCACACATTACACTCCACACATTACACTCAAGACATTACACTCCAGACATTACACTCCAGACATTATTTTGCAGACATTACACTCCAAACATTATTTTGGAGACATTACGCTCCAGATATTACACTTCAGAGAGTACACTCCAGACATTACACTCCAGATATTATACTCCAAACATTACACTCCAGAAGTTACACTCCAGACATTACACTCCAGACATTATGCTTCACACATTACACTCCAGACATTACACTCCAGACATTACACTCCAGGCATTACATTCCAGATATTACACTCAAGATATTACACTCCAGATATTACACTCCAGACATTATACTCCAGACATTACACTCCAGACATTACACACCACACATTACACTCCAGACATTACACTCCAGACATTACATTCCAGACATTACACTCCAGAAATTACACTCCAGGCATTACACTCCAGATATTATACTCCAGACATTACACTCTGCACATTACACTCCAGATATTACACTGCAGACATTACAATCCAGGCATTACACTCCAGGAATTACACTCCAGGAATTACAGTCCAGAGATTATGCTACAGACATTTCACTCCAGACTTTACACTCCAGACATTACACTCCAGATATTATTCTCCAGGCCCTACACTCGAGACATTATACTCCAGGTATTACACTCCAGACAATACACTCCAGATATTATGCTCCAAACATTACACTCCAGAAATTACAATCCAGATATTACACTCCACACGTTACACTCCAGACATTACACTCCACACACTAAACTCCAGACATTACACTCCGGACATTACACTCCAGATATTACACTCCAGACATTACACTCCAGGCATTAAATTCAAGGAATTAAACTCCAGATATTACACTACAGATATTATGCTCCAGACATTACACTCCAGATATTGCACTCCAGACATTACACTCCAGGCATTCCACTCCAGATATTACACTCGAGACATTACACTCCAGACATTACACTCCAGATATTAAACTCCACACGTTACACTCCAGACATTACACTCCAGACATTAAACTGCAGGTATTACACTCCACAAATTAAACTCCAGACATTGCACTCCAGATATTATGCTCCAGACATTACATTCCTGACATTACACTACAGATATTACACTCCAGATATTATACTCCAGAAGTTAGACTCCAGACATTACACTCCAGACATTACACTCCACGCATTACACTCCAGACATTACACTCCAGATATTACACTCCAGACATTACACTCCAGACATTACACTCCAGACATTACACTCGAGGCATTACACTCCAGATATTACACTCCAGACATTACACTCCAGACATTACACTCCAGACATTACACTCCACACATTACACTCCAGACATTACACTCCAGACATTACACTCCAGACATTATTTTGCAGACATTACACTCCAAACATTATTTTGGAGACATTAAGCTCCAGATATTACACTTCAGAGAGTACACTCCAGACATTACACACCAGATATTATACTCCAGACATTACACTCCAGAAGTTACACTCCAGACATTACACTCCAGACATTATCCTTCACACATTACACTCCAGACATTACACTCCAGACATTACACTCCAGGCATTACATTCCAGATATTACACTCCAGATATTACACTCCAGCATTACACTCCAGACATTACACACCACACATTACATTCCAGACATTATCCTCCACACAATACACTCCAGACATTACACTCCAGACATTACAATCCAGGCATTACACTTCAGACATTATCCTCCACACAATACACTCCAGATATTACACTCCAGACATTACACTCCAGAAATTAAACTACAACATTACACTCCAGACATTACACTCCAGGCATTACACTCCAGATATTATTCTCCAGGCCCTACTTTCGAGACACAATACTCCAGGTATTACACTCCAGACATTACACTCCCGACATTACACTCCAGGCATTACATTCCAGATATAACACTCCAGACATTACACTCCAGGCATTACATTCCAGGAATTACAATACAGACATTACATTCCAGATATTATACTCCAAACATTACACTCCTGGCATTAGACTCCAGATATTACACTCCAGACTCTACAGTCGCAACATTACACTCCAATCATTACACTCCAGACATTACACTCCAGGCATTACACTCCAGATATTACACTTCAGACATTACACTCTAGACATTACACTCCAGATATTATACTCACTCCAGACATTACACTCCAGACTTTACACTCCAGACATTACACACCAGACATTGAACTCCACACATTACACTCCACACATTACACTCCACACATTACACTCCAGATATTACACTCCAGACTTTACACTACAGACATTACTCTCCAGACATTACACTCCAGACATTATACACCACACATTACACTCTGCACATTACACTCCAGATATTACACTGCAGATATTACACTCCATACATTACACTCCAGATATTATTCTCCAGGCCCTACACTCAATACATTATACTCCAGGTATTACACTCCAGACATTACACTCCAGATATTATGCTCCAAACATTACACTCCAGACATTACAATCCAGATTTTACACTCCACACACTAAACTCCAGATATTACACTCCACACATTACACTCCAGATATTACACTCCAGACATTACACTCCAGGCATTAAATTCAAGGAATTACACTCCAGATATTACACTCCAGATATTATGCTCCAGACATTACACGCCTGACATTACACTACAGATATTACACTCCAGACATTATATTCCAGAAGTTAGACTCCAGACATTACACTCCAGACATCATCCTCCAGACATTACACTCCAGACATTACACTCCAAGCATTACATTCCAGGAATTACAATACAGACATTACATTCCAGATATTATACTCCAAACATTACACTCCTGGCATTACACTCCAGATATTACACTCCAGGCTCTACAGTCGCAACATTACACTCCAATCATTACACTCCAGACATTACACTCCAGACATTACACTCCAGGCATTACATTCCAGATATTACACTCCAGATATTACACTCGACATTACACTCCAGGCATTACAGTCCAGACATTACACACCACACATTACACTCCAGACATTACACTCCACACATTACACTCCAGATATTACATTCCAGGAATTACTCTCCATATATTACACTCCAGATATTATACTCCAGACATTACACACCAAGCATTACACTCCAGCTATTAAACTCGAGATATTACACTCCAGACATTACACTCCAGACATTACACTCCAGACATTTCACTCCAGACATTACACACCACACATTACACTCCAGACATTACACTCTGGACATTACACTCCAGATATTACACATTCAGGCATTACACTCCAGATATTACACTCTATACATTACACTACAGACATTACACTCCAGGCATTACATTCCAGATATAACACTCCAGACATTACACTCCAGGCATTACATTCCAGGAATTACAATACAGACATTACATTCCAGATATTATACTCCAAACATTACACTCCTGGCATTACACTCCAGATATTACACTCCAGACTCTACAGTCGCAACATTACACTCCAATCATTACACTCCAGACATTACACTCCAGGCATTATACTCCAGATATTACACTCCAGACATTACACTCCAGACATTACACTCCAGATATTATACTCACTCCAGACATTACACTCCAGACTTTACACTCCAGACATTACACACCAGACATTGAACTCCACACATTACACTCCACACATTACACTCCACACATTACACTCCAGATATTACACTCCAGACATTACACTCCAGACATTATTTTGCAGACATTACACTTCAAACATTATTTTGGAGACATTACACTCCAGATATTATACTCCAGACATTACACTCCAGAAGTTACATTCCAGACATTACACTCCAGACATTATCCCTCACACATTACACTCCAGACATTACACTCCAGACATTACACTCCAGGCATTACATTCCAGATATTACACTCCAGATATTGCACTCGACATTACACACCAGGCATTACACTCCAGACATTACACACCACACATTACACTCCAGACATTACACTCCACACATTACACTCCAGATATTACATTCCAGGAATTACTCTCCATATATTACACTCCAGATATTATACTCCAGACATTACACACCAAGCATTACACTCCAGCTATTAAACTCGAGATATTACACTCCAGACATTACACTCCAGACATTACACTCCAGACATTTCACTCCAGACATTACACTCTGGACATTACACTCCAGACATTACACTCTGGACATTACACTCCAGATATTACACTGCAGACATTACACTCCAGGCATTACAATCCAGGAATTACGCTCCAGGAATTACAGTCCAGATATTATGCTCCCGACATTACACTCCAGACATTACACTCCAGACATTACACTCCAGGCATTATACTCCAGATATTACACACCAGGCATTATTTTCCAGACATTACGCTCCAGATATTACTCTCCAGACATTACACTCCAGATATTACACTCCAGACATTACACTGCAGGCATTACATTCCAGGAATTACTCTCCAGATATTACACTCCAGATATTATACTCCAGACATTTCACACCAAGCATTACACTCCAGCTAGTAAACTCGAGATATTACACTTCAGACATTACACTCCAGACATTACACTCCAGACATTTCACTCCAGACATTACACTCCGGACATTACAATCCAGATATTAAACTCCAGACATTACACTCCATACATTACACATTCAGGCATTACACTCCAGATATTACACTCTAGACATTACACTCCAGGCATTACACTCCAGATATTATTCTCCAGGCCCTACTTTCGAGACACAATACTCCAGGTATTACACTCCAGACATTACACTCCAGACATTACACTCCAGGCATTACATTCCAGATATAACACTCCAGACATTACACTCCAGGCATTACATTCCAGGAATTACAATACAGACATTACATTCCAGATATTATACTCCAAACATTACACTCCTGGCATTACACTCCAGATATTACACTCCAGACTCTACAGTCGCAACATTACACTCCAATCGTTACACTCCAGACATTACACTCCAGATATTATGCTCCAAACATTACACTCCAGACATTACAATCCAGATTTTACACTCCACACACTAAACTCCAGATATTACACTCCACACATTACACTCCAGGTATTACACTCCAGACATTACACTCCAGGCATTAAATTCAAGGAATTACACTCCAGATATTACACTCCAGATATTATGCTCCAGACATTACACGCCTGACATTACACTACAGATATTACACTCCAGACATTATACTCCAGAAGTTAGACTCCAGACATTACACTCCAGACATCATCCTCCAGACATTACACTCCAGACATTACACTCCAAGCATTACATTCCAGGAATTACAATACAGACATTACATTCCAGATATTATACTCCAAACATTACACTCCTGGCATTACACTCCAGATATTACACTCCAGACTCTACAGTCGCAACATTACACTCCAATCATTACACTCCAGACATTACACTCCAGGCATTACACTCCAGATATTACACTTCAGACATTACACTCTAGACATTACACTCCAGATATTATACTCACTCCAGACATTACACTCCAGACTTTACACTCCAGACATTACACACCAGACATTGAACTCCACACATTACACTCCACACATTACACTCCACACATTGCACTCCAGATATTACACTCCAGACATTACACTCCAGACATTATTTTGCAGACATTACACTCCAAACATTATTTTGGAGACATTACACTCCAGATATTATACTCCAGACATTACACTCCAGAAGTTACACTCCAGACATTACACTCCAGATATTACACTCTAGACATTACACTCCAGGCATGACACTCCAGATATTATTCTCCAGGCCCTACATTCGAGACATAATACTCCAGGTATTACACTCCAGACATTACACTCCAGACATTACACTCCAGACATTACACTCCAGACATTACACACCACACATTACACTCCAGACATTAGACTCCAGAAATTAAACTACAGGCATTACACTCCAGATATTACACTCCAGATATTACACCCCAGACTTTACACTACAGACATTACTCTCCAGACATTACACTCCAGACATTATACACCACACATTACACTCTGCACATTACACTCCAGATATTACACTGCAGATATTACACTCCAGACATTACACTCCAGATATTATTCTCCAGGCCCTACACTCAATACATTATACTCCAGGTATTACACTCCAGACATTACACTCCAGATATTATGCTCCAAACATTACACTCCAGACATTACAATCCAGATATTACACTCCACACACTAAACTCCAGATATTACACTCCACACATTACACTCCAGATATTACACTCCAGACATTACACTCCAGGCATTAAATTCAAGGAATTACACTCCAGATATTACACTCCAGATATTATGCTCCAGACATTACACGCCTGACATTACACTACAGATATTACACTCCAGACATTATACTCCAGAAGTTAGACTCCAGACATTACACTCCAGACATCATCCTCCACAGATTACACTCCAGACATTACACTCCAAGCATTACATTCCAGGAATTACAATACAGACATTACATTCCAGATATTATACTCCAAACATTACACTCCTGGCATTACACTCCAGATATTACACTCCAGACTCTACAGTCGCAACATTACACTCCAATCATTACACTCCAGACATTACACTCCAGGCATTACACACCAGATATTACACTCCAGACATTACACTCCAGACATTACACTCCATATATTATACTCACTCCAGACATTACACTTCAGACATTACACTCCAGACATTACACACCAGACATTGAACTCCACACATTACACTCCACACATTACACTCCACACATTACACTCAAGACATTACACTCCAGACATTACACTCCAGACATTATTTTGCAGACATTACACTCCAAACATTATTTTGGAGACATTACGCTCCAGATATTACACTTCAGAGAGTACACTCCAGACATTACACTCCAGATATTATACTCCAAACATTACACTCCAGAAGTTACACTCCAGACATTACACTCCAGACATTATGCTTCACACATTACACTCCAGACATTACACTCCAGACATTACACTCCAGGCATTACATTCCAGATATTACACTCAAGATATTACACTCCAGATATTACACTCCAGACATTATACTCCAGACATTACACTCCAGACATTACACACCACACATTACACTCCAGACATTACACTCCAGACATTACATTCCAGACATTACACTCCAGAAATTACACTCCAGGCATTACACTCCAGATATTATACTCCAGACATTACACTCTGCACATTACACTCCAGATATTACACTGCAGACATTACAATCCAGGCATTACACTCCAGGAATTACACTCCAGGAATTACAGTCCAGAGATTATGCTACAGACATTTCACTCCAGACTTTACACTCCAGACATTACACTCCAGATATTATTCTCCAGGCCCTACACTCGAGACATTATACTCCAGGTATTACACTCCAGACAATACACTCCAGATATTATGCTCCAAACATTACACTCCAGAAATTACAATCCAGATATTACACTCCACACGTTACACTCCAGACATTACACTCCACACACTAAACTCCAGACATTACACTCCGGACATTACACTCCAGATATTACACTCCAGACATTACACTCCAGGCATTAAATTCAAGGAATTAAACTCCAGATATTACACTACAGATATTATGCTCCAGACATTACACTCCAGATATTGCACTCCAGACATTACACTCCAGGCATTCCACTCCAGATATTACACTCGAGACATTACACTCCAGACATTACACTCCAGATATTAAACTCCACACGTTACACTCCAGACATTACACTCCAGACATTAAACTGCAGGTATTACACTCCACAAATTAAACTCCAGACATTGCACTCCAGATATTATGCTCCAGACATTACATTCCTGACATTACACTACAGATATTACACTCCAGATATTATACTCCAGAAGTTAGACTCCAGACATTACACTCCAGACATTACACTCCACGCATTACACTCCAGACATTACACTCCAGATATTACACTCCAGACATTACACTCCAGACATTACACTCCAGACATTACACTCGAGGCATTACACTCCAGATATTACACTCCAGACATTACACTCCAGACATTACACTCCAGACATTACACTCCACACATTACACTCCAGACATTACACTCCAGACATTACACTCCAGACATTATTTTGCAGACATTACACTCCAAACATTATTTTGGAGACATTAAGCTCCAGATATTACACTTCAGAGAGTACACTCCAGACATTACACACCAGATATTATACTCCAGACATTACACTCCAGAAGTTACACTCCAGACATTACACTCCAGACATTATCCTTCACACATTACACTCCAGACATTACACTCCAGACATTACACTCCAGGCATTACATTCCAGATATTACACTCCAGATATTACACTCCAGCATTACACTCCAGACATTACACACCACACATTACATTCCAGACATTATCCTCCACACAATACACTCCAGACATTACACTCCAGACATTACAATCCAGGCATTACACTTCAGACATTATCCTCCACACAATACACTCCAGATATTACACTCCAGACATTACACTCCAGACATTACACTCCAGACAATACACTCCAGATATTAAACTCGAGATGTTACACTCCAGACATTACACTCCAGACATTACCCTGCAGACATTACACTCCAGACATTACACTCCAGGCATTGCACTCCAGACATTACACTCCACGCATTACACTCCAGACATTACACTCCAGATATTACACTCCAGACATTACACTCCAGACATTACACTCCAGACATTACACTCCAGGCATTACACTCCAGATATTACACTCCAGAAATTACACTCCAGACATTACACTCCAGGCATTACACTCCAGATATTATACTCACTCCAGACATTACACTCCAGACATTACACTCCAGATATTATACTCCAAACATCACACTCCCGACATTACACTCCAGATATTACATTCCAGACTCTACAGTCGCAACATTACACTCCAATCATTACACTCCAGACATTACACTCCAGACATTACACTCCAGATATTACACTCCAGACATTACACTCCAGGCATTACACTCCAGATATTATACTCACTCCAGACATTACACTCCAGACATTACACTCCAGAAATTACACACCAGACACTGCACGCCACACATTACACTCCAGACATTACACTCCACATATTACACTCCAGACATTGCACTCCAGACATTACACTCCAGACATTATTTTGGAGACATTACACTCCAGATATTACACTTCAGAGAGTACACTCCAGACATTACTCTCCAGATATTATACTCCAGACATTACACTCCAGAAGTTACACTCCAGACATTACACTCCAGACATTATCCTTCACACATTACACTCCAGACATTACACTCCAGACATTACACTCCAGGCATTACATTCCAGATATTACACTCCAGACATTACACTCCAGACATTACACTCCAGACATTACACTCCAGACATTACACTCTGGACATTACACTCCGGATATTACACTGCAGACATTACAATCCAGGCATTACAATCCAGGAATTACGCTCCAGGAATTACAGTCCAGATATTATGCTCCCGACATTACACTCCAGACATTACACTCCAGACATTACACTCCAGGCATTATACTCCAGATATTACACACCAGGCATTATTTTCCAGACATTACGCTCCAGATATTACTCTCCAGACATTACACTCCAGATATTACACTCCAGACATCACACTGCAGGCATTACATTCCAGGAATTACTCTCCAGATATTACACTCCAGATATTATACTCCAGACATTTCACACCAAGCATTACACTCCAGCTATTAAACTCGAGATATTACACTTCAGACATTACACTCCAGACATTACACTCGAGGCATTACACTCCAGATATTACACTCCAGAAATTACAATCCAGATATTAAACTCCAGACATTACATTCCATACATTACACATTCAGGCATTACACTCCAGATATTACACTCTACACATTATACTCCAGGCATTACACTCCAGATATTATTCTCCAGGCCCTACATTCGAGACATAATACTCCAGGTATTACACTCCAGACATTACACTCCAGACATTACACTCCAGGCATTACATTCCAGATATAACACTCCAGACATTACACTCCAGGCATTACATTCCAGGAATTACAATACAGACATTACATTCCAGATATTATACTCCAAACATTACACTCCTGGCATTACACTCCAGATATTACACTCCAGACTCTACAGTCGCAACATTACACTCCAATCATTACACTCCAGACATTACACTCCAGGCATTACATTCCAGATATAACATTCCAGACATTACACTCCAGGCATTACATTCCAGGAATTGCAATACAGACATTACATTCCAGATATTATACTCCAAACATTACACTCCTGGCATTACAGTCCAGATATTATACTCCAGACTCTACAGTCGCAACATTACACTCCAATCATTACACTCCAGACATTACATTCCAGGCATTACACTCCAGACATTACACTCCAGACATTAGACTCCAGATATTATACTCACTCCAGACATTACACTCCAGACTTTACACTCCAGACATTAGACACCAGACATTGAACTCCACACATTACACTCCACACATTACACTCCACACATTACACTCCAGACATTACACTCCAGACATTACACTCCAGGCATTACATTCCAGATATTACACTCCAGATATTACACTCGACATTACACTCCAGGCATTACACTCCAGACATTACACACCACACATTACACTCCAGACATTACACTCCACACATTACACTCCAGATATTACATTCCAGGAATTACTCTCCATATATTACACTCCAGATATTATACTCCAGACATTACACACCAAGCATTACACTCCAGCTATTAAACTCGAGATATTACACTCCAGACATTACACTCCAGACATTACACTCCAGACATTTCACTCCAGACATTACACTCTGGACATTACACTCCAGACATTACACTCTGGACATTACACTCCAGATATTACACTGCAGACATTTCACTCCAGACATTACACTCCGGACATTACACTGCAGGCATTACATTCCAGGAATTACTCTCCAGATATTACACTCCAGATATTATACTCCAGACATTTCACACCAAGCATTACACTCCAGCTATTAAACTCGAGATATTACACTTCAGACATTACACTCCAGACATTACACTCCAGACATTTCACTCCAGACATTACACTCCGGACATTACAATCCAAATATTAAACTCCAGACATTACACTCCATACATTACACATTCAGGCATTACACTCCAGATATTACACTCTAGACATTACACTCCAGACATTACACTCCAGGCATTACATTCCAGATATAACACTCCAGACATTACACTCCAGGCATTACATTCCAGGAATTACAATCCAGTCATTATATTCCAGATATTATACTCCAAACATTACACTCCTGGCATTACACTCCAGATATTACACTCCAGACTCTACAGTCGCAACATTACACTCCAATCGTTACACTCCAGACATTACACTCCAGGCATTATACTCCAGATATTACACTCCAGACATTACACTCCAGACATTACACTCCAGATATTATACTCACTCCAGACATTACACTCCAGACTTTACACTCCAGACATTACACACCAGACATTGAACTCCAGACATTACACTCCACACATTACACTCCACACATTACACTCCAGATATTACACTCCAGACATTACACTCCAGACATTATTTTGCAGACATTACACTCCAAACATTATTTTGGAGACATTACACTCCAGATACTATACTCCAGACATTACACTCCAGAAGTTACACTCCAGACATTACACTCCAGACATTATCCTTCACACATTACACTCCAGACATTACACTCCAGACATTACACTCCAGGCATTACATTCCAGATATTACACTCCAGATATTGCACTCGACATTACACTCCAGGCATTACACTCCAGACATTACACTCCAGATATTACACTCCAGACATTACACTCCAGACATTACACTCCAGACATTACACTCGAGGCATTACACTCCAGATATTACACTCCAGAAATTACACTCCAGACATTACACTCCAGGCATTACACTCCAGGAATTACAATACAGACATTACATTCCAGATATTATACTCCAAACATCACACTCCCGACATTACACTCCAGATATTACACTCCAGACTCTACAGTCGCAACATTACACTCCAATCATTACACTCCAGACATTACACTCCAGATATTACACTCCAGACATTACACTCCAGGCATTACACTCCAGATATTATACGCACTCCAGACATTACACTCCAGACATTACACTCCAGAAATTACACACCAGACACTGCACGCCACACATTACACTCCAGACATTACACTCCACACATTACACTCCAGACATTACACTCCAGACATTACACTCCAGACATTATTTTGCAGACATTACACTCCAAACATTATTTTGGAGACATTAAGCTCCAGATATTACACTTCAGAGAGTACACTCCAGACATTACACACCAGATATTATACTCCAGACATTACACTCCAGAAGTTACACTCCAGACATTACACTCCAGACATTATCCTTCACACATTACACTCCAGACATTACACTCCAGACATTACACTCCAGGCATTACATTCCAGATATTACACTCCAGATATTACACTCCAGCATTACACTCCAGACATTACACACCACACATTACATTCCAGACATTATCCTCCACACAATACACTCCAGACATTACACTCCAGACATTACAATCCAGGCATTACACTTCAGACATTATCCTCCACACAATACACTCCAGATATTACACTCCAGACATTACACTCCAGGCATTATACTCCAGATATTACACTCCAGACATTACACTCCAGACATTACACTCCAGATATTATACTCACTCCAGACATTACACTCCAGACTTTACACTCCAGACATTACACACCAGACATTGAACTCCAGACATTACACTCCACACATTACACTCCACACATTACACTCCAGATATTACACTCCAGACATTACACTCCAGACATTATTTTGCAGACATTACACTCCAAACATTATTTTGGAGACATTACACTCCAGATACTATACTCCAGACATCACACTCCAGAAGTTACACTCCAGACATTACACTCCAGACATTATCCTTCACACATTACACTCCAGACATTACACTCCAGACATTACACTCCAGGCATTACATTCCAGATATTACACTCCAGATATTGCACTCGACATTACACTCCAGGCATTACACTCCAGACATTACACTCCAGATATTACACTCCAGACATTACACTCCAGACATTACACTCCAGACATTACACTCGAGGCATTACACTCCAGATATTACACTCCAGAAATTACACTCCAGACATTACACTCCAGGCATTACACTCCAGGAATTACAATACAGACATTACATTCCAGATATTATACTCCAAACATCACACTCCCGACATTACACTCCAGATATTACACTCCAGACTCTACAGTCGCAACATTACACTCCAATCATTACACTCCAGACATTACACTCCAGATATTACACTCCAGACATTACACTCCAGGCATTACACTCCAGATATTATACGCACTCCAGACATTACACTCCAGACATTACACTCCAGAAATTACACACCAGACACTGCACGCCACACATTACACTCCAGACATTACACTCCACACATTACACTCCAGACATTACACTCCAGACATTACACTCCAGACATTATTTTGCAGACATTACACTCCAAACATTATTTTGGAGACATTAAGCTCCAGATATTACACTTCAGAGAGTACACTCCAGACATTACACACCAGATATTATACTCCAGACATTACACTCCAGAAGTTACACTCCAGACATTACACTCCAGACATTATCCTTCACACATTACACTCCAGACATTACACTCCAGACATTACACTCCAGGCATTACATTCCAGATATTACACTCCAGATATTACACTCCAGCATTACACTCCAGACATTACACACCACACATTACATTCCAGACATTATCCTCCACACAATACACTCCAGACATTACACTCCAGACATTACAATCCAGGCATTACACTTCAGACATTATCCTCCACACAATACACTCCAGATATTACACTCCAGACATTACACTCCAGACATTACACTCCAGACAATACACTCCAGATATTAAACTCGAGATGTTACACTCCAGACATTACACTCCAGACATTACCCTGCAGACATTACACTCCAGACATTACACTCCAGGCATTGCACTCCAGACATTACACTCCACGCATTACACTCCAGACATTACACTCCAGATATTACACTCCAGACATTACACTCCAGACATTACACTCCAGGCATTACACTCCAGATATTACACTCCAGAAATTACACTCCAGACATTACACTCCAGGCATTACACTCCAGATATTATACTCACTCCAGACATTACACTCCAGACATTACACTCCAGATATTATACTCCAAACATCACACTCCCGACATTACACTCCAGATATTACATTCCAGACTCTACAGTCGCAACATTACACTCCAATCATTACACTCCAGACATTACACTCCAGGCATTACACTCCAGATATTACACTCTAGACATTACACTCCAGGCATGACACTCCAGATATTATTCTCCAGGCCCTACATTCGAGACATAATACTCCAGGTATTACACTCCAGACATTACACTCCAGACATTACACTCCAGACATTACACACCACACATTACACTCCAGACATTACACTCCAGAAATTAAACTACAACATTACACTCCAGATATTACACTCCAGATATTACACTCCAGACTTTACACTACAGACATTACTCTCCAGACATTACACTCCAGACATTATACACCACACATTACACTCTGCACATTACACTCCAGATATTACACTGCAGATATTACACTCCATACATTACACTCCAGATATTATTCTCCAGGCCCTACACTCAATACATTATACTCCAGGTATTACACTCCAGACATTACACTCCAGATATTATGCTCCAAACATTACACTCCAGACATTACAATCCAGATTTTACACTCCACACACTAAACTCCAGATATTACACTCCACACATTACACTCCAGATATTACACTCCAGACATTACACTCCAGGCATTAAATTCAAGGAATTACACTCCAGATATTACACTCCAGATATTATGCTCCAGACATTACACGCCTGACATTACACTACAGATATTACACTCCAGACATTATATTCCAGAAGTTAGACTCCAGACATTACACTCCAGACATCATCCTCCAGACATTACACTCCAGACATTACACTCCAAGCATTACATTCCAGGAATTACAATACAGACATTACATTCCAGATATTATACTCCAAACATTACACTCCTGGCATTACACTCCAGATATTACACTCCAGGCTCTACAGTCGCAACATTACACTCCAATCATTACACTCCAGACATTACACTCCAGACATTACACTCCAGGCATTACATTCCAGATATTACACTCCAGATATTACACTCGACATTACACTCCAGGCATTACAGTCCAGACATTACACACCACACATTACACTCCAGACATTACACTCCACACATTACACTCCAGATATTACATTCCAGGAATTACTCTCCATATATTACACTCCAGATATTATACTCCAGACATTACACACCAAGCATTACACTCCAGCTATTAAACTCGAGATATTACACTCCAGACATTACACTCCAGACATTACACTCCAGACATTTCACTCCAGACATTACACACCACACATTACACTCCAGACATTACACTCTGGACATTACACTCCAGATATTACACATTCAGGCATTACACTCCAGATATTACACTCTATACATTACACTACAGACATTACACTCCAGGCATTACATTCCAGATATAACACTCCAGACATTACACTCCAGGCATTACATTCCAGGAATTACAATACAGACATTACATTCCAGATATTATACTCCAAACATTACACTCCTGGCATTACACTCCAGATATTACACTCCAGACTCTACAGTCGCAACATTACACTCCAATCATTACACTCCAGACATTACACTCCAGGCATTATACTCCAGATATTACACTCCAGACATTACACTCCAGACATTACACTCCAGATATTATACTCACTCCAGACATTACACTCCAGACTTTACACTCCAGACATTACACACCAGACATTGAACTCCACACATTACACTCCACACATTACACTCCACACATTACACTCCAGATATTACACTCCAGACATTACACTCCAGACATTATTTTGCAGACATTACACTTCAAACATTATTTTGGAGACATTACACTCCAGATATTATACTCCAGACATTACACTCCAGAAGTTACATTCCAGACATTACACTCCAGACATTATCCCTCACACATTACACTCCAGACATTACACTCCAGACATTACACTCCAGGCATTACATTCCAGATATTACACTCCAGATATTGCACTCGACATTACACACCAGGCATTACACTCCAGACATTACACACCACACATTACACTCCAGACATTACACTCCACACATTACACTCCAGATATTACATTCCAGGAATTACTCTCCATATATTACACTCCAGATATTATACTCCAGACATTACACACCAAGCATTACACTCCAGCTATTAAACTCGAGATATTACACTCCAGACATTACACTCCAGACATTACACTCCAGACATTTCACTCCAGACATTACACTCTGGACATTACACTCCAGACATTACACTCTGGACATTACACTCCAGATATTACACTGCAGACATTACACTCCAGGCATTACAATCCAGGAATTACGCTCCAGGAATTACAGTCCAGATATTATGCTCCCGACATTACACTCCAGACATTACACTCCAGACATTACACTCCAGGCATTATACTCCAGATATTACACACCAGGCATTATTTTCCAGACATTACGCTCCAGATATTACTCTCCAGACATTACACTCCAGATATTACACTCCAGACATTACACTGCAGGCATTACATTCCAGGAATTACTCTCCAGATATTACACTCCAGATATTATACTCCAGACATTTCACACCAAGCATTACACTCCAGCTAGTAAACTCGAGATATTACACTTCAGACATTACACTCCAGACATTACACTCCAGACATTTCACTCCAGACATTACACTCCGGACATTACAATCCAGATATTAAACTCCAGACATTACACTCCATACATTACACATTCAGGCATTACACTCCAGATATTACACTCTAGACATTACACTCCAGGCATTACACTCCAGATATTATTCTCCAGGCCCTACTTTCGAGACACAATACTCCAGGTATTACACTCCAGACATTACACTCCAGACATTACACTCCAGGCATTACATTCCAGATATAACACTCCAGACATTACACTCCAGGCATTACATTCCAGGAATTACAATACAGACATTACATTCCAGATATTATACTCCAAACATTACACTCCTGGCATTACACTCCAGATATTACACTCCAGACTCTACAGTCGCAACATTACACTCCAATCGTTACACTCCAGACATTACACTCCAGATATTATGCTCCAAACATTACACTCCAGACATTACAATCCAGATTTTACACTCCACACACTAAACTCCAGATATTACACTCCACACATTACACTCCAGGTATTACACTCCAGACATTACACTCCAGGCATCAAATTCAAGGAATTACACTCCAGATATTACACTCCAGATATTATGCTCCAGACATTACACGCCTGACATTACACTACAGATATTACACTCCAGACATTATACTCCAGAAGTTAGACTCCAGACATTACACTCCAGACATCATCCTCCAGACATTACACTCCAGACATTACACTCCAAGCATTACATTCCAGGAATTACAATACAGACATTACATTCCAGATATTATACTCCAAACATTACACTCCTGGCATTACACTCCAGATATTACACTCCAGACTCTACAGTCGCAACATTACACTCCAATCATTACACTCCAGACATTACACTCCAGGCATTACACTCCAGATATTACACTTCAGACATTACACTCTAGACATTACACTCCAGATATTATACTCACTCCAGACATTACACTCCAGACTTTACACTCCAGACATTACACACCAGACATTGAACTCCACACATTACACTCCACACATTACACTCCACACATTGCACTCCAGATATTACACTCCAGACATTACACTCCAGACATTATTTTGCAGACATTACACTCCAAACATTATTTTGGAGACATTACACTCCAGATATTATACTCCAGACATTACACTCCAGAAGTTACACTCCAGACATTACACTCCAGATATTACACTCTAGACATTACACTCCAGGCATGACACTCCAGATATTATTCTCCAGGCCCTACATTCGAGACATAATACTCCAGGTATTACACTCCAGACATTACACTCCAGACATTACACTCCAGACATTACACTCCAGACATTACACACCACACATTACACTCCAGACATTAGACTCCAGAAATTAAACTACAGGCATTACACTCCAGATATTACACTCCAGATATTACACCCCAGACTTTACACTACAGACATTACTCTCCAGACATTACACTCCAGACATTATACACCACACATTACACTCTGCACATTACACTCCAGATATTACACTGCAGATATTACACTCCAGACATTACACTCCAGATATTATTCTCCAGGCCCTACACTCAATACATTATACTCCAGGTATTACACTCCAGACATTACACTCCAGATATTATGCTCCAAACATTACACTCCAGACATTACAATCCAGATATTACACTCCACACACTAAACTCCAGATATTACACTCCACACATTACACTCCAGATATTACACTCCAGACATTACACTCCAGGCATTAAATTCAAGGAATTACACTCCAGATATTACACTCCAGATATTATGCTCCAGACATTACACGCCTGACATTACACTACAGATATTACACTCCAGACATTATACTCCAGAAGTTAGACTCCAGACATTACACTCCAGACATCATCCTCCACAGATTACACTCCAGACATTACACTCCAAGCATTACATTCCAGGAATTACAATACAGACATTACATTCCAGATATTATACTCCAAACATTACACTCCTGGCATTACACTCCAGATATTACACTCCAGACTCTACAGTCGCAACATTACACTCCAATCATTACACTCCAGACATTACACTCCAGGCATTACACACCAGATATTACACTCCAGACATTACACTCCAGACATTACACTCCATATATTATACTCACTCCAGACATTACACTTCAGACATTACACTCCAGACATTACACACCAGACATTGAACTCCACACATTACACTCCACACATTACACTCCACACATTACACTCAAGACATTACACTCCAGACATTACACTCCAGACATTATTTTGCAGACATTACACTCCAAACATTATTTTGGAGACATTACGCTCCAGATATTACACTTCAGAGAGTACACTCCAGACATTACACTCCAGATATTATACTCCAAACATTACACTCCAGAAGTTACACTCCAGACATTACACTCCAGACATTATGCTTCACACATTACACTCCAGACATTACACTCCAGACATTACACTCCAGGCATTACATTCCAGATATTACACTCAAGATATTACACTCCAGATATTACACTCCAGACATTATACTCCAGACATTACACTCCAGACATTACACACCACACATTACACTCCAGACATTACACTCCAGACATTACATTCCAGACATTACACTCCAGAAATTACACTCCAGGCATTACACTCCAGATATTATACTCCAGACATTACACTCTGCACATTACACTCCAGATATTACACTGCAGACATTACAATCCAGGCATTACACTCCAGGAATTACACTCCAGGAATTACAGTCCAGAGATTATGCTACAGACATTTCACTCCAGACTTTACACTCCAGACATTACACTCCAGATATTATTCTCCAGGCCCTACACTCGAGACATTATACTCCAGGTATTACACTCCAGACAATACACTCCAGATATTATGCTCCAAACATTACACTCCAGAAATTACAATCCAGATATTACACTCCACACGTTACACTCCAGACATTACACTCCACACACTAAACTCCAGACATTACACTCCGGACATTACACTCCAGATATTACACTCCAGACATTACACTCCAGGCATTAAATTCAAGGAATTAAACTCCAGATATTACACTACAGATATTATGCTCCAGACATTACACTCCAGATATTGCACTCCAGACATTACACTCCAGGCATTCCACTCCAGATATTACACTCGAGACATTACACTCCAGACATTACACTCCAGATATTAAACTCCACACGTTACACTCCAGACATTACACTCCAGACATTAAACTGCAGGTATTACACTCCACAAATTAAACTCCAGACATTGCACTCCAGATATTATGCTCCAGACATTACATTCCTGACATTACACTACAGATATTACACTCCAGATATTATACTCCAGAAGTTAGACTCCAGACATTACACTCCAGACATTACACTCCACGCATTACACTCCAGACATTACACTCCAGATATTACACTCCAGACATTACACTCCAGACATTACACTCCAGACAATACACTCGAGGCATTACACTCCAGATATTACACTCCAGACATTACACTCCAGACATTACACTCCAGACATTACACTCCACACATTACACTCCAGACATTACACTCCAGACATTACACTCCAGACATTATTTTGCAGACATTACACTCCAAACATTATTTTGGAGACATTAAGCTCCAGATATTACACTTCAGAGAGTACACTCCAGACATTACACACCAGATATTATACTCCAGACATTACACTCCAGAAGTTACACTCCAGACATTACACTCCAGACATTATCCTTCACACATTACACTCCAGACATTACACTCCAGACATTACACTCCAGGCATTACATTCCAGATATTACACTCCAGATATTACACTCCAGCATTACACTCCAGACATTACACACCACACATTACATTCCAGACATTATCCTCCACACAATACACTCCAGACATTACACTCCAGACATTACAATCCAGGCATTACACTTCAGACATTATCCTCCACACAATACACTCCAGATATTACACTCCAGACATTACACTCCAGACATTACACTCCAGACAATACACTCCAGATATTAAACTCGAGATGTTACACTCCAGACATTACACTCCAGACATTACCCTGCAGACATTACACTCCAGACATTACACTCCAGGCATTGCACTCCAGACATTACACTCCACGCATTACACTCCAGACATTACACTCCAGATATTACACTCCAGACATTACACTCCAGACATTACACTCCAGACATTACACTCCAGGCATTACACTCCAGATATTACACTCCAGAAATTACACTCCAGACATTACACTCCAGGCATTACACTCCAGATATTATACTCACTCCAGACATTACACTCCAGACATTACACTCCAGATATTATACTCCAAACATCACACTCCCGACATTACACTCCAGATATTACATTCCAGACTCTACAGTCGCAACATTACACTCCAATCATTACACTCCAGACATTACACTCCAGACATTACACTCCAGATATTACACTCCAGACATTACACTCCAGGCATTACACTCCAGATATTATACTCACTCCAGACATTACACTCCAGACATTACACTCCAGAAATTACACACCAGACACTGCACGCCACACATTACACTCCAGACATTACACTCCACATATTACACTCCAGACATTGCACTCCAGACATTACACTCCAGACATTATTTTGGAGACATTACACTCCAGATATTACACTTCAGAGAGTACACTCCAGACATTACTCTCCAGATATTATACTCCAGACATTACACTCCAGAAGTTACACTCCAGACATTACACTCCAGACATTATCCTTCACACATTACACTCCAGACATTACACTCCAGACATTACACTCCAGGCATTACATTCCAGATATTACACTCCAGACATTACACTCCAGACATTACACTCCAGACATTACACTCCAGACATTACACTCTGGACATTACACTCCGGATATTACACTGCAGACATTACAATCCAGGCATTACAATCCAGGAATTACGCTCCAGGAATTACAGTCCAGATATTATGCTCCCGACATTACACTCCAGACATTACACTCCAGACATTACACTCCAGGCATTATACTCCAGATATTACACACCAGGCATTATTTTCCAGACATTACGCTCCAGATATTACTCTCCAGACATTACACTCCAGATATTACACTCCAGACATCACACTGCAGGCATTACATTCCAGGAATTACTCTCCAGATATTACACTCCAGATATTATACTCCAGACATTTCACACCAAGCATTACACTCCAGCTATTAAACTCGAGATATTACACTTCAGACATTACACTCCAGACATTACACTCGAGGCATTACACTCCAGATATTACACTCCAGAAATTACAATCCAGATATTAAACTCCAGACATTACATTCCATACATTACACATTCAGGCATTACACTCCAGATATTACACTCTACACATTATACTCCAGGCATTACACTCCAGATATTATTCTCCAGGCCCTACATTCGAGACATAATACTCCAGGTATTACACTCCAGACATTACACTCCAGACATTACACTCCAGGCATTACATTCCAGATATAACACTCCAGACATTACACTCCAGGCATTACATTCCAGGAATTACAATACAGACATTACATTCCAGATATTATACTCCAAACATTACACTCCTGGCATTACACTCCAGATATTACACTCCAGACTCTACAGTCGCAACATTACACTCCAATCATTACACTCCAGACATTACACTCCAGGCATTACATTCCAGATATAACATTCCAGACATTACACTCCAGGCATTACATTCCAGGAATTGCAATACAGACATTACATTCCAGATATTATACTCCAAACATTACACTCCTGGCATTACAGTCCAGATATTATACTCCAGACTCTACAGTCGCAACATTACACTCCAATCATTACACTCCAGACATTACACTCCAGGCATTACACTCCAGACATTACACTCCAGACATTAGACTCCAGATATTATACTCACTCCAGACATTACACTCCAGACTTTACACTCCAGACATTAGACACCAGACATTGAACTCCACACATTACACTCCACACATTACACTCCACACATTACACTCCAGACATTACACTCCAGACATTACACTCCAGGCATTACATTCCAGATATTACACTCCAGATATTACACTCGACATTACACTCCAGGCATTACACTCCAGACATTACACACCACACATTACACTCCAGACATTACACTCCACACATTACACTCCAGATATTACATTCCAGGAATTACTCTCCATATATTACACTCCAGATATTATACTCCAGACATTACACACCAAGCATTACACTCCAGCTATTAAACTCGAGATATTACACTCCAGACATTACACTCCAGACATTACACTCCAGACATTTCACTCCAGACATTACACTCTGGACATTACACTCCAGACATTACACTCTGGACATTACACTCCAGATATTACACTGCAGACATTTCACTCCAGACATTACACTCCGGACATTACACTGCAGGCATTACATTCCAGGAATTACTCTCCAGATATTACACTCCAGATATTATACTCCAGACATTTCACACCAAGCATTACACTCCAGCTATTAAACTCGAGATATTACACTTCAGACATTACACTCCAGACATTACACTCCAGACATTTCACTCCAGACATTACACTCCGGACATTACAATCCAAATATTAAACTCCAGACATTACACTCCATACATTACACATTCAGGCATTACACTCCAGATATTACACTCTAGACATTACACTCCAGACATTACACTCCAGGCATTACATTCCAGATATAACACTCCAGACATTACACTCCAGGCATTACATTCCAGGAATTACAATCCAGTCATTATATTCCAGATATTATACTCCAAACATTACACTCCTGGCATTACACTCCAGATATTACACTCCAGACTCTACAGTCGCAACATTACACTCCAATCGTTACACTCCAGACATTACACTCCAGGCATTATACTCCAGATATTACACTCCAGACATTACACTCCAGACATTACACTCCAGATATTATACTCACTCCAGACATTACACTCCAGACTTTACACTCCAGACATTACACACCAGACATTGAACTCCAGACATTACACTCCACACATTACACTCCACACATTACACTCCAGATATTACACTCCAGACATTACACTCCAGACATTATTTTGCAGACATTACACTCCAAACATTATTTTGGAGACATTACACTCCAGATACTATACTCCAGACATTACACTCCAGAAGTTACACTCCAGACATTACACTCCAGACATTATCCTTCACACATTACACTCCAGACATTACACTCCAGACATTACACTCCAGGCATTACATTCCAGATATTACACTCCAGATATTGCACTCGACATTACACTCCAGGCATTACACTCCAGACATTACACTCCAGATATTACACTCCAGACATTACACTCCAGACATTACACTCCAGACATTACACTCGAGGCATTACACTCCAGATATTACACTCCAGAAATTACACTCCAGACATTACACTCCAGGCATTACACTCCAGGAATTACAATACAGACATTACATTCCAGATATTATACTCCAAACATCACACTCCCGACATTACACTCCAGATATTACACTCCAGACTCTACAGTCGCAACATTACACTCCAATCATTACACTCCAGACATTACACTCCAGATATTACACTCCAGACATTACACTCCAGGCATTACACTCCAGATATTATACGCACTCCAGACATTACACTCCAGACATTACACTCCAGAAATTACACACCAGACACTGCACGCCACACATTACACTCCAGACATTACACTCCACACATTACACTCCAGACATTACACTCCAGACATTACACTCCAGACATTATTTTGCAGACATTACACTCCAAACATTATTTTGGAGACATTAAGCTCCAGATATTACACTTCAGAGAGTACACTCCAGACATTACACACCAGATATTATACTCCAGACATTACACTCCAGAAGTTACACTCCAGACATTACACTCCAGACATTATCCTTCACACATTACACTCCAGACATTACACTCCAGACATTACACTCCAGGCATTACATTCCAGATATTACACTCCAGATATTACACTCCAGCATTACACTCCAGACATTACACACCACACATTACATTCCAGACATTATCCTCCACACAATACACTCCAGACATTACACTCCAGACATTACAATCCAGGCATTACACTTCAGACATTATCCTCCACACAATACACTCCAGATATTACACTCCAGACATTACACTCCAGGCATTATACTCCAGATATTACACTCCAGACATTACACTCCAGACATTACACTCCAGATATTATACTCACTCCAGACATTACACTCCAGACTTTACACTCCAGACATTACACACCAGACATTGAACTCCAGACATTACACTCCACACATTACACTCCACACATTACACTCCAGATATTACACTCCAGACATTACACTCCAGACATTATTTTGCAGACATTACACTCCAAACATTATTTTGGAGACATTACACTCCAGATACTATACTCCAGACATTACACTCCAGAAGTTACACTCCAGACATTACACTCCAGACATTATCCTTCACACATTACACTCCAGACATTACACTCCAGACATTACACTCCAGGCATTACATTCCAGATATTACACTCCAGATATTGCACTCGACATTACACTCCAGGCATTACACTCCAGACATTACACTCCAGATATTACACTCCAGACATTACACTCCAGACATTACACTCCAGACATTACACTCGAGGCATTACACTCCAGATATTACACTCCAGAAATTACACTCCAGACATTACACTCCAGGCATTACACTCCAGGAATTACAATACAGACATTACATTCCAGATATTATACTCCAAACATCACACTCCCGACATTACACTCCAGATATTACACTCCAGACTCTACAGTCGCAACATTACACTCCAATCATTACACTCCAGACATTACACTCCAGATATTACACTCCAGACATTACACTCCAGGCATTACACTCCAGATATTATACGCACTCCAGACATTACACTCCAGACATTACACTCCAGAAATTACACACCAGACACTGCACGCCACACATTACACTCCAGACATTACACTCCACACATTACACTCCAGACATTACACTCCAGACATTACACTCCAGACATTATTTTGCAGACATTACACTCCAAACATTATTTTGGAGACATTAAGCTCCAGATATTACACTTCAGAGAGTACACTCCAGACATTACACACCAGATATTATACTCCAGACATTACACTCCAGAAGTTACACTCCAGACATTACACTCCAGACATTATCCTTCACACATTACACTCCAGACATTACACTCCAGACATTACACTCCAGGCATTACATTCCAGATATTACACTCCAGATATTACACTCCAGCATTACACTCCAGACATTACACACCACACATTACATTCCAGACATTATCCTCCACACAATACACTCCAGACATTACACTCCAGACATTACAATCCAGGCATTACACTTCAGACATTATCCTCCACACAATACACTCCAGATATTACACTCCAGACATTACACTCCAGACATTACACTCCAGACAATACACTCCAGATATTAAACTCGAGATGTTACACTCCAGACATTACACTCCAGACATTACCCTGCAGACATTACACTCCAGACATTACACTCCAGGCATTGCACTCCAGACATTACACTCCACGCATTACACTCCAGACATTACACTCCAGATATTACACTCCAGACATTACACTCCAGACATTACACTCCAGGCATTACACTCCAGATATTACACTCCAGAAATTACACTCCAGACATTACACTCCAGGCATTACACTCCAGATATTATACTCACTCCAGACATTACACTCCAGACATTACACTCCAGATATTATACTCCAAACATCACACTCCCGACATTACACTCCAGATATTACATTCCAGACTCTACAGTCGCAACATTACACTCCAATCATTACACTCCAGACATTACACTCCAGACATTACACTCCAGATATTACACTCCAGACATTACACTCCAGGCATTACACTCCAGATATTATACTCACTCCAGACATTACACTCCAGACATTACACTCCAGAAATTACACACCAGACACTGCACGCCACACATTAC
The DNA here is from genome assembly GCF_044704955.1 of Pristiophorus japonicus. Classification (NCBI taxonomy): domain Eukaryota; kingdom Metazoa; phylum Chordata; class Chondrichthyes; family Pristiophoridae; genus Pristiophorus; species Pristiophorus japonicus. Next base: position 17,236,435 of record NC_092002.1, on the reverse strand, counting down.
ACTCCAGACATTACACTCCACATATTACACTCCAGACATTGCACTCCAGACATTACACTCCAGACATTATTTTGCAGACATTGCACTCCAAACATTATTTTGGAGACATTACACTCCAGATATTACACTTCAGAGAGTACACTCCAGACATTACTCTCCAGATATTATACTCCAGACATTACACTCCAGAAGTTACACTCCAGACATTACACTCCAGACATTATCCTTCACACATTACACTCCAGACATTACACTCCAGACATTACACTCCAGGCATTACATTCCAGACATTACACTCCAGACATTACACTCCAGACATTACACTCCAGATATTACACTCCAGACATTACACTCCAGACATTATTTTGCAGACATTACACTCCAAACATTATTTTGGAGACATTACACTCCAGATACTATACTCCAGACATTACACTCCAGAAGTTACACTCCAGACATTACACTCCAGACATTATCCTTCACACATTACACTCCAGACATTACACTCCAGACATTACACTCCAGGCATTACATTCCAGATATTACACTCCAGATATTGCACTCGACATTACACTCCAGGCATTACACTCCAGACATTACACTCCAGATATTACACTCCAGACATTACACTCCAGACATTACACTCCAGACATTACACTCGAGGCATTACACTCCAGATATTACACTCCAGAAATTACACTCCAGACATTACACTCCAGGCATTACACTCCAGGAATTACAATACAGACATTACATTCCAGATATTATACTCCAAACATCACACTCCCGACATTACACTCCAGATATTACACTCCAGACTCTACAGTCGCAACATTACACTCCAATCATTACACTCCAGACATTACACTCCAGATATTACACTCCAGACATTACACTCCAGGCATTACACTCCAGATATTATACGCACTCCAGACATTACACTCCAGACATTACACTCCAGAAATTACACACCAGACACTGCACGCCACACATTACACTCCAGACATTACACTCCACACATTACACTCCAGACATTACACTCCAGACATTACACTCCAGACATTATTTTGCAGACATTACACTCCAAACATTATTTTGGAGACATTAAGCTCCAGATATTACACTTCAGAGAGTACACTCCAGACATTACACACCAGATATTATACTCCAGACATTACACTCCAGAAGTTACACTCCAGACATTACACTCCAGACATTATCCTTCACACATTACACTCCAGACATTACACTCCAGACATTACACTCCAGGCATTACATTCCAGATATTACACTCCAGATATTACACTCCAGCATTACACTCCAGACATTACACACCACACATTACATTCCAGACATTATCCTCCACACAATACACTCCAGACATTACACTCCAGACATTACAATCCAGGCATTACACTTCAGACATTATCCTCCACACAATACACTCCAGATATTACACTCCAGACATTACACTCCAGACATTACACTCCAGACAATACACTCCAGATATTAAACTCGAGATGTTACACTCCAGACATTACACTCCAGACATTACCCTGCAGACATTACACTCCAGACATTACACTCCAGGCATTGCACTCCAGACATTACACTCCACGCATTACACTCCAGACATTACACTCCAGATATTACACTCCAGACATTACACTCCAGACATTACACTCCAGGCATTACACTCCAGATATTACACTCCAGAAATTACACTCCAGACATTACACTCCAGGCATTACACTCCAGATATTATACTCACTCCAGACATTACACTCCAGACATTACACTCCAGATATTATACTCCAAACATCACACTCCCGACATTACACTCCAGATATTACATTCCAGACTCTACAGTCGCAACATTACACTCCAATCATTACACTCCAGACATTACACTCCAGACATTACACTCCAGATATTACACTCCAGACATTACACTCCAGGCATTACACTCCAGATATTATACTCACTCCAGACATTACACTCCAGACATTACACTCCAGAAATTACACACCAGACACTGCACGCCACACATTACACTCCAGACATTACACTCCACATATTACACTCCAGACATTGCACTCCAGACATTACACTCCAGACATTATTTTGCAGACATTGCACTCCAAACATTATTTTGGAGACATTACACTCCAGATATTACACTTCAGAGAGTACACTCCAGACATTACTCTCCAGATATTATACTCCAGACATTACACTCCAGAAGTTACACTCCAGACATTACACTCCAGACATTATCCTTCACACATTACACTCCAGACATTACACTCCAGACATTACACTCCAGGCATTACATTCCAGACATTACACTCCAGACATTACACTCCAGACATTACACTCCAGACATTACACTCCAGACATTACACTCTGGACATTACACTCCGGATATTACACTGCAGACATTACAATCCAGGCATTACAATCCAGGAATTATGCTCCAGGAATTACAGTCCAGATATTATGCTCCCGACATTACACTCCAGACATTACACTCCAGACATTACACTCCAGGCATTATACTCCAGATATTACACACCAGGCATTATTTTCCAGACATTACGCTCCAGATATTACTCTCCAGACATTACACTCCAGATATTACACTCCAGACATCACACTGCAGGCATTACATTCCAGGAATTACTCTCCAGATATTACACTCCAGATATTATACTCCAGACATTTCACACCAAGCATTACACTCCAGCTATTAAACTCGAGATATTACACTTCAGACATTACACTCCAGACATTACACTCGAGGCATTACACTCCAGATATTACACTCCAGAAATTACAATCCAGATATTAAACTCCAGACATTACATTCCATACATTACACATTCAGGAATTACACTCCAGATATTACACTCTAGACATTATACTCCAGGCATTACACTCCAGATATTATTCTCCAGGCCCTACATTCGAGATATAATACTCCAGGTATTACACTCCAGACATTACACTCCAGGCATTACATTCCAGATATAACACTCCAGACATTACACTCCAGGCATTACATTCCAGGAATTACAATACAGACATTACATTCCAGATATTATACTCCAAACATTACACTCCTGGCATTACACTCCAGATATTACAGTCCAGACTCTACAGTCGCAACATTACACTCCAATCATTACACTCCAGACATTACACTCCAGGCATTACATTCCAGATATAACATTCCAGACATTACACTCCAGGCATTACATTCCAGGAATTACAATACAGACATTACATTCCAGATATTATACTCCAAACATTACACTCCTGGCATTACAGTCCAGATATTATACTCCAGACTCTACAGTCGCAACATTACACTCCAATCATTACACTCCAGACATTACACTCCAGGCATTACACTCCAGATATTACACTCCAGACATTACACTCCAGACATTAGACTCCAGATATTATACTCACTCCAGACATTACACTCCAGACTTTACACTCCAGACATTAGACACCAGACATTGAACTCCACACATTACACTCCACACATTACACTCCACACATTACACTCCAGACATTACACTCCAGGCATTACACTCGAGGCATTACACTCCAGATATTACACTCCAGAAATTACAATCCAGATATTAAACTCCAGACATTACATTCCATACATTACACATTCAGGCATTACACTCCAGATATTACACTCTAGACATTATACTCCAGGCATTACACTCCAGATATTATTCTCCAGGCCCTACATTCGAGACATAATACTCCAGGTATTACACTCCAGACATTACACTCCAGACATTACACTCCAGGCATTACATTCCAGATATAACACTCCAGACATTACACTCCAGGCATTACATTCCAGGAATTACAATACAGACATTACATTCCAGATATTATACTCCAAACATTACACTCCTGGCATTACACTCCAGATATTACACTCCAGACTCTACAGTCGCAACATTACACTCCAATCATTACACTCCAGACATTACACTCCAGGCATTACATTCCAGATATAACATTCCAGACATTACACTCCAGGCATTACATTCCAGGAATTACAATACAGACATTACATTCCAGATATTATACTCCAAACATTACACTCCTGGCATTACAGTCCAGATATTATACTCCAGACTCTACAGTCGCAACATTACACTCCAATCATTACACTCCAGACATTACACTCCAGGCATTACACTCCAGATATTACACTCCAGACATTACACTCCAGACATTAGACTCCAGATATTATACTCACTCCAGACATTACACTCCAGACTTTACACTCCAGACATTAGACACCAGACATTGAACTCCACACATTACACTCCACACATTACACTCCACACATTACACTCCAGACATTACACTCCAGACATTACACTCCAGGCATTACATTCCAGATATTACACTCCAGATATTACACTCGACATTACACTCCAGGCATTACACTCCAGACATTACACACCACACATTACACTCCAGACATTACACTCCACACATTACACTCCAGATATTACATTCCAGGAATTACTCTCCATATATTACACTCCAGATATTATACTCCAGACATTACACACCAAGCATTACACTCCAGCTATTAAACTCGAGATATTACACTCCAGACATTACACTCCAGACATTACACTCCAGACATTTCACTCCAGACATTACACTCTGGACATTACACTCCAGACATTACACTCTGGACATTACACTCCAGATATTACACTGCAGACATTACAATCCAGGCATTATACTCCAGATATTACACACCAGGCATTATTTTCCAGACATTACGCTCCAGATATTACTCTCCAGACATTACACTCCAGATATTACACTCCACACATTACACTCCAGATATTACATTCCAGGAATTACTCTCCATATATTACACTCCAGATATTATACTCCAGACATTACACACCAAGCATTACACTCCAGCTATTAAACTCGAGATATTACACTCCAGACATTACACTCCAGACATTACACTCCAGACATTTCACTCCAGACATTACACTCTGGACATTACACTCCAGACATTACACTCTGGACATTACACTCCAGATATTACACTGCAGACATTACAATCCAGGCATTATACTCCAGATATTACACACCAGGCATTATTTTCCAGACATTACGCTCCAGATATTACTCTCCAGACATTACACTCCAGATATTACACTCCAGACATTACACTGCAGGCATTACATTCCAGGAATTACTCTCCAGATATTACACTCCAGACATTACACTCCAGACATTTCACTCCAGACATTACACTCCGGACATTACAATCCAAATATTAAACTCCAGACATTACACTCCATACATTACACATTCAGGCATTACACTCCAGATATTACACTCTAGACATTACACTCCAGACATTACACTCCAGGCATTACATTCCAGATATAACACTCCAGACATTACACTCCAGGCATTACATACCAGGAATTACAATACAGTCATTATATTCCAGATATTATACTCCAAACATTACACTCCTGGCATTACACTCCAGATATTACACTCCAGACTCTACAGTCGCAACATTACACTCCAATCATTACACTCCAGACATTACACTCCAGGCATTATACTCCAGATATTACACTCCAGACATTACACTCCAGACATTACACTCCAGATATTATACTCACTCCAGACATTACACTCCAGACTTTACACTCCAGACATTACACACCAGACATTGAACTCCAGACATTACACTCCACACATAACACTCCACACGTTACACTCCAGATATTACACTCCAGACATTACACTCCAGACATTATTTTGCAGACATTACACTCCAAACATTATTTTGGAGACATTACACTCCAGATACTATACTCCAGACATTACACTCCAGAAGTTACACTCCAGACATTACACTCCAGACATTATCCTTCACACATTACACTCCAGACATTACACTCCAGACATTACACTCCAGGCATTACATTCCAGATATTACACTCCAGATATTGCACTCGACATTACACTCCAGGCATTACACTCCAGACATTACACACCACACATTACACTCCAGACATTACACTCCACACATTACACTTCAGATATTACATTCCAGGAATTACTCTCCATATATTACACTCCAGATATTATACTCCAGACATTACACACCAAGCATTACACTCCAGCTATTAAACTCGAGATATTACACTCCAGACATTACACTCCAGACATTACACTCCAGACATTTCACTCCAGACATTACACACCACACATTACACTCCAGACATTACATTCTGGACATTACACTCCAGATATTACACTGCAGACATTACACTCCAGGCATTACAATCCAGTAATTACGCTCCAGGAATTACAGTCCAGATATTATGCTCCCGACATTACACTCCAGACATTACACTCCAGACATTACACTCCAGGCATTATACTCCAGATATTACACACCAGGCATTATTTTCCAGACATTACGCTCCAGATATTACTCTCCAGACATTACACTCCAGATATTACACTCCAGACATTACACTGCAGTCATTACATTCCAGGAATTACTCTCCAGATATTACACTCCAGATATTATACTCCAGACATTTCACACCAAGCATTACACTCCAGCTATTAAACTCGAGATATTACACTTCAGACATTACACTCCAGACATTACACTCCAGACATTTCACTCCAGACATTACACTCCGGACATTACAATCCAGATATTAAACTCCAGACATTACACTCCATACATTACACATTCAGGCATTACACTCCAGATATTACACTCTAGACATTACACTCCAGGCATTACACTCTAGATATTATTCTCCAGGCCCTACTTTCGAGACATAATACTCCAGGTATTACACTCCAGACATTACACTCCAGACATTACACTCCAGGCATTACATTCCAGATATAACACTCCAGACATTACACTCCAGGCATTACATTCCAGGAATCACAATACAGACATTACATTCCAGATATTATACTCCAAACATTACACTCCTGGCATTACACTCCAGATATTACACTCCAGACTCTACAGTCGCAACATTACACTCCAATCATTACACTCCAGGCATTACACTCCAGGCATTACACTCCAGATATTACACTTCAGACATTACACTCCAGACATTACACTCCAGACATTACACACCAGACATTGAACTCCACACATTACACTCCACACATTACACTCCACACATTACACTCCAGACATTACACTCCAGACATTACACACCACACATTACACTCCAGACATTACACTCCAGAAATTAAACTACAGGCATTACACTCCAGATATTACACTCCAGATATTACACTCCAGACTTTACACTACAGACATTACTCTCCAGACATTACACTCCAGACATTATACACCACACATTACACTCTGCACATTACACTCCAGATATTACACTGCAGATATTACACTCCAGACATTACACTCCAGATATTATTCTCCAGGCCCTACACTCAATATATTATACTCCAGGTATTACACTCCAGACATTACACTCCAGATATTATGCTCCAAACATTACACTCCAGACATTACAATCCAGATATTACACTCCACACACTAAACTCCAGATATTACACTCCACACATTACACTCCAGATATTACACTCCAGACATTACACTCCAGGCATTAAATTCAAGGAATTACACTCCAGATATTACACTCCAGATATTATGCTCCATACATTACACGCCTGACATTACACTACAGATATTACACTCCAGACATTATACTCCAGAAGTTAGACTCCAGACATTACACTCCAGACATCATCCTCCAGACATTACACTCCAGACATTACACTCCAGATATTACACTCCAAGCATTACATTCCAGGAATTACAATACAGACATTACATTCCAGATATTATACTCCAAACATTACACTCCTGGCATTACACTCCAGATATTACACTCCAGACTCTACAGTCGCAACATTACACTCCAGACATCACACTCCAGGCATTACACACCAGATATTACACTCCAGACATTACACTCCAGACATTACACTTCAGACATTACACTCCAGACATTATTTTGCAGACATTACACTCCAAACATTATTTTGCAGACATTACGCTCCAGATATTACACTTCAGAGAGTACACTCCAGACATTACACTCCAGATATTATACTCCAAACATTACACTCCAGAAGTTACACTCCAGACATTACACTCCAGACATTATGCTTCACACATTACACTCCAGACATTACACTCCAGACATTACACTCCAGGCATTACATTCCAGATATTACACTCAAGATATTACACTCCAGATATTACACTCCAGACATTATACTCCAGACATTACACTCCAGACATTACACACCACACATTACACTCCAGACATTACACTCCAGACATTACATTCCAGACATTACACTCCAGAAATTACACTCCAGGCATTACACTCCAGATATTATACTCCAGACATTACACTCTGCACATTACACTCCAGATATTACACTGCAGACATTACAATCCAGGCATTACACTCCAGGAATTACACTCCAGGAATTACAGTCCAGAGATTATGCTACAGACATTTCACTCCAGACATTACACTCCAGATATTATTCTCCAGGCCCTACACTCGAGACATTATACTCCAGGTATTACACTCCAGACACTACACTCCAGATATTATGCTCCAAACATTACACTCCAGACATTACAATCCAGATATTACACTCCACACGTTACACTCCAGACATTACACTCCACACACTAAACTCCAGACATTACACTCCGGACATTACACTCCAGATATTACACTCCAGACATTACACTCCAGGCATTAAATTCAAGGAATTAAACTCCAGATATTACACTACAGATATTATGCTCCAGACATTACACTCCAGATATTGCACTCCAGACATTACACTCCAGGCATTCCACTCCAGATATTACACTCGAGACATTACACTCCTGACATTACACTCCAGATATTACACTCCACACGTTACACTCCAGACATTACACTCCAGACATTGCACTCCAGGTATTACACTCCAGAAATTAAACTCCAGACATTGCACTCCAGATATTATGCTCCAGACATTACATTCCTGACATTACACTACAGATATTACACTCCAGATATTATACTCCAGAAGTTAGACTCCAGACATTACACTCCAGACATTACACTCCACGCATTATACTCCAGACATTACACTCCAGATATTACACTCCAGACATTACACTCCAGACATTACACTCCAGACATTACACTCCAGATATTACACTCCAGAAATTACACTCCAGACATTACACTCCAGGCATTACACTCCAGGAATTACAATTCAGACATTACATTCCAGATATTATACTCCAAACATCACACTCCCGACATTACACTCCAGATATTACACTCCAGACTCTACAGTCGCAACATTACACTCCAATCATTACACTCCAGACATTACACTCCAGACATTACACTCCAGACATTACACTCCAGGCATTACACTCCAGATATTATATTCACTCCAGACATTACACTCCAGACATTACACTCCAGAAATTACACACCAGACACTGCACGCCACACATTACACTCCAGACATTACACTCCACACATTACACTCCAGACATTGCACTCCAGACATTACACTCCAGACATTATTTTGCAGACATTACACTCCAAACATTATTTTGCAGACATTACGCTCCAGATATTACACTTCAGAGAGTACACTCCAGACATTACACTCCAGATATTATACTCCAAACATTACACTCCAGAAGTTACACTCCAGACATTACACTCCAGACATTATGCTTCACACATTACACTCCAGACATTACACTCCAGACATTACACTCCAGGCATTACATTCCAGATATTACACTCAAGATATTACACTCCAGATATTACACTCCAGACGTTATACTCCAGACATTACACTCCAGACATTACACACCACACATTACACTCCAGACATTACACTCCAGGCATTACACTCCAGGAATTACAATACAGACATTACATTCCAGATATTATACTCCAAACATCACACTCCCGACATTACACTCCAGATATTACACTCCAGACTCTACAGTCGCAACATTACACTCCAATCATTACACTCCAGACATTACACTCCAGACATTACACTCCAGATATTACACTCCAGACATTACACTCCAGGCATTACACTCCAGATATTATACTCACTCCAGACATTACACTCCAGACATTACACTCCAGAAATTACACACCAGACACTGCACGCCACACATTACACTCCAGACATTACACTCCACACATTACACTCCAGACATTACACTCCAGACATTACACTCCAGACATTATTTTGCAGACATTACACTCCAAACATTATTTTGGAGACATTACGCTCCAGATATTACACTTCAGAGAGTACACTCCAGACATTACACTCCAGATATTATACTCCAGACATTACACTCCAGAAGTTACACTCCAGACATTACACTCCAGACATTATCCTTCACACATTACACTCCAGACATTACACTCCAGACATTACACTCCAGGCATTACATTCCAGATATTACACTCCAGATATTACACTCCAGACATTACACTCCAGGCATTACACTCCAGACATTACACACCACACATTACATTCCAGACATTACACTCCACACATTAAACTCCAGACATTACACTCTCAGAAATTACACTCCAGGCATTACACTCCAGATATTATACTCCAGATATTACACTCCAGACATTACACTCCAGACATTACACTCTGGATATTACACTCCAGATATTACTCTGCAGACATTACAATCCAGGCATTACACTCCACGAATTATGCTCCAGGAATTACAGTCCAGAAATTATGCTACAGACTTTACACTCCAGACATTACAATCCAGATATTATACTCCAGATATTACACACCAGTAGTTACACTCCAGACATTACACTTCAGACATTATCCTCCACACAATACACTCCAGACATTACACTCCAGACATTACACTCCAGGCATTACACTTCAGGCATTATCCTCCACACAATACACTCCAGATATTACACTCCAGACATTACACTCCAGACATTACACTCCAGACATTACACTCCAGATATTAAACTCGAGATGTTACACTCCAGACATTACACTCCAGACATTACCCTGCAGACATTACACTCCAGACATTACACTCCAGACATTGCACTCCAGACATTACACTCCACGCATTACATTCCAGACATTACACTCCAGATATTACACTCCAGACATTACACTCCAGACATTACACTCCAGACATTACACTCCAGGCATTACACTCCAGATATTACACTCCAGAAATTACACTCCAGAAATTACACTCCAGGCATTACACTCCAGGAATTACAATACAGACACTACATTCCAGATATTATACTCCAAACATCACACTCCCGACATTACACTCCAGATATTACACTCCAGGTATTACACTCCAGACATTACACTCCAGGCATTACACTCCAGATATTATACTCACTCCAGACATTACACTCCAGACATTACACTCCAGAAATTACACACCAGACACTGCACGCCACACATGACACTCCAGACATTACACTCCACACATTACACTCCAGACATTACACTCCAGACATTACACTCCAGACATTATTTTGCCGACATTACACTCCAAACATTATATTGGAGACATTACGCTCCAGATATTACACTTCAGAGAGTACACTCCAGACATTACACTCCAGATATTATACTCCAGACATTACACTCCAGAAGTTACACTCCAGACATTACACTCCAGACATTATCCTTCACACATTACACTCCAGACATTACACTCCAGACATTACACTCCAGGCATTACATTCCAGATATTACACTCCAGTTATTACACTCCAGACATTACACTCCAGGCATTACACTCCAGACATTACACACCACACATTACATTCCAGACATTACACTCCACACATTACACTCCAGACATTACACTCCAGAAATTACACTCCAGGCATTACACTCCAGATATTATACTCCAGATATTACACTCCAGACATTACACTCCAGACATAACACTCTGGATATTACACTCCAGATATTACTCTGCAGACATTACAATCCAGGCATTACACTCCACGAATTATGCTCCAGGAATTACAGTCCATAAATTATGCTACAGACTTTACACTCCAGACATTACACTCCAGACATTACAATCCAGATATTATACTCCAGATATTACACACCAGTAGTTACACTCCAGACATTACACTTCAGACATTATCCTCCACACAATACACTCCAGACATTACACTCCAGACATTACACTCCAGGCATTACACTTCAGACATTATCCTCCACACAATACACTCCAGATATTACACTCCAGACATTACACTCCAGATATTACACACCAGGAATTACACTCCAGACATTACACTCCAGATATTAAACTTGAGATGTTACACTCCAGACATTACAATCCAGATATTATACTCCAGATATAACACACCAGTAGTTACACTCCAGACATTACACTTCAGACATTATCCTCCACACAATACACTCCAGACATTACACTCCAGACATTACACTCCAGGCATCACACTTCAGACATTATCCTCCACACAATACACTCCAGATATTACACTCCAGACATTACACTCCAGATATTACACACCAGGAATTACACTCCAGACATTACACTCCAGATATTAAACTTGAGATGTTACACTCCAGACATTACACTCCAGACATTACCCTGCAGACATTACACTCCAGACATTACACTCCAGACATTACACTCCAGATATTAAACTCGAGATATTACACTCAAGACATTACGCTCCAGACATTACACTCCAGACATTGCACTCTAGACTTTATACTCCAGACTTTACACTCCACACATTACACTCCAGACATTACACTCCAGACATTACACTCCAGACATTATTTTGCAGACATTACACTCCAAACATTATTTTGGAGACATTACGCTCCAGATATTACACTTCAGAGATTACACTCCAGACATTACACTCCAGATATTATACTCCAGACATTACACTCCAGAAGTTACACTCCAGGCATTACACTCCAGACATTATCCTCCACACATTACACTCCAGACATTATACTCCAGACATTACACTCCAGGCATTACAATCCAGATATTATACTCCAGATATTACACTCCAGACATTACACTCCAGGCATTACACTCCAGGCATTATACTCCAGATATTACACACCAGGCATTATTTTCCAGACATTACGCTCCAGATATTACTCTCCAGACATTACAATCCAGATATTACACTCCAGGCATTACATTCCACATATTACATTCCAGGCATTATGCTCGAGACATTACACGCAGGAAACTACATACCAGATGTTACACTCTGGATATTATGCTCCAGAAATTACACTTCAGACGTTACACTCCAGACATTACACTCCAGATATTACACTCCAGACATTACACTCCAGTAGTTACACTCCAGACATTACACTTCAGACATTATCCTCCACACATTCCACTCCAGACATTACACTCCAGATATTACACTCCAGACTTTACACTCCAGATATTACACTCCAGGAATTACACTCCAGACATTACACTCCAGATATTAAACTCGAGATATTACACTCCAGACATTACACTCCAGACATTACCCTGCAGACATTAAACTCGAGATATTACACTCAAGACATTACGCTCCAGACATTACACTCCGGACATTGCACTCTAGACTTTATACTCCAGACATTACACTCCACACATTACACTCCAGTCATTACACTCCAGACATTACACTCCAGATATTACACTCCAGACATTATCCTCCACACATTACACTCCAGACATTACACTCCAGACATTACACTCCAGGCATTACATTCCAGATATTACACTCCAGACATTACACTGCAGACATTACACTCCAGAAGTTACACTCCAGATATTACACTCCAGGCAGTACACTCCACATATTACACTCCAGGCATTATGCTCGAGACAGTACACGCAGGAAACTACATACCAGATGTTACACTCCGGATATTATGCTCCAGACGTTACACTTCAGACATTACACTCCAGACATTACACTCCAGATATTACACTCCAAACATTAAACTCCAGTAGTTACACTCCAGACATTACACTTCAGACATTATCCTCCACACATTACTCTCCAGACATTACACTCCAGATATTACACTTCAGACATTACACTCCAGATATTACACTCCAGACATTACACTCCAGACATTACACTCCAGATATTAAACTCGAGATATTACACTGCAGACATTACACTCCAGACATTACCCTGCAGACATTACACTCCAGACATTACACTCCAGACATTACACTCCAGATATTAAACTCGAGATATTACACACAAGACATTACGCTCCAGACATTACACTCCGGACATTGACTCTAGACTTTATACTCCAGACATTACACTCCACACATTACACTCCAGACATTACACTCCAGACATTGCACTCCAGATATTACACTCCAGACATTACACTCCAGGCATTACACTCCAGGAATTACACTCTAGACATTACATTCCAGATATTATACTCCAAACATTACGCTCCAGACATTACACTCCAGATGTTACACGCCAGGCATTGCATTCCAGATATTACTCTCCAGACATTACACTCCAGACGTTACATTCCAGACATTACACTCCAGGCATTACACTCCAGATATTACACTCCAGACATTACACTCCAGATATTACTCTCCAGACCTTACACTCCAGACATTACAATCCAGATATTACACTCCAGACATTACACTCCAGGAATTGCACTCCAGACATTACACTCCACACATTACACATTCAGCATTACACTCCAGATATTACACTCCAGACATTACATTCCACACTCCAGATATTACACTCCAGCCTTTTCAGTTCCGACATTACACTCCAAACATGACACTCGAGACATGACACTCGAGGCATTACATGCCAGATATTACACTCCAGACAGTACATTCCAGACATTACACTCCAGACATTACATTCCAGACATTGCACTCCAGGCATTACACTCCAGATATTACACACCAGATGTTATTTTACAGACATTACACTCCAGATATTATTCTCCAGGCCCTACATTCCAGACATTATACTCCAGGTACTACACTCCAGACATTACACTCCAGACATTATGCTCCAAACTTTACACTTCAGACATTACAATCCAGATATTACACTCTAGACATTATTGTCCAGACATTACACTCCACACATTACACTCCACACATTACACTCCAGCCATTACACTCTGGACATTACACTCCAGATATTACATCCAGACATTACACTCCAGGCATTACACTCCAGGCATTACACTCCAGACATTTCACTCCAGATATTATGCTCCAGACATTACACTCCAGACATTACACTCCAGATATTACACTCCAGATATTACACTCCAGATATTACACTCCAGACCTTTTCCTCCACACATTACACTCAAGACATTACACTCCAGACATTGCACACCGGGCATTACACTCCAGATATTACACTCCAGACATTACACTCCAGGCATTACACTCCAGACATTACACTCCAGACATTACACTCCAGACATTACACTCCGGACATTACACTCCAGGCATTACTCTCCAGATATTACACTCCAGACATTACACTCCAAACATGACACTTCAGACAGTACACTCCAGACATTAGACTCCAGACATTGCACTCCAGATATTACACTCCAGACATTAGACTCCAGACATTACGCTCCAGACATTACGCTCCAGGCATTACACACCAGACATTGCACTCCGGGCATTACACTCCAGGCATTACACTCCAGGAATTGCAGTCCCGACATTACATTCCAAACATTACACTCCAGACATTACACTCCAGATATTACACTCCAGACTTTACAGTCCCGACATTACACTCCAATCATTACACTTCAGATATTACACACCAGGCATTACACTCCAGATATTACACTCCAGACATTACACTCCAGACATTACACTCCAGACATTACACACCACACATTACACTCCAGACATTACACTCCACACATTCAACTCCAGACATTACACTCCAGGCATTACACTCCAGGCATTACACTCCAGATATTACACTCCAGACATTACACTCCAGAATTTACACTCCAGTCATTACACTCCAGACATTACACTCTGGACATTGCACTCCAGATATTACACTGCAGACATTACAATCCAGGCATTACACTCCAGATATTACACTCCAGACATTACACTCGACATTACACTTCAGACGTTACACTCCAGACATTACACTCGAGATATTACACTCCAGACATTACACTCCAGACATTACACTCCAGATATTAAACTCGAGATATTACACTCCAGACATTACGCTCCAGACATTACACTCCAGACATTGCACTCCAGGAATTACACTCCAGACATTACACTCCAGACATTACACTCCAGACATTACACTCCAGATATTACACTCCAGACATTACACTCCAGACCTTACACTCCAGACATTACAATCTAGATATTACACTCCAGACGTTACACACCAGGCATTACACTCCAGATATTACACTCCAGACATTACACTTCAGATATTATGCTGCAGACATTACACTCCAGACATTACACTCCAGATATTACACTCAAGACATTAGACTCCAGGCATTACACTCCAGATATTACACTCCAGAGATTATGCTTGAGAAATTACACTCAAGACATTACACACCAGATGTTACACTCTGGACATTTCACTCCAGATATTACAGTCCAGATATTACGCTCCAGACATTACATTTCAGACATTACCCTCCAGATATTACACTCCAGACATTATTTTCAAGCATTACACTCCAGATATTACACACCAGCCATTACACTCCACACATTACACTCCATGCATTACACTCCAGACATTACACTCCAGACATGACTCTCCAGATATTATACTCCAGATATTATGCTGCAGACATTACACTCCAGACATTACACTCCAGATATTACACTCCAGACATTACACTCGAGACATTACATGCCAGATGTTACACTCCGGACATTTCACTCCAAATATTACAGTCCCGATATTACGCTCCAGACATTACATTTCAGACATTACACTCCAGATATTACACTCCAGACGTTATTTTCAAGCATTACACTCCAGATATTACACACCAGACATTACACTCCACACATTACACTCCATGCATTACACTCCAGACATTACACTCCAGACATGACTCTCCAGATATTATACTCCAGATATTATACTCCAGACATTACACTCCAGATTTTACACTCCAGGCATTACAACCCAGAAATTACACCTCAGACATTACACTCCAGATATTATACTGCAGACATTACACTCCAGACATTACACTCCAGATATTACACTCCAGACATTACACTCCAGACATTATGCTCGAGACATTACACTCAAGACATTACATGCCAGATGTTACACTCCGGACATTTCACTCCAGATATTACAGTCCCGATATTACGCTCCAGACATTACATTTCAGACATTACACTCCAGATATTACACTCCAGACGTTATTTTCAAGCATTACACTCAAGATATTACACACCAGACATTAAACTCCACACATTACACTCCAGACATTACACTCCAGATATTACACTCCATGCATTGCACTCCAGACAATGCACTCCAGACATGACACTGCAGACATTACACTCCAGACATTATTTTCAAACATTACGTTTCAGACATTACACTCTAGACATTGTTTTGCAGACATTACACTCCAAACATTACACTCCACACATTACACTCCAGACATTATTTTGCAAACATTACACTCGACACATTGCACTCCAGACATTATTTTGCAGACATTATGTTTCAGACTTCAGTTCCAGACATCACACTCCCGATGGTAATGATTCCCCAAATCCACTTTATCCACAACAACTCTCACCATCTTGTGTTTGCGGCCCCTTCCTGAGCACTCACTGAAGTTGTAAGGCTTATGAACATTTTGCCAAATAAGGCCCATGCTGAGTTGCCGAGAACATCTCGTTTAAGCTTAGTGAAAAGTTATAGTATTGATGTGTTTTGATAACTGTGGCGTCTTGTGTCTCTTGGGTCCCTCTATTGAAGGCCATTGTTGTCCTTTCAAGTGAAACTGCTTTGAAGTAGTTGTTGCTCCGGGTGGGAAGTGTCCCAATGGGCCTATCGGCTTTCATGGTGCGTAGTGCCAGTTGACGCCACTGGTCCACATACATAAGTCTCCTATAATGTTACCTGGTAGTAATGACTGATTCCTACTGCACAGAAAGCTGGATGATTCCCTTCCCTTCGTGTCAGCTGTGGCTCAGTGGGCAGCACTCTCACCTCCGAGTCAGAAGATTGTGAGTTCGAGTCTCACTCCAGGTACTTGAGCACGTAAATCTAGGCTGACACTCACACTGCAGTGCTGAGGGAGTGCTGCACTGTCAAAGGTGCCGTCTTTCAGATAAGACATTAAACAGAGGCCCTGTCTGCCATCTCTGGTGAATGTAAAAGATCCGGTGTCTATTTCGAAGAAGAGCAGGTGAGTTCTTCCTGAGGCCAATATTTATTCCTCAACCAACAGATTTTCTGGTCATTATCACGTTGCTGTTTGTGGGAGCTTGCTGTGCACAAATTGGGGCTGCCGTGTTTCCCACATTACAACTGTGACTACACTCCAAAATTACTTAATTGGCTGTAAAGCGCTTTGAGACGTGTGGTGGTCGGGAAAGGCGTTATATGGCCCCGATATTGGTGGCCTTGCTGCCGGTCTTCCCTCTGTGCCAGTTTCCATGCGGGCGGGAGGGGAGTGCCACCGGGAACCGCCTGCTGACGGCCAAGTAGTGCTAGGGACCTCCCGCCCGCTGAGCTGCCATATTGGTGCGGGCGGGGGTCAGCGCCAGCAGGGGGAAGGACCACTGCGTGGAGGCAGGTATAACCCCGATGGTAAGACCTTACCGTCGGGTTAGTGAACATCTTCAAAATATTTTTATTGCAGCGTCTTACCTGGATGGGGGTCCCCTGAAGATGTTCCGGGGTTTATTTATTTATTTATTTATAGTAATCTCCTCCACCCTCCGTGGGCCCGACTCCATCCTCGGCGGCACATGGGCGACAAGCGCCTTTGCCGCCGAGATTGAGAGCTCCCACCGGCTGCCGCCCAGATTGACGGCATAAGCCATTATTTTGCCGCCAGGCGGTACTGCCACCTCTTTTAGAGGAATCTTCCTGGCAAAGTACCGCCCGGTCTCTTGGCGGCCATCGGCGGTCCTTTGGGCGGCACTTGGGTGGGCTTTGGCTTTGACCGAGTTCGGGCCCTTTATAAATCCAAGTCTTTCTTTCTTTCATTCCACCAACCCCACCCCCCTCTCCCTTTCTTGATACTTTATATCAACCAGCATCACTAAAACATATGATCTCATTGCTTGCTTTGCTAAAATTGGCTGCCGTGTTTCCTACATTGTACCGTGACTAATCTTTCAA
This sequence comes from Pristiophorus japonicus, assembly GCF_044704955.1. Classification (NCBI taxonomy): domain Eukaryota; kingdom Metazoa; phylum Chordata; class Chondrichthyes; family Pristiophoridae; genus Pristiophorus; species Pristiophorus japonicus. Next base: position 17,216,819 of record NC_092002.1, on the reverse strand, counting down.
AGTGCTTCATTGGCTGCAAAGCACTTTGGGATGTCCTGAGGTTGTGAATGGTGCTATATAAATGCGCTGGGAGTCCCTGGCCAAAGACCGCCCAAAGTGGAGGAAGTGCATCCGGGAGGGCGCTGAGCACTTTGAGTCTCAACGCCGAGAGCGTGCAGAAACCAAGCGCAGGCAGCGGAAGGAGCGTGCGGCAAACCAGTCCCGCCCACCCTTTCCTTCAACCACTGTCTGTCCCACCTGTGACAGGGACTGTGGTTCTCGTATTGGACTGTTCAGCCGCCTAAGGACTCGTTTTTGGAGTGGAAGCAAGTCTTCCTCGATTCCGAGGGGCTGCCTATGATGATGATGATGATGATGATGACGACAAATGCAAGTCTTTCCGTAAAAAAAAAACGCTGACACTGTCCCTTTAAAGCCGCTCGAGGAGGCAGTTGCCATGGTAATTGAACCGTCACTGTGACATCACGGCGACCGACTGTCATTGCGCGCGTGAAAGATGCATTAGCACGATTTATGCTGCTGTTGTTCCGATATTAAATACCAGACGCTACCTGGGATAACTCACAACACAGGAAAGAGCGGTTGCCAACAAGGCCTCATTTATTGGCAACCCAAACCCAGATCAGCAGCCCGCCTGACGGGCTATGATACAATCCACTGAAGAGATGCATCGCAAAGTGCTCGGGCATAATTAAGTGGTTGCAAGTGACTCAGTAGCTGGTAACTCTAGCTGTTAATGACAACACTTGATACCGGTGCAGAGCCAATTACACTGCGACACACCGACAGACAGTGGCTGACACGGTGATTGCCGGCTAATTAGGGGTCATCAATTAATACACAGGTACAAACAAACAAACACGCACACTTAATCTGTTAAATGCACCGACAGAGGGGGAAAAATGAGAGACGGGGAGCCAAAGAGAGGGGGGCGGGGGGAAAGGAGTTGGGGAAATAGACAGAGTCACAAACGAGCTCTCCACAAACTCAACAACTTGTATTTATATAGCGCCACTAACGTAGCAAAATGTCCCCAAGGCGCTTCACAGATGTCATATATCCTATATGGTTAATGCTTGTACTATTACAAGGTGTGCCACCAGAGGGCATTGCAGTGGGAGACTTGTAGGTTACCTGTACAGGTGTGCCAGGCCACCAGGTGTGATCCTCACTCTGGAATTACATTAAATGGACTAAGGTCACTACAGTTCAAGCACAACACGTTGTCTCCTGGAGTCATTATTAGAGCATCTGAAGATATAACAACAGGAGTATTATGAGATATGAAATTTGACACCGAGCCACATAAGGAGAAATTAGGGCAGGTGGAGCATCTTGAAGGAAGAAAGAGAGATAGAGAGACGGAGAGGTTTAGGCAGGGAGTTGCAGAGCTTGGGGCCCAGGCAATAGAAGGCATAGCCACCAATGGTTGAGCGATTATAATCAGGGATGCTCAAGAGGACAGATTTAGAGGAGCGCAGATATCTCGGAGGGGGCGGGGGAGGTTGTAGGGCTGGAGGAGATTACAGAGATAGGGAGGGGCGAGGGCCATGGAGGGATTTTGAAATCGAGCTGTTGCTTAACCGAGAGCCAATGTCGGTCATTCCAAAGTAGCCAACTTGGCAATCCGCTCACGTTTACAGCCAGCCTCCAGTCCCTTGTTGGATTCATGTGTTCTTGTCTTGCTGGGGGAGCTGATAGCAAGGCCGGCATTTATTGGCTGCCTCCATTTCCCTGAGAAAGTGGGGAATGGACCTTGAAGAACCGAGCGGCTCACTAAAGAAGCAAACGGTTTGTTGAGACATTTTGAATGGCAATATGAGCCAAGTCGAGTCACATTAGCCCACACTAGGCAGCTACCCCACGCTGAAGGACATCATGAAACCAATCAGGTTTTTACAACAATCCTGGGCGTTCTTATTCTATTGCAAAGTTACCATGACTATTGAATACAATTCCATAATTTACAATGGAGGGCTATCAGATCATGATGCCTGGTTGTACCCTGATCTCTACACGACACTACTGTGCAGTTTGCAGATTAATTGGTATCGATATTGGGTAGACCATTCACAAATATGGAAGTCTGGTAGATCCTTGTTCTCTTCATCAGAAGTGGCTCAGTGGGCAGCACACTTGCCTCTGAGTCAGAAGGTTGTACGTTCAAGTCCCACTCCAGGGGCAGCACATAAATCTAGGCCGACACTCCCAGTGCAGTGCTGAGGGAGTGCTGCACTGCCGGAGGTGCCGTCCTTCAGTTGAGACTTTAAACCGAGGCCCCGTCTGCTCTCTCAGGTGGAAGTAAAAGATCCCGCGGCACTGCAGCTAAAATGGCAGACGATCTGGGACGGGTACGTTGGCTAACGTCACCGGGTGGCGATGAGATGGATGTAGAATACAAATGGAAAGTTTTGAAGAACAAGATAAAAAATATGGAAAACAAATCTGTACCCAAAGCCAAAAGAAGGGTAAGAAAAAGTCACGGTGACTGACTGGTGATGTCATCATCATCATCATCATAGGCGATCCCTCGAACGAGGATGACTTGCTTCCATAGGAGTTCACAGATGTTTCAATGAAGGACCCGATGTTCCAGTCCTGAACTCCAATTGAGGATGCCTGTGCGTGGATTTTTTTAACGTGGGGTGGCCGTTGCACACCAGCCACCACACGGGCTTGACAGAGCTAGGTCTTGGTCCAGGATTAACCAGGACAACTGGAGACCAGCTCTGCTGCTGCACGGGTCTAGTGCGCACACATATCGCAGTGTGGGCTGGGCCCTTGGCTCTTTTGCCGCATCTCCCAACACCATCTCGCGCCGCTCCTCCATCACAATCTTTCGCCGCACCTAGTATCATTGAAGTTTACAGCACAGAAGGAGGCCATTTCGGCCCGTCGTGTCTGTACCAGCTGACAAAGAGCTACCCAGCCTAATCCCACTTTCCAGCTCTTGGTCCGTAGCCCTGTAGGTTACGACACTTCTGGTACACATCCTACTTGGTTATGTATAAATAGGATGTAAACAGAAATGCTTCCATAAATGAATGGAGGTGGTATCGGAAGGTGCAAATGCACCGAATTTCTTGGCCTAGTTTTAGTAACAGTTTCTCAGAGGCACTGAGATTAACAGTTTGTGGACACCTACCTGGGAAAGGGTGGTTTTCCACACTTGCCTTCCCCTTTAATAAGGTAGACAGTGTTATACGATCATGACACCAATCCTCGGAGGAGCGATACACAAGCATCGGGTGCATCAGCGACCTGATCATTGCTGCTCTGCTCATTAATTCAGCTCCCTCGCACTGCCGGGCTCGGTGACGGCAAATAAATTCTGCCGCCGCTTCACTGGCTGTCCACAAACAAAAGCCGGCGAATAAATGAGGATTAATATTCATTGTAACTCTTTGAAACCGGCTGGATATCCCCCAGCATCAGGTGTCAGCTGTCAGGCCTGGGCCCATCAACCCCATTACATCAGGCAGAGCCTGACTCACTGAGAAGGCCCGACAAGCTCTCCATCCTTCCACCAGTTAGTCACTGAAAGGGGAAGGGGGCTTCAAAGTGAGCTTACAGTGACAGATTGGGCCTTCCAACTCCGTCTCCCAAATGAGCTCAAATCAAAACAGAAGATGCTGGAAATACTCGGCGGGTCGTGCAGCGCCTGTGCAGAGAGAAACAGAGTTAGCGTTTCAGGTCGGCGACCCTTCGTCAGAACTGGAAAAAGTTAGAGGTGTAACAGTTTGTAAGCAAGTCATCATCAGCATCATAGGCAGTCCCTCGGAATCAAGGAAGACTTGCTTCCACTCTTAAAATGAGTTCTTTTGCAGCACCAGCAATGCAGCACCCGCAACGCAACACCCAGAAACGCAGCACCCAGCAATGCAGCACCCAGCAAGGCAGCACCCAACAATGCAGCACCCAGCAAGGCAGCACCCGCAATACTGCACCCAGCAATGCAGCACCCAGCAAGGCAGCACCCAGCAAGGCAGCACCCAACAATGCAGCACCCAGCAAGGCAGCACCCAACAATGCAGCACCCAGCAAGGCAGCAAGGCAGCACCCAGCAATGCAGCACCCAGCAACGCAACACCCAGCAAGGCAGCACCCAACAATGCAGCACCCAACAAGGCAGCACCCAACAATGCAGCACCCAGCAAGGCAGCAAGGCAGCACCCAACAAGGCAGCACCCAGCAATGCAGCACCCAGCAAGGCAGCAAGGCAGCACCCAGCAATGCAGCACCCAGCAACGCAACACCCAGCAAGGCAGCACCCAGCAATGCAGCACCCACAATGCAGCACCCGCGAAAACGACTTCTCAGAAGGAGAAATACAATGAATATAGAAGTGAGAAAATAGGCCAAACCATGCCCCAAAGTTAACCAGCAAAGGCCAACTCATGAATTAACCCATATGGAGGGTATGAGCCCTTTCAGTAGCGGCGCTGGTGGGTCCTTGGTGCCTGTTAGTGCCACAAGTCACCAGGCAATTTCCTCACGTGGTCAGTCAGGCACTGGGGCAGCCCGCTTTCAAAAAAGGGTCCTTCAACAAGTGTAGGACCCTGATTTGAATATTTGAATTGCCATTTTAACATTACAACAGTGACTACACTTTAAAAGTACTTCATTGTCTGTAAAGTGCTTTCAGGCGTCCTGAGATGGTGAAAAGCATGGTGAAAATGCAAATCGTTCTTTTTTTTTTAATGCACTTCCAGCACCCGCCCCGGACGCCTGTGGAAGAGCCCAATCCAATATGGCGGGCAGCACTTCCGGTTCGAAATGGCCGTGCTCCACACCGAACCTCCAACCCATTTGTTGACCAGTTGCCCAAATCGTGGGCTGAGCAGCTTCACTGCCCTGCCCAGTCTGACCCCCAGCCGAACCCTCACCCTCGATGGTTCCTGCTCTTTGTCCTTCTTCATCCAACGCCATCCTTGGCTTCACTGACCCCCTGACCTCAGATGGAACTCTCACTTCTCCTCGCCATTGCTCGAGCTTCCTCCAAGAAGCTCTGCTTCCTCATTTGTACCGAACACTTTCCTTTCCCCCCCTCATGGATTCTAGCAGGGAAAAGCTTCCCCTCTGATGGGAGATTGCTGCCTCACCTCAAACCTCCAATCTCACTTTCATCTATATCTATACTGTCCTCATAATTTTCCTCACTCACTCCAAATCCATTGTCCTATATACCATGCTCCTCCTTGTATCTTTTTTTCATTCAGGGGATATGGGCACCTCTGGATAAAGAGGCATTTATTGCCCATCCCTAATTGCCCTTGAGAAGGTGATGGTGAGCTGCTGCAGGCCATGTTTGGTACAACTCAGCGTTCAGAGTTGCTTTGGGTCTGGAGTCACATATCAGCCAGACCAGGTAAGGGCAGCAGATTTCCTTTCCTGAAGGACATTAGTCAACCAGTTGGGATTTTACAACAATCTGATAGTTTTATAGTCACCATTACTGATATGAGCTTTTTATTTAATTAATGGAATTTATATTCCCCAGCTGCCGTGGTGGGATTTGAGCTCTCATGTCTCCGGTTCATTAGTCCAGGCCTCTGGATTACTGGTCCAGTAACATAACCACTATGTTACCATTCCCTTACTTCTTCGCTGTGTCAAAATGAAGACCCAGTACCTCAACTCTAATTCATTCTATCACAGGGTCTCAAATGGAATTCTTATTTCCCTCAGTTTTCCCTTCTCCAAAACAATAGCCCTTTAATTATCATAGACAGTCCCCGGGAGTCGAGGAAGACTTGCTTCCACTCTAAAAGTGAGTTCTCAGGTGGCTGTACAGTCCAATACGGGAATTACAGTCTCTGTCACAAGTGGGACAGACAGTCGCTAAAGGGAAAGGGTGGGGGAGGAGTCTGGTTTGCCGCACACTCCTTCCGCTGCCTGCTCTTCGTTTCTGCATGCTCTCGGCAACGAGACTCGAGATGCTCAGCGCCCTCCCGGATGCACTTCCTCCACTTAGGGCGGTCTTGGACCAGGGACTCCCAGGTGTCGGTGGGGATGTTGCATTTTATCAAGGAGGCTTTGAGGGTGTCCTTGAAACGTTTCCTCTGCCCACCTGGGGCTCGCCTGCCATGTAGGAGTTCCGAGTAGAGCACTTGCTTTGGGAGTCTTGTGTCGGGCATGCGAACAATGTGGCCTGCCCAGCAGAGCTGATCAAGTGTGGTCAGTGCTTCAATGCTGGGGATGTTGGCCTGATCGAGAACACTGACGTTGGTGCGTCTGTCCTCCCAGGGGATTTGCAGGATCTTGCAGAGACATCGTTGGTGGTATTTCTCCAGCGATTTGAGCAGCCCTTTAAAGCCTGAAATTCACAACAATATTTTTTGATTGACTTAATTTTCTCTTCCTCCTCACTTTGGCTCAGTTGGGAGCACTCTTTGCATCTATGTCAGAGGTTTGTGGGTTCAAATCTCACTCCAAGACTTGAGCCCATGATCTCGAATCATGTTCCAATGCTGTGCTGTTGGGAATGATGTAATTATGGGGACAGACTTTCCATAAGGGCCCTCAACTGAGAAGGATCGCTAATGCTTGGCGAAGAAAACAGGCGAGAATTTCCAATTTGAAGGTAAAGGTATGTGGAGCTGATCGCTCGGCGAAAAAAATTGGCATTGCACAGTCATTTTCGGCGGTCTCTCGGCGGGTAAGTGCAAAGTTCGCCAAATGGGCGGTCGTTACCAGAATGGACGGTAAGTACAAAAATTTAGGCCGAGGCTGTGGTTGGGCCTACAGAGGGGGGTAAACTTAAAAAACAAATTATCATAAAAAAAAAACACATTCAAAACATTCCCAAGACAGTTTTAACGCTACTTGCCATAGTAACATTTAAAAAAAATAATTACATAACCTTTCACTGACCTTTCTTTGCAGGGCCCCCCCTTACCCCGCTGTTTAAGCAGCTTTTACAGGCCGGGTCTCGCGCCGATCTGGACGCCGGTGGTTGAGACCAAACTTACGCCCTGGCGGTTGTTCTTGGCATGGCACGTGGGCGGTTTGATCCCGGCGGGCGTCTTCAGATGTGGGCGATAACGTTAAAAAACTTGCCTGCAAGCTCTCGGCGGGCGAAAAACCAGCTGTACCGTCGAGAGAATCGCCGGCAATGAAGCCGCAAGTCTGGCCCATGGACTCGGCTCAAGAGAGTGATAAAGATCCCATAATGTGACAATTTGTGCTCAAAGCCCTCAAAACCACTCCCTGTCTCTGTCACCTCCTTCAGCCCTATAATCCTCCGAGATCTCTGCGCCCCTCCAATTCTGGCCTCATGTGTGTACCCGATTTTCTCCGCTGCACCATTGCTGGCCGTGCCTTCAGCCGTCGAGGCCCTAAGCTCTGGAATTCCCTCCCTGAACCTCGCCACCTTCACTACCGCTCTCTCCTCCTTTAAGACCCTGCTTTTGTCCAAGCTTTTGGACTGCCCTGTCCTAATATCTCCTCCGACGGCTCGGTGTCACATTTTGCTCGGCAACACTCCTGTCAAGCACCTTGGGACGTTTTACTACATTGAAGGTGCTATATAAATGCAAGTTGTTGTTGTGACACAGTTGGAAGAAGGAAAAGTGGGGGGCGGTGGGGGGGTGGTCCAGACGGACAGGTTACTCAGCTCACTGCTATTTCTGGGATCTTGCTGTGCGCACGGTTTGCGCGGCTGCATTTGTTTACATCGATGCAGCCACTGCACTCCAAAAGTAACGGGCTGCACGGGAAACAATCGGAGACGTTTCTCAGAGATGTGATGAGAATGCGAGCCCTTCATTTTGTCCCGTCACTCTTTTCGAATGCTGTCCTGAGCTTTGGGATTCGACACTTCAAATTCATTCCTTGCTTTAAAAAAAAACCCAGAAGGCTGATCTTAAAAAAAGGCCAATGCGCACGCGGTAAATCTGAGGTGAAATAGAAAAAGACGGAGTGGCCCGATCGGTCCATCGGTATCAGTGCAAAGGACTTGGGTCCCTCTGTCTGGACAGCTGAAGATCTCTGAAAAAGGTCTACACCGTGGTTCCCAACTCTGGTGGCACATAGTCCTGGAGGTCTATGACCTCCCGCCTCAAACCGCCCCGCCCCCACTCTCTCGTCATTGGTCCATCCTCCAGGTGCACTGCCCTCCAATAGCCAATTGGAAAAGGAGCAGACTTAGTGTTACCTGATTGGATTAACCGTGTCTGTCAGTCACATGGCCTTGGTTTCCCATCTCCAATATTTTCAGATCCAATAACCTAAAGTGTTCAAAGAAAATGAAGAATTTTGTTTAAATCCCTCTCGCGGGTGTTGCTCACAGCAGTGGCCCAGGGGGATTCATCTTCAATTCATGGGCAATCCTGGAGGGTTGCCGACCCCGAAGACCTTGGTCTGCTTCTAGGCCGTGGGTTGCAACCCCAGTCCCAGGGACATCGATAGCCGTGTGTGTTCAGCTCCAACATCTGAGGGGAGACCTTACTGAGTGTGATAGATTCTTACGACATCACTAAGAACACACTCTGCTCCAGGTTGGCTCCAACTGTCATCATGTGACTTTTCCACGTGACCTTTTTTTGTATTGACATCAGTAGTTGCAGTACATCGATTGTCCACTAGGTGGAGCAGTAGTCCACTAGGGGGAGCTGTACAGGTCCGGAACCCTCGGGACCTGGCCTGTTCTGGGTAAGGGATTTTTCCGGATGACGGGTGGTCACATTAAATAAGATGGTACAGGTACTGAGCAAGAGGATATTGGGGCTGGCTGGCTTGGGGCTGGGCGTGCGGCAGAGAGATTGTGGGGGGCGGTGGATCGCGGGGTCAGGCCAGCGATTGCGGGGGTCGGCAGCGAGGAAGGACTTCAATTTGTTCATGTCGGAGTTCTGTGCATGCGCCATCCGGTGGCCGGAAATGGTTCTGGACGAGGGGTGGTTCTGGATAGGGGAGTTCTGGATAAGGGAGGTTCAACCCGTATTATATTGAGGTGTATAAAATTATGAGGGGCCTTAATAGAGTGGATAGGAAGGACCTATTTCCCTTAGCAGAGGGGTCAACAACCAGGGGGCATCAATTTAAAATAACTGGATGGAGGTTTAGAGGGGATTTGAGGGGATTTTTTTTCACCCAGAGGATGGTGGGGGTCTGGAACTCACTGCCTGAAAGGATGGTAGAAGCAGAAACCCTCACCACATTTAAAAAGTACTTGGGTGTGCACTTGTAATGCTGCAACCAACAGGGCTACGGAGCAAGAGCTAGAACGTCATCATCATCCTAGGCAGTCCCTCAAAACAAGGACGAGTTCACAGGTGTTTCAATGAAAGACCCGAACTACATCCTGAAGGGCGGAAGATGTCTGTGCGTGGATTTTTTTAACGTGGGGTGGCCGTTGCACACCAGCCACCACACGGGCTTGACAGAGCTAGGCCTTGGTCCAGTGGCAAGGATTAACCAGGACGACTGGAGACCAGCTCTGCTGCACGGGCCTAGTGCGCACACATAGCGCAGTGTGGGCTGGGCCCGTGCTGCCCCTGGGCCCTCGCCTCTCTGGCCCTGAACTCACGCCTCTCCTGGGCCCCGAGCACGTCCCTCTACAATCTCTCGCCGCTCCTTCGCCCCGACCTCGCAGTTCCTGCTGTATCTGCTCACGCTCCAATCACCGACCTGGACCTTGATGACGTCACTCTTCGCTGCCGTCGCCCTCCTGCACCAGCTCGCGCTGCTCCCTGGAGTAGCATGGGCTGCCGTCGCAGGTCGGGGCCTTAAAAAGAACGGCGAGCTGGAAAGTGGGATTAGGCTGGATAGCCTCTTGGTCGGCCGGCGTGGACACGGTAGGCCGAAATGGCCTCCTTCCGTGCTGTAAATTTCTATGATTTCTATGAATCTCAACCTGTTTCCAGGGCGTGAACGTGAGGTTGGGTTTTCTCACTCTCTCTTAAACTGGAGCGCTGTCACGTTGCATGTCTACCAGGCGATGTGGCATCCCCTGTGCCCTCTCCCTGTAGATGGACCTTATGTGGAGGCTCCACTGACCCATTATTGCATCACTTTACCAGTGGCTCAACTTTGACCTTTTTTTTAACACTTCATTCGCCGATACAAAGCAGCAAATAAAAAACCCCCAACAATGCAACTGGTCTGATTGTGAGCTATTCCCGGATAAAATTGCCTGGGAAATTCTCCTGACTGTTGCTCGGCCTGTAGGACTGGGGCCATCAGCCACTTTTTTCCTTCAAAGGACTATTGAGTGTGGGGCTGGGTTGTCATAGAAACCGCGTCTCTGCTCGCCTTCCGAGAGTCAGGCATGCAAATACTGCACTTAGTGTCATTAATCACTGTCAGAGACCAGCTCTTCAACAGCCTCTTCTGTCTAACACACCAGATCAATAGCAGGCCAGCAATTAAAGACAGCCTCGAACTATATCGTTACATACAGAGCTGTCATGCATTCCGCACGTAATTTTGAAGGATGTTCAGTGGTAACAGTAATGGGGAAGAGCTGATCTACATGAATGCCTGCTTGCAAGTTCCAGTCTCTCCCTTCAAAAAGGAACAAAGTAAAATGTATTTAGTTAAAAAAATATATAAATTGCATATCTATAGCGCCTTTCATGACCTCAGGACATCCCCACGCCTTTACAGGCAATGAAGTACTTTGTCTGAAGTGTAATCGCTGTTGTGATGTAGGGAAAGGCCGCAGCCAATTTGCGTACAGCAAGCTCCCACAAACAGCAAATTTGTTTAGAAGAATGAGAGGTGATCTTATTGGAACACGTAAGATTCTGAAGAGGCTTGACTGGGTAGATGCAGAGAGGATGTTTCCCCTCATGGGGGAGTCTCGAACTCGGGGGCATAGTCTCAGAATAAGGGGTCGCCCATTTAAGACGGAGATGAAGAGAAATTTCTTCTCTCAGAGGGTCGTGAAGATTTGGAATTCTCTGCCTCAGAGAGCTGAGGAGGTTGGGGCATTGAATATATTCAAGGTGGAGATAGATTTTTGAATGATAAGGGAGTCATGGGTTATGGGAAGCGGACAGGGAAGTGGAATTGAGGCTAGGATCAGATCAGCGATGATCTTATTGAATGGTGGAGCAGGCTCGAGGGGCCAAATGGCCGACTCCTGCTCCTATTTCTTATGTTCTTGTGTTCTTAGGTCACAGATCAGCCATGATCTCATTGAATAGCAGAACAGACTCGAAGGGCTGAAACATAGAAACATAGAAACATAGAAAATAGATGCAGGAGTAGGCCGTTCGGCCCTTCGAGCCTACACCACCATTCAATATGATCATGCCTGATCATGTAACTTCAGTACCCCATTCCTGCTTTCTCTCCGTACCCCTTGATCCCTTTAGTCGTAAGGGCCTGCTCCTGTTCCTATGTTCTGTGTCACGTGAGAGAGGAACATAGGAACAGCAGCTGTAGGCCATTCAGCCCCTCGAGCCTGTTCCGCCATTCAATGAGATCATGGCTGACCTGTGACCTAACTCCATATACCCTCCTTTGATCCATATACTTGATGCAATGTAGACTCCTGCCCCAATACGATGTTGTACGGCTGCCGAAGAGGGGGCATTGAGGTTAAGAGGGGAGAAGAAGATGGGGGTGGGGGGCACCGGGGAGGGCTGTAGAGAATCTGAAGAATACCTTAAAACCCTAAACACAACTGTTAACAGAATACGGAGCGATTTTACTGTTCCACTTCAGGCCTTAGTCAAGATGGAAAAGGTTTGTCAAGCAGACAGAGCACTCCGAGTAAATGTACAGCTGATTTAACGAAGTTGCACGTTGGACAAGAGATTTCACTTAGGAGCCTGAGAGTTTTGAATGGAAAACCTGGTTTTATTCCGGTGAAGTGAAGGTGTTTCATATTTACAGTGACAAGCCCGTTTAAACCGCCGGAAGGGCAATTAGCAGATTAATATTTACACGGGGAATGTGGAATTTAAAATCCTGCACTCCCCGCAACCTTTGTAAAACAGGCTCCAGAGGGATAATGTATACAGAGGCACGGGTTGAAAGGAGCATTTCAAATAGCACTTGAGGCAAGAGCGCGCAGGGAAAACAGTGCCGCACTCCACATCTGTCCTCGAGACCACAGCTGGTGTACTTGTGAGGAGGCTGAGGAGGTTTGATGTGGAGTCGTGAGCCAAGCTTACTCCAGAATCAAGCAGAGTCAGACTTCCCACTCCAGCGAGTCTCGATCCACTTCACTCGGACTCAGGTGCGGCCCCTGGTTCCGGATTTACGCCACAACTTTAAACGCCGGCGGAAAACTCATTAGGAACAGTATAACCAAGAGGCTGTAGGGAGGGGGGAACTTAAAACAATCACTGTAAATAAAGAAGAAGTACTCGGTAAAATAATGGGACTAAAGGCAGATAAATCCCTGGATCTGATGGCCTGCATCCTAGGGTCTAAAAGCAGTGGCTGCAGAGATAGTGAATGCATTGGTTGTAATTTATCAAAATTCCCTGGATTCTGGGGAAGTCCCAGCGGATTGGAAAGCCGCAAATGTAACGCCCCTATTTAAAAAAGGGAGGCATACAGAAAGCAGGAAACTAAGACCAGTTAGCCTAACATCTGTCGTTGGGAAAATGCTGGAGTCCATTATTAAGGAAGCAGTAGCAGGACATTTGGAAAAGTATAATTCAATCAATCAGCGTCAGCATGGTTTTATGAAAGGGAACTTATGTTTGACAAATTTGCTGGAGTTCTTTGAGGATGTAACGGGTAGGGTGGATAAGGGGGAACCAGTGGATGTGGTGTATTTGGATTTCCAGAAGGCATTCGATAAGGTGCCACATAAAAGGTTACTGCACAAGATGAAAGTTCACGGGGTTGGGGGTAATATATTAGCATGGATTGAGGATTGGCTAACTAACAGAAAACGGCGAATCGGGTTAAATGGATCAAGTTCCAGTTGGCAAACAGTGACTAGTGGGGTGCCGCAGGGATCGGTGCTGGGGCCTCAACTATTTACAATCTATATTAATGACTTGGATGAAGGGACCGAGTGTAATGTAGCCAAGTTTGCTGATGATACAAAGATGGGTGGGAAAGCAAATTGTGAGGTCACAAAAAATCTGCAAAGGCTAAGTGAGTGGGCAAAAATTAGGCAGATGGGATATAATATGGGAAAGTGTGAGGTTATCCACATTGGCAGAAAAAAGAAAAAAGAAAATTATAATTTAAATGGAGAGAAATTACCAAATGCTGCAGTACAGAGGGACCTGGGGGTCCTTGTGCATGAAACACAAAAAGTTAGCATATAGGTACAGCAAGTAATCAGGAAGGCAAATGGAATGTTGGCCTTTATTGCAAGGGGGATAAAGTATAAAAGCAGAGAAGTCCTGCTACAACTGTACAGGGTATTGGTGAGGCCACACCTAGAGTTTTGGTCTCCGTATTTATGGAAGGATAGGTATTAGGCAGTCCCTGATGTTGAGGATGACTTGCTTCCACACCAAAAAATGATGAGTTCACAGGTGTTTCGATGAAAGACCGAATATTCCAGATCCCGAACTACATCCTGAAGGGTGGAAGATGCCTGTGCGTGGATTTTTTTAACACGTGGTGGCCGTTGCACACCAGCCACCACACGGACTTGACAGAGCTAGGTCTTGGTCCAGTGGCAAGGGTTAACCAGGACGACTGGAGACCAAGCTCTGTTGCACGGATCTAGTGTACACACATATGCCTTCTGTCCTTGGAATTCATAGGTCACAGCGTGGGCTGCACCTTCCTTGGGCCCCGACCCCGTGTTGTTATACACGGCACCACTCCTAGAATAAAGTTAAGCTCCCTCTACACTGTCCCATCAAACATGCACAGGGCAGGTATGCATTTAAGGGGAGGCTGGACAAGTATATGAGGGAGAAGGGAATAGAGGGTTATGCTGATAGATTTAGATGAGGAAAGACGGGAGGAGGCTCGAGTGGAGCATAAACGCAGGTTGAGCCGAATGGCCTGTTTCTGTACCGTATATCCCGCGCTTCACACAGGTGTAAGGAAAATGGACACCGACCGAAAGGAGAGGTTAGGTTAGCAAAAGCTCAGTCAAAAGGAGGGTCTTAAACAGGGAGAGGGAATGGATAGGCATTGGGTTTCTGGAGGGAATTACTCACAGGTGAGACCTGGGCAGTCACCAATGGTGGAATGAAGGGAGGATGGATGCACGATACACTGGAGTCAGGTGAAAGGAAAATTCACGGGTGGGACTTGTATGGCTGGAGATGGAGAGGGGTGAGGACATAGAGAGATTTAAACACAAGGATGAGAATTTTAGATTGGAGACATTTGGGGAAATCAGGAGCCAATGTAGGCCAGCAAGGGAAGGTGTGCACGGACCTAGAATTTTATGTAATTTTTCCAGCATGCCTTCAATTCCAATCAATTTGCACATGGTCCGTGCTCTCTGCATAATGCAACCGACCACACAATCAGCAAAGCAGCAAACCAGCCTTTAGTGCCACATGAACACCAACCTTGTGGCTTGTGAACCATCCGAGAGAATAACGCCTCGGCATCTGGGGCGGGATAGATGAATGCGTTAAGCCAAGGAAACGTAATCGTGGGCTGTCAGCCTTGACATCTTCCAACCTCGTCACGTTGTCTAAGGAGACCATTCTCTCCTGATCCTCAAAACAAAGCCATTAAATCTTCAGATAAATAAACGCCTCAACTCAGGACTGAGAAAGAGTCTGTCCTCATGGTAGCCTGATAATAGCCTTATGACAAGAGGCTATGTATTAGAAACATAGAAACATAGAAAATAGGTGTAGGAGTAGGCCATTCGGCCCTTCGAGCCTGCACCACCATTCAATATGATCATGGCTGATCACGCAACTTCAGTACCCCATTCCTGCTTTCTCTCCATACCCCTTGATCCCTTTAGCCGTAAGGGCCACATCTAACTCCCTTTTGAATATATCTAACGAACTGGCCTCAACAACTTTCTGTGGTAGAGAATTCCACAGGCTCACAATTCTCTGAGTGAAGAAGTTTTTCCTCATCTCAGTCCTAAATGGCTTACCCCTTATCCTTAGACTGTGACCCCTGGTTCTGGACTTCCCAAACATCGGGAACATTTTTCCTGCATCTATCCTGTCCAATCCCATCAGAATTTTATATGTTTCTATGAGCTCCCCTCTCATTCTTCTAAATTCCAGTGAATATAAGCCTAGTTGATCCAGTCTTTCTTCATATGTCAGTCCTGCCATCCCGGGAATCAGTCTGGTGAACCTTTGCTGCACTCCCTCAATAGCAAGAATGTCCTTCCTCAGATTAGGAGACCAAAACTGCACACAATATTCCAGGTGAGGCTTCACCAAGGTATTATCCCAACCTTCAAAAGCAACTATCAAAAGACAGAGATGGAGTGGATGGGGGAGAGCACAAAAGACAAGATATGATTATCCTGCCAAATTTACATTAGGGAGCTCCCATAACCGAGTATAGATTTAGTTACACCTCAGGACAAATAAAATGAATATACATTTGCCCCACCCATTCACGGTACAGTGTAGTTTCAGTTTCAAAGACAATTTACTTGCGGGACTCTGGAAGTGACAGTGCTCTCAGTGAAAGGGGTGAGAAGCCATGGCTCGAGATACTGTGGCTACAATTGTATAAGTAAGAGTGGGACCAAGCAAGAACAGTCCCATAGTCATCATCATCATCATAGGAAGTCCCTCGAATCGAGGATGACTTGTTTCCACGCCAAAACGTTCATGGGTGTTTCAATGATGGACTTAATATTCCCGGTCCCAAACTAAAGTTTGAAGGCTGGAAGATGCCTGTGCGTGGATTATTTTAACGTGGGGTGGCCGTTGCACACCAGCCACCACACGGGCTTGACAGAGCTAGGTCTTGGTCCAGTGGCAAGGGTTAACCAGGACGACTGGAGACCTGCTCTGCTGCACAGTAGGCGACCGATCATAGCACTTTGCAAACAGAACGGATTGAGCAGGAGCAAGCCTTATAAGAACAAAGAGCAGGAGCAGGCCATGCAGGCCCCTCGAGCCTGCTCCGCCATTCAATAAGATCAGGACTGACCTTCGACCTCTGCTCCACTTTCCCGCCCGATCTCCATATCCCTCGATGCCCCCAGTCCATCGAGCGGGATACTGGATCAATGGAGCTGGAAGTGGATGGTGTCGCTCAAGCATGCTGAAATCTGCAGAGAGGCCAAGGAAAAATAATGCACATGGCCGCCATCACAGAGAGCGCACTTCCTGACTTTGGTTAGGGCAATTTTGATGGGAGGGACAGAGACCTGATCGCAGAGATCCAAACATCGGAGTTGTGGGAGAGACGGGAGGCAACATTACTATTCAAGGACCTTGGAGAGGAAAGGGAAACTGAAGATGGGATGATACTTGGTGAGGACAGAGAGGTGGAGGGTGGTTTTTTGGAGGGGATCGGATGGGGTGATGAAGGTGGTTTTGAAAGGGAGAGGTCAGTGCCTAAGGAATGGCAAGTGTTCGCAACATCAGCCAGCACCTGCCCTGCCTCGGCAGGCAGCATAGGCAAGTTGGGCGGGTCAATAGTTCAGGGGGAATGGGATCCAGACAGCAGAAGCAAACCTCGCAGGTGAGCTGAGCCTCGAGGGGCTGGGGAGCGGACCGCACAGACGACACTACAGCGAGAGACAGCGTTGAGGACCCGAGCAGGAAGGGGGGTGGGGAGGAGAGTAGAAAGTGCGGCGTGATCGGTGGGGAGGGGAACATTTCATTTCCCACCCCCAAGCCAGATGCAGTAACAGGGATCGAATTGTTCTTGAACCAAAAGAATGCAACCTCACACAGCCACTATACTTGCATTGGAGGCTGTTCAGAGAAGATTCACTAGGTGGAGTCCGGAGATGAGGGGGTTGACTTATGAAGATAAGTTGAATAGGTTGGGCCGATACACATTGGAGTTCAGAAGACTGAGAGGTGATCTTATCGAAACATATAAGATAATGAGGGGGCTCGACAAGGTGGATGCAGAGAGGATATTTCCACTCATACTAAAACTAGGGGACATAGTCTCAGAATAAAGGGCCGACCATTTAAAACTGAGATGAGGAGGAATTTTTTTCTCTGAAAGGATCGTGAATTTTAGGAATTCTCTGCCCCAGAGAGCTGTGGAGGCTGGGTCATTGAATATATTTAAGGCGGAGATAGACAGATTTTTGAGCGATCATGGAATAAGGGGTTATGGGGACCGGGTAGGGAAGTGGAGCTGAGCCCATGATCGGATCAGCCATGATCGTATTAAATGGCGGAGCAGGTTTGAGGGGCCAGGTGGCCTACTCCTGCTCCTAATTCTTATGTTCTTATCCTGTACTCCAGCCGTTGCCATTTTAAGCGCTTTGCTTCCTTTGTGTAATGTTTTGCTTCATGGGTTCTTTCCTTAAGAATTCATAGCAACACATTGCTATTAAGAACTAGTTGGTTTATTAGCAAAAGGTTTAACAATCACACGACACATTACCAGTTCATCCACCAGGCTCAAAACCACCTGCCTCATCGTGGATCCCTGAACCCCAACTGGCTGGGGTTTTATTGAGTCTTGTGAACATCACGTGACTGGCTAAGCCACTCCCAACTCAACAGCTCTACAACTATTTTTGTAAAACCATAATTCAAGTGCCCCCTTATTACAGAGGCACTAAAACTGACAAATTAAACAAATTAAACTTTTAACATTAATGAATCAAATTAAAATTTGGTTGCCGGGGGTGATGATGCACTCCAGTCCCTCCGGCGCTCACCTATCATGGAAGACCGCAAGTGTACCGGTGGACACCGCGTGCTCCATCTCCAGGGACACCCTGGCTCAGATGTAACCGCAGAAGAGAGACAGGCAGTCGGACTGAATGACCCCTCGACCGCCCGCTGCCTGGACTGGTTCATGGCCACCTTGGCCAGGCCCAGGAGCAGTCCCACGAGGAGGACCTCTGACCTGCCCACTCCCCTCCACACCGGGTGCCCGAAGACCAGGTGTCAACGGCTCTAGAAACCCATAAGCATACTCACAGGTGCATACATTACACTTTGAGTTCCCAGGAATGAACGTGCGGTTATATCCGAGCCAGGGTGTCCCTGGAGATGGAGCACGCGGTGTCCACCGGTACGCTCGCGGCCTTCCGCGAGAGGTGGGCGCAGGAGGGACTGGAGTGCACCATCACCCCCGGCAACCAAATTTTAATAAGCTAATTGACGGAAAGCCTTGTTGAATATCTTCCTCATCCCAGCAAGTGCAAGAGGAGAGAGCCAGAGAGAGTCCGATGTTCAGCACTGGTTGGGCCAGCAATTATCCACCTTCCATTTCTTCCACCTCCTATTGTACCTGACCCTAAAGTGGTTCGTGATCAGCACAGCAGCGACGCTAACTGTAGTTTGTTGTATACCAAAGGGGTTCTTTGGACCAGAGGCTGAGACTGAGATGAGAGGCCGGTTCCAATCGCCCTTAAAGGGACAATGATTCCGATTAATGATGAATTAATTTATTTAAAAGGCTCGTGAATTGGTTTCTTTTCAGTCCCCAACGGTTTGCTTTGTTTCGACCTCCGACCTCTTGAACCCTTCCAGTTCATGTCTGAACAAGATGTTTTGTGCGCTCGCTTTTAAGCCTCGGCACTTCACCATAAACAAATATCGAGTTTTGACTGCCTCCCTGTTTGTTCATTGGCTGATTATTCTCCCCACCGCCTCATCTTTCCCAGCTCTCTGAAAGAAGGGTCCTTCGGACAATTTCAAAGGGAGCAGGCAGAT
Source organism: Pristiophorus japonicus (assembly GCF_044704955.1). NCBI lineage: Eukaryota > Metazoa > Chordata > Chondrichthyes > Pristiophoridae > Pristiophorus > Pristiophorus japonicus. The sequence continues at coordinate 17,198,094 of NC_092002.1, read as the reverse complement.
CTGCGGACGCCCTGCATGTGACCCTCTGTTTGTTCATCGTCCCGGGCTTAGGTTTGTCGCTGAATCTTGCAAGAAAGTTGTACATGTATTTGTAATCAAAATATGTTTGGTCGGAACTTCAGTTCTAGATAATCATATTGAGGTCATTTAAAATTGAATTTGATAGAAAAACCACCAGTTGTTTCAAAGTGCTTAACAGCCAATGCAGCACCTTTGGAATGTAGTCACTGTTGTAATGTGGGAAACGCGGCAGCCAATTTGCGCACAGCAAGCTCCCACAAACAGCAATGTGATAATGACCCAGATAATCTGTTTTTGTTATGTTGATTGAGGGATAAATATTAGCCAGGGAACCAGAGAGAACTCCCCTGCTCTTCTTCAAAATAGTGCTATGGGATCTTTAACATCTACTTGAGAGAGCAGACGGGTCCCTCAGTTTAACGTCTCATCCGAAAGACGGCACCTCCAACAGTGCAGCGCTCCCTCAGCACTGCACTGGGAGTTTCAGCCAAGATTTATGTGCTCAAGTCACTGGAGTGTGACTTGAGCACAGCTGACTGTAGAATTTGCTGGAAAACTGAATTTTAATCTGAAGCGAATTTAGTTCAATATGATCTTGCAAAATGGATCATTGTACAGTGTGAGAGCTTTGATTAACAGCGCCACCTACTGGGTCATACGGTGCAGGAGGGTCCCAGGTTTGAATCCAGATCCTCACCGAGTTACCGGCCCTCAGTTAGCACAGCAGTGATGGTGGTCTCATTATCTGTGGGCCAGGCGGGGTGAAAGGAGTCAGTCAGCAGCTCAGTGGGCAGCGCACTCGCCTCTGAGTGAGTCAGAAAGTTGTGGGTTCAAGTCCCACTCCACAGACTTGAGCACAAAAAATCTTGCCTGACACTCCAGCGCAATACTGAAGCAGAGCTGAACTGTCGGAGGTGCGGGTTTCGGATGAGACGTTAAACTGAGACCCTATCCACCACCCCAGGTGTCCTTAAAGGATCCCATGGCACTATTTCGAAGAAGAGCAGGAGGAGCTTTCCCCGGTGTCTTGGCCAATGTTGACCCCTCAACCAACATAACAAAAACAGATGATCTGGACATTATCACATTGCTGTTTGTGGAGGATGAGACAAATTGGCTGCTGCGTTTCCCACATTGCAACAGTGACTACACTCCAAAAAGTACTTCGTTGGCCGGTGGCTGTGAAAGGCGCTATAGAAATGTAAGTCTTTCCTCCTTTCAGGATGCTTGCTCCTGATTCCCAATGGGTGAATGTCGGACTCTGGTCAAGGGCAGGATTGAGGTTGCCCGGGCTACTTCTATTCCCTGCGCTCACTTCCAACGCACTCCTGGCCGGCCTCCCATCTTCCACCCTCTGTAAATTTCAGCTCGTCCAAAACTCGGCTGCTCGTGCCCTAACTCGCACCATGTCCCGCTCACCCCTCACCCCTGTGCTCGCTGACCTACGTTAGACCAGTCTGGAAACATCTCTATTTAAAAATTCTGGTCCTTGTTTTCAAATTGCTCCATGGCCTCGCCCCTCCCTATCTCTGTAACCTCCTCCAGCCCCACAACACACCCCCCCCCCCCAGAAATATCTGCACTCCTCCAATTCTGGCCTCTCGCACAGCCATGATTTCCTTTGATCCACCCTTGGTGGCCGTGCCTTCAGCTACTTGGGCCTTAAGCTCTGGAATTACCTCTCTAAACCGCGCTGCCTATCTTTCCCCGGTGTCCTGACCAATATTTATTCCTCAATCAACATAACAAAAAAGCCCCCAAATTGTCTGGTCATTATCACATTGTTGTTTGTGGGAGCTTGCTGTGTTTAAATTGCCTGTCGGGTTTCCTACATTACAACAGTGACTGCACTCCAAAAGTACTTCATTGGCTGTAAAGCGCTTTGAGACGTCCGCTGGTCTTGAAAGGCGCTATATAAATGCAAGTCTTTCTTTATTGTGAGACGCTGGCCCTGTTAATTCACTATTTCAGCACCTAGTCGGTAATGTCCTCTCGAAGACACTGACTCCTGCTCGGGTCCAGTTCCAAGTAGTCACACTTTGCGCACAGCAAGCTCCCACAAACAGCAACATGATAATGTCGTGAAAGGCGCTATATAAATGCAAGTCTCGCTTTCTTTCTTACAACTTGTATGCAGAATCCAACTGTTACAAATACTGGTTCTGTATCGGTGAGACACTCTCACTATGTGCTGTAAGTGAGCCACATTTGCCTGCTTGGTATTAAATAATGCCATTATTAACTGTAATTTCGACTTTTGCCTGGAGGGGTTTAAATCTTTAGAGTCTGGTGTCTAACAGGGAGGGAAGGATGCGACCACAAAAAGAAATGTTTACAAGACTATTTTATTGATTAAGGCAACAGAATCAGATGGTGGAATTGGAACAAGAATAAATTCACATGACGTGAAGTCATTTGAATAATTTATATTTTAGAGTAGAATACAAACTGTGTTGGATGTAGGCACCTTTAGTAATGACTCCGCGAGTAAGGGTATGATACTTAAACTGTACAGACCTGCAGTCCTTTATTTGCAGCTCCTGAGTGACGACAACAAGCTGTGAGTTCCCTTTTATACTGGGTTACCTGCCGTGTGCAGACAACCCTTGGGTCTCCAGCAGCAGCACCCTCTGGTGTACAGGCAAGGTGTGTACAGTGTAAGGGTACATTCAGTGTTGCATAACAGTGTTACAGACATCACACAGTAAACAGGCATGCATACACAACATTACGCCCCTCTGAGCATTTTTCATATCCTTATTGTCATGACCAGGGGAGGTGATCAGTGATGGGCTATTGGAGGTTGTTGTGAGGGTTGTGTGGTTGCCAGGTGTGACCCCTGTGCTTGAGGTTGGCTTCGTACGTTTCCCCTCCCTCACACACAGGCCATGTGGGTGTCACTGTTGTGGGATCCCTCGGGGAGGTAGCCACGGCAACAGTGGGTGGTGTGTATACACTGTGATGTGGGGTGGTGGGCAGGGCCACAAGACTGGGTGGGCTCCTTGTCCACCAATTGGGATGAGGGTCAGGTCCTCCCAGGGATTGCCAGGAAAGCTGGAGGGTATTGGCCTCATGCTCCTGGTGTTGGCCCTGGTGGCCAGGGGTTGTAGGGCTGGTCTGGTGCAGGTTGCCATTGGTGGTGGCTGGGCTGCCCATTGACCACTGTCCCTGTAGTGGGTCTGCTCCCACTGCCTGTGTGTATGTGTCCTGCAAGGGGCATCACATTCGTTCCAAAGGTCCAGGCTACATGGTCAGGTAGCCTGCTGGACCTGGGGGTCTCCCACAGGGGGATTCCATTGGCATCAGCATGGTCCCTGTAGGACCCAATGTCCTTTGGCAGTGTCCTACCGGTATACATGACACCTTGGCTCTGATCACACATAGTCGAGCCTGCATTATGTTTCTAGCATTTGCATCACTTTTGGGTGTCCTGGTTTCAACAGACATGGTTACATTAGACATTTCACATTCTCTATCATTACTGTTAAGCATAATAAATTTGTTCTTAATCTTACTGACACCTGCATTCACATCATTAGTCACATTAGTTAAACCAGCATCAAAATTCATTGTTACATTGCATACATTTTCATACTTGCACCCTTTAATCGCATCTTTAGCTTTAAAGTCCGTGTACTCAAATAGTTGAAACTTCCCCTTTAAATTTCTTTGGTTACCGGTCTCCTTTAAGGGAGCCTTCAAATCCGATTGGCCGCTCGGTGTCATGTGATGCTCCTCCATGCTCACTGGTGGCATGGTGGCGGCTATTTTGATTACAAGTGTTTCTCCTTGTGCTGCTGGTGCTGCAGCTATTTCCTGGCTTTCCTACAGGAGGGCTGTGGTGGTCTGTTCTTCCACAGGGCCACTTCGCCTGATGTGGATCCGGTTCATCCAATTCCTGCCCAGCAGCATGGGACCGTCGCCGGTACAATCCACAGGGGGAGTTTGTTCAACACGCCGCCCTGGGAGACCTGGAAGTCTACACTGCCAACGATTTGAATTTTACCTTTGGTGTAGGTGAGCAGCTTTGCCTGGACAGGAGACAGTTTTGGTCGAGTGGCAGGATCCATCCAAATTTTTTCAAAGGTTATTTGGCTCGCCCCTGTGTCGATCTCCATGGAGACTGGGACCCCATCGCTGTCCACTTCCATCATCCACGGAGAACTTCCGGTGGAGCAGGTAAAGATTCCATACTCTTCTTCCAGGGTTTGAGCAGCTTCATCTTCATCTGTGTTGGAGCCCCGGTGATCAGCCAACTCATCAGAGACACAGTGAGTACAGCCTTTTCTGCACATTCTCTGAAGGTGCCCTTTCTCTTTGCAGCCTTTGTAGCGGCACTGGTGGGCCCGGTGGTTTCCTCCACAGAGCCAGCACGGAGCCATCCGGTTTTCCCCATGTGGTGGACTCAGGGTTGCAGGACTCGGGCAGCATTTCTGCCTTTAGAAGTATCCATGCGATGCACTGCGCTCGCCGGTTTAGAGTCCTGGGTCAGTATTCGCCTGGAGTCGCTGGCCGAAACCATGTAGGCCTGGCTCACTTGAATTGCTTTCTGCAGGGTGACCGTGATGTCAGCCGAGAGCAATTTGTGTAGGAGGCCTTCATGGCCGATTCCGATGACAAATATGTCCCTTCGTGCTTCATTAAGGTGCTCGCCAAAATCACACGGTGCAGCTAGTCTTCTTAAGTGTGCAGCATACTTGGCAATTTCTTGGCCCTCAAGTCGCCAGTAAGTGTAGAACCGGTGCCTGGCTGTGAGGATGCTTTCTTTCGGTTTTAGTTGTTCCTGTATGATTGTTACAAGTTGCTCATAGCTCTAGGTGGTTGTCTTCTCCGGGGCTAGTAAGTCCCTGACGAGACCGCAGATGGTGGGCCCACAACTGCTAAGAAGGATGGCCCTGAGTTTGTTCGGTAGTGTGGATGGTGTGTCCCGTTCCAGGTCATTGGCTGTAAAGAAGTGTTCCAATCTTTCCACAAAAGCCTCCCAATCTTCCCCCTCCATAAAATGCTGAAAGTTGCTGAGGTTAGACATGTTGAGCGTGTAGTTTGTGACCTCGTATTCCTGTCGCCAGTTGTAGTATATGTAGGCACCTTCAGTAATGACTCCACGAGGCAGGGTATGATACTTAAACTGTCGAGACCTATAGTCCTTTACTTGCAGCTCCTGAGTGACGACAATAAGCTGTGTGTTCCCTTTTATACTGGGTTACCTGCCGTGTGCAGACAACCCTTAGGCCTCCAGCAGCAGCACCCTCTGGTGTACAAGCAAGGTGTGTACAGTGTAAAGGTACATTCAGTGTTGCATAATAGTGTTACAGACATCACACAGTAAACAGGCATGCCTACACAACAATACTCCCCCCTGAGCATTTTTCATATCCTTATTGTCATGACCAGGGGAGAGACACTCTCACTATGTGCTGTAAGTGAGCCACATTTGCCTGCTTAGTATTAAATAATGCCATTATTAACTGTAATTTCGACTTTTGCCTGGAGGGGTTTAAATCTTTAGAGTCTGATGTCTAACAGGGAGGGAAGGATGCGACCACAAAAAGAAATGTTTACAAGACTATTTTATTGATTAAGACGACAGAATCAGATGGTGGAATTAGAACAAGAATAAATTCACATGACGTGAAGTCATTTGAACAATTTATATTTTGGAGTAGAATACAAACATGCAGAAAATTCCATGAATATCCTGCGATATTTGTTTCTGCTGCTGGAGCTGAATTGATGGATACCCCTCTTCGCCTGGTTCTTCTAGCGAGGCCCTCACTAGCAACGGTACAGTTTGGTGATGGGATGAATCCAGACTTCCTGTTGCTGATCGCAGTCCGGTGACCCCTGCTGGACAGAGGGCATAGAGACGTAGGGTTGAGAATAGGACTAGGCCTAGCTCAGGCTCCCCCTATTTAGGGCCTCACTACTAGTACTGCCCAGCAGGACCCTTCCGCTAGTCTTGCTGAGGATAACGACCTTCTAGTTCTTGCGGTGGCATTGGTAAGCCTCTCCAAAAGAGTAGAGTTGCCCACTAACCGAGGCTGACACTCCGGAGCAGGACTGAGGGATCACTGTCGTGGAGATTGAGACGTTAAACCGAGGCCCCGTCTGCTCTCTCAGGTGGACGTAAAAAAATTGCACGGCACTATTTCGAAGAAGAGCAGGGGAGTTCTCCCCGGTGTCCTGGCCAATATTTATCCCTCAATTAACATAACAAATACAGATGATCTGGTCATTATTCCATTGCTGTTTGTGGGAGCTTGCTGTGCCCAAATTGGCTGTCACGTTTCCCTACATTACAACAGCGACTACGCTTCAAAAAGTACTTCATTGGCTGTAAAGTGCTTTGGGACATCCGATAGTTGTGACAAGTGCTGTATAAATGCAAGTCTTTCTTTTCAATGGGCCGTGATTAAAATCTCACTGGTAGGATGATAGTCTCTTCGCTGTTCCAGGAGGGTCGAGGGAAGAGAGTGAGAGTGCTCCCCCATCCAGTTCCCAATTCATCTTGGCCTCTAGCCCAAATTGTCGGCAATTCGGCTCTAAATTAGCGAACCCAACGGGAGCATGTAAGGCCACGAATGTCATGCTGGAACAGCAAGGGACACTGGTCGGAGATAGGTGCGGAGATGGGACCCAGTGATGAACTACAGAGGGAGCTTTAGCCTCCTTCCGGCCTGTGCTTTACAACAACAACACTTTGCATTTATATAGCGCCTTCAACGTAGTAAAACGCCCCGAGGCGCTTCACAGGGGCGGTACCAGTCAAAACCTGACACCGAGCCCCATAAGATGTGAGGACAGGTGACCAAAAGCTTGCTCAAAGAGGTAGGCTTTAATGTGCGTCTAAAAGGAGAAGAGAGGTAGAGAAGTGGAGGGTTTGGGGAGGGAATGCACGAGCTTAGGGCCCAGATGGCTGAAAGCACGGCCGCCAATGGTGGGGCGAAGTGAGCGGTGGGTACACACGAGACCAGAATTGGAGGAGCGCAGAGATCTCGGAGGGTTGTGGGGCTGGAAGAAGTTACAGAGATAGGGAGGGGCGAGGCCCCGGAGGGATTTGAACACACGGATGAGAAATTTTACTTCAAGACGTTGCCGGACCGGGAGCCAATGTCGCTCAGCGATCACAGCGGGGTGACGGGTGAGCGGGACTTGGTGCGGGTTAGGACACGGGATGTCGAGCTTTGGATGAGCTCAGATTTAGGGAGGACACGAGGTGAGAGGCCGGCCAGGAGAATGTTGGAATAGTTGAGTCTGGTGACAACAGAGGCAGGGATGAGAGTTGCAGCAGTAGAAGAGCTGGGGCGTGGGGCGGAGACGGGCGATGTTACAGAGGTTACCTGACCTAGGAGTGCTTGATGCTGACACCTGGGTACCTCGAGTGAATGACTTCACATCTCTGGCTCTGTCTCTCACCTTGGCAAGGACAAGTATTGAACAATGCGGAGGCAAAGCCCAGCCCAGGCCTTTCCTGCCTAAAGACATTGCTGCTCTTCCAGCCTCGACCCTTGTTTGCAGTCTGCTCCCGTGGATTTAGCATTGCCCCCGGGCGGTTTGAGATGTGCATAAACATCCACTTTTACTGTTCAGCGCTAGATGGTGGGCTCGATCAACATATCGCTATCAATTTCAACCCACTCGCTTAAGTCAATAATTATTCAGCTCAAATGGTGTGAGGAGGATCACAGCTGGGTGGGCAGGACCTGCCACCTCAAGCAGACTGCAATTGATGTGCCTTGCGCTCGACTCCACAGTCGCGGCGATGGGGCCCGGGTCTGGCACTGACCTTAGTCGCTCCTGCGACGGAGGAAACTGCCTCGGTTGTTACGGCAACGCTTTGTCACTCCGTTCCATCGCCTCGCCACAAGGGAGCAGTCGTGGCCGCGGACATCCTTCCCCTCACTTGAGCACGTGAATCCAGGCTGACACTCCCAGTGCAGTGCTGAGGGAGCGCCGCACTGTCGGAGGTGCCGTCTTTCGGATGACACGTTAAACCGAGGCCCCGTCTGCTCTCTCAGGTGGACATAAAAGATCCCTTGGCACTATTTCGAAGAAGAGCAGGGGAGTTCTCCCCGGTGTCCTGGGGCCAATATTTATCCCTCAATCAATATAACAAATATAGATTATCTGGTCATTATCACATTGCTGTATGTGGGAGCTTGCTGTGCGCAAATTGGCCGACGCGTCTCCTACATTCCAACAGTGACTACATTCCAAAAATACTTCATTGGCTGTAAAGCGCTTTGGGATGTTCTGACGTTGTGAAAGGCGCTATAGAAATGCAAGTTCTTTCTTTCTTTCTCTTCTTCCTTTATTCTGTCTCTTTCTTTCTCTCTTTCCTTCTTTCTTTCATTCTCTCTTTCTTTCTCGCTTTCATTCTTTCCTTCGTTCTTTTTCTCCTCTTTCTTTCTCTTTTTCTTTTTATTTCTTTCTCTCTTTCTTTCACTCTTTCTTTCTCTCTTTCCTTCTTTTTTTGCTTTGTTCTTTCTCTCTTTCTTTCCCTTTCTCTCTTTCTCTCTTTCCTCCTGGGCCACTTGGCCTCTGGCCCATTGTCAGGACATTGGAATGGATGAATTTCCTCAGGGATTCTCCTGCTCCCCTGCCATCACTTCCACCATGGATCGAGGATTGGCTAACTAACAGAAAACAGAGAGTCGGGATAAATGGTTCATTCTCGGGGTGGCAACCAGTAACTAGTGGGGTGCCGCAGGGATCAGTGCTGGGACTCCAACTATTTACAATTTATATTAACAACTTGGAAGAAGGGACCGAGTGTAATGTAGCCAAGTTTGCTGATGATACAAAGATGGGAGGAAAAGCAATGTCTGAGGTGGATACAAAAAATCTGCAAAAGGACATAGACAGGCTAAGTGAGTGGGCAAAAATTTGGCAGATGGAGTATAATGTTGGAAAGTGTGAGGTCATGCACTTTGGCAGAAAAAAAATCAAAGAGCAAGTTATTATTTAAATGGAGAAAGATTGCAAAGTGCTGCAGGACCTGGTGGTACTTGTGCATGAAACACAAAAGGATAGAATGCAGGTACAGCAAGTGATTAGGAAGACCAATGGTATCTTGGCCTTTATTGCAAAGGGATGGAGTATAAAAGCAGGGAAGTCTTGCTACAGCTATACAGGGTATTGTTGAGGCCACACCTGGAATACTGCGTGCAGTTTTGGTTTTCATATTTACGAAAGGATATACTTGCTTTGGAGACAGTTCAGAGAAGGTTCACTAGGTTGATTCCGGGGATTAAGGGGTTGACTTATGAGGAAAGGTTGAGTAGATTGGACCTCTACTCATTGGAATTGAGAAGAATGAGAGATGATCTTATCGAAACGTATAAGATTATGAGGGGGCTTGACAAGGTGGATGCAGAGAGGATGTTTCCACTGATGGCGGAGACTAGAACTAGAGGGCATAATCTTAGAATAAGGGGCCTCCCATTTAAAACTGAGATGAGGAGAAATTTCTTCTCTCAGAGGGTTGTAAATCTGTGGAATTTGCTGCCTCAGAGAGCTGTGGAAGCCGGGACATTGAATAAATTTAAGACAGTTTCTTAAATGACAAGGGGATAAGGGGTTATAGGGAGCGGGCAGGGAAGTGGAGCTGAGTCCATGATCAGATCGGCCATGATCGTATTAAATGGCGGAGCAGGCTCGAGGGGCCGTATGGCCTACTCCTGTTCCTATTTCTTATGTTCTTATGTTCTAATGTCCCCGCCGCAATTAGGCCCAAGTTACCGCAGCGGACCAGGAGTGGATCCGAGGGGATTCCCGGCCCAATGTCTCGCACTCTGACCTGAGACGGTGCAAAACTTGACTTTAAAAGAAAAAGTGTCACAGAGTTAACGCCGGGAGCGGAATCTTAAATTCTGTCGCCTGGGACCAGCCAATGGCAGAGAAGCACCGCAGCATTCCGTATTTTATAGTCTCCTGAACACTCTTCAACACCCTTAGTTCAACTTAACTCTATTTATTTGGGACCCTCTCTCTCAATGCAGCTCCTGATACCTCCTAGCTAGAGGGCGCTATACATTATCTCATTACACGTTCCTTGTGACATCACAGCGTTTCCCCGTCACAGATAATAAAATGCAGGTGTGACTTGAGAGAGGAACATAAATAAAAATCACAGAACTACAGCAATAAAACTGATATTTTCACAACTTTTGGAGTTTTTCAAATTTTCCCATCAAATTCTTTCATTCTAAATCATTTTGAACGCGTTACTGTTAGCACTGTGACTCTGTGACTGACCTGACTCTGTGACTTGCTGCAAGCTCTGCCTCCTTTACTGGCAACTAGAGCCTGAATTGCTGGTTGTATGTGAACATACCTGGAGGGTGAGATTGGCTATGAGGGTACAGACAGCTCCCCCTATTGGCAGTGAGAGTGCAGACAGCGCCCCCTATTGACAGTTAGAGAGCAGACAGCGCCCCCTATTGGCAGTTAGAGAGCAGACAGCGCCCCCTATTGGTAATGAGGGTGCAGACAGCGTCCCCTATTGGCAGTGAGGGTGCAGACAGCACCCCCTATTGGCAGTGAGGGTACAGATAGCGCCCCCTATTGGTTGTGAGGGTGCAGACAGCGCCTCTGTATTGGCTGTGAGGGTACAGACAGCGCCCCTTATTGGCAGTGAGAGTGCAGACAGCGCCCCCTATTGGCTGTGAGGGTACAGACTGCGCCCCCGTATTGGCAGTGAGGGTACAGACAGCGCCTCTGTATTGGCTGTGAGGGTACAGGCAGCGCCCCTTATTGGCAGTGAGAGTGCAGACAGCGCCTCCTATTAGCAGTGAGAGAGCAGATAGTTCCCCCTATTGGCAGTGAGAGAGAAGACAGCGCCCCCTATTGGCAGTGAGAGAGCAGACAGTTCCCCCCTCCACCCCTCCTACTAGGCCCAGGATCCACTGAACCAACATTCACTCAAATCCTGCAGATTTCAAGCTGGGCTGCCAATTTGCACTAAAACACGAGGGGGGCAGGGGTGGGGTGAGGTCAGAGGCCAGAAGGGGACAGGAGTGGGGAGGGAGCAGAGGTGAGGTCAGGGGCGAGGGCGGGGTGTGGGGCCAGAGAGAGGCTAGGAGCGGGGATGGGGCGGTGTTAAGGTCAGGGGTGGGTGAGGTGGCCAGGGTCGGGGAGGGAGCAGTGGGGCAAGGGTGAGGTCAGGGGCTGGAAGGGGAGGAGGTGGGGATGAGGGGAGTGGGGAGATCTTGGCTCAAGTTCTGACTTTTCCTCACTGCTGCTGAAAGTGAATTGAAAGTCTTGATGTCTAATGCCTGTGCCTCATTAGCTGCAGGAAAAAAATGGGAAAAAAGGCAAGGGAAGAATTTAGCTCCATCCTTCCAGCATCAACGTAGGAACATAGGCCAGGAGCGGGTGTGTTCAGGAGCAGGTGGAGACGATGGGGAGAGAGGGGAGAGCGGGACAGGGAGGGGGATTTGGAGAGGGAGGGGGATTGGGAGAGGGAGGGACGATTGGGAGAGGGAGGGGGATTGGGAGAGGGAGGGGGATTGGGAGAGGGAGGGGGATTGAGAGAGGGAGGGGGATTGGGAGAGGGAGAGACGATTGGGAGAGGGAGGGGGATTGGGAGAGGGAGGGGGTTTGGAGAGGGAGGGGGGTTTGGAGAGGGAGGGGGATTGGGAGAGGGAGGGGGGATTGGGAGAGGGAGGGTTGATTGGGAGAGGGAGGGGGATTGTGAGAGGGACGGCCGATTGTGAGAGGGAGGGGCGATTGGGAGAGGGAGGGGTGATTGGGAGAGGGAGGGTGATTGGGAGAGGGAGGGGCGATTGGGAGAGGGAGGGGAGATTGGGAGAGGGAGGGTGATTGGGAGAGGGAGGGGCGATTGGGAGAGGGAAGGGGATTGGGAGAGGGAGGGTGATTGGGAAAGGGAGAGGGATTGGGAGAGGGAGTGGGATTGGGAGAGGGAGGGGCGATTGGGAGAGGGAGGGTGATTGGGAGAGGGAGAGGGATTGGGAGAGGGACGGCTGTGTTCGATGAAAGCTGCCAGAGGTTCCATGTTGGTGGGTGACACTGTGGTGTTGAAGGATGTGACCACTGGGTCCATGCTGGGCAGGATGGGCTCCCTGGTCTGCGTAAAGACTTGGGCCTCCATGCCCCAGACAAGCTCTCTGGCAGCCTGCCCAATGCTCCTGTCATTTCCTGGTGGTGGCCCATCAGCATTCTTCGGTAGCCTGAGCCCTCAAAATCTGTACCTGAGTCCTCTGCAGCAGCGACAGGATGTGACCTCGCCCTCTGTCTAAGTGTCAGCTGTGGCTGCCAGCGAGGATAGCACCCTCACCTCTGAGTCAGAAGGTTGTGGGTTCAAGTCCCACTCCAGAGACTTGAGCACAAAAATCTAGGCTGACACTCCCGTGCAGCACTGAGGGAGTGCCGCACTGTCGGAGGTGCCGTCTTTCAGATGAGACATTAAACCGAGGCCCCGTCCGCTCTCTCAGGTGGATGTAAAAGGTCCCATGGCAGTATTTAGAAGAAGAGCAGGGGAGTTATCCCAGGTGTCCTGGGGCCAATATTTATCGCTCAATCAGCATCACTAAAACAGAGTATCTGGTCATTATCACATTGCTGTTTGTGGCAGCTTGCTCTGCGCAAGTTGGCTGCCATGTTTCCCTACATTACAACAGGGACTTCAAACAATAGTTCATTGGCTGTAAAGTGCGGTGGTCATGTACAGGGCCTTGGTGAGACCTACCGTGCACAGTTCTGGTCTCCTTATCTGAGGAAGGATATATTGCCTTGGAGGCGGTGCAACAGAGGTTCATTCGACTGATTCCTGGGAAGAGCGGGCTGTGCTATGATGAGAGATTGTATAGAATGGGTCTATACTCGCTGGAGTTTAGAAGAATGCGAGGTGATCTCATCGGGCTCGAACTTGGTCAAAGCCATGGCCCGCCCAAGTGCTGCCCAAAGGACCGACGAGAGACCCGGTGCTCCTTTGGCCGGGAGATTCCTCAAAAAGATCGGCAAAGACCACCCGGCGGCAAAGAAACGTCTTACGCCCTGAATGAGGGCGGGAGCGGGCGGGAGCTCCCAATCTCAGCGGCAAATGCAATCCTCGCCAAAGATTGAGTCGGGCCCAGGGAGGGAGATTAGCTAAAAATAAAAATTTACACACACAAAAACCCACTGGAAAACCTTCAGGGGACCCCATCCACCTGAAGCGCGTAAAAGAAAAAAAAAAGACTTTTACTAACTTGTTTTTGCAGGTCTTCATACTTACCGTTGGGGTTAGACCTGCCTCTATGCAGAGGTCCTTCCCCCTGCTGCCGCTGACTCCCGCCCAGAGGAATCTGCCAGCTCGGCGGGCGGGAGGACACTTGCGCGCTAGCGGCCATCAGCGGGCGGTTCCCAGCGGTCCTCCCCTCCCGCCGGCTGAGCGGAAGCTGGCACCGAGGGGAGACCGCCCAAAAAACTCAGCGGCAACAGGCGGTGAGGTCACCAAGTTCAGGGACATTGAAACGCACAAGCTTCTGAAGGGCATTGACAGGGTAGATGCTGACAGAGTCGAGAACCAGGGGTCACAGTCTCAGGATAAGGGGTCGGCCCTTAAAGACCTGAGATGAGGAGGAACTTCTTCACTCGGAGGGTTGTGAATCTTTTGGAACTGTCTGCCAAAGACACAGTACACACTTTCTATATCGGCCCTGAAATTCCGGTCGGAGGCTTCTTTTGAACGAACGCCTCCGACCGGAGAATTTTTACGAATTTACCTGGTGGTCCCGGCCTGGGATTCCAGTGCGGAGGCCTTCTCTTCCCACGCTGCGGAGCACACTGCCGTCCTCGAGGTTCCCACGCAGAAGGTAGTCACGTGTCGACCAGTCAGGTACAGTATTTCACAGCATTCTCATTAATAGCAATGAGAACCCCATATCTACGAGTACTCGGTGCTATTAATGAAAAAAACATACACACTAAACACCATGGGCCGAATTTTGCGTCTGGGGCTCTAGCGCAGCGTTGCACGACGACTGACGTCATGATCTGAGTGAAACTAGCGGGCGGGGCGGTAAGTTTTTGTGCCGCCACAAACCATGAGCCGAATTTTCCGGCCAGGCGGTAAAAGCTGGACGGCGGGCGTTACGCCTAGGAACACCATTTACCGCACCTCCGGGGCACAAACAGAGGCACAACCAAGCCGATAATCCAGTCCCATAATAAAAATAAAAAACACACCTCACTTAATTAAAATTAATTGAAATTAAAGTTAATAAATTTCTGAGGAAAAAAAGATTTTTACGATTTTTAAAAAAGTTTTTCAAGTTATGTTTTAAAATAAACTTACCATAGTGGGCAGGGTTTTTAACAATAAAATGTGTTTTTTAAATTTTATTTTACAATGTTTTTACGCTTGTACAAGTAGGCTATGCACCTGCTTTTATCAGGCACAAGAGTTTCCAGGGTATTCGCTGGGCAAGCGATGGGTAAATCCCACCACCTTGCCCGTGGGCGTTCTGGCTGTGGGGATATGGAGGATCTGTCGAGCTAGCGCTTGACAGATCGGCAAAGCCAGTTTTCAGCGCATGAAAACCGGCTTTTGCGATGCCTCCCCGGGTCTGTACACACTCCGTACAGACCCAGAGAGGCCGAGATTTCCAGGCCATAATTTAAATTAGTGATGAATTTAGACATTTTCATATTGGCAACAGGAGAGAGACTGGGTATTGGAAGAGAGATTGGATATTGGGAGAGAGACAGGATATTAGTGGAGAGAGCGGATATTGGGAGAGAGAATGAATATATTTTTTAATTTGTTCCTGGGATGTGGGCGTCGCTGGCAAGGCCGGCATTTATTGCCCATCGCTAATCACCCCTTGAGAAGGTGGTGGTGAGCCGCCTTCTTGAACCGCTGCAGTCCGTGTGGTGAAGGTGCTCCCACAGTGCTGTTAGGGATGGAGTTCCAGGATTGTGACCCAGTGATGATGAAGGAACGGCCGATATATTTCCAAGTTAGGATGGTGTGTGACTTGGAGGGGAACGTGGAGGTGGTGGTGTTCCCATGCGCCTGCTGCCCTTGTCCTTCTAGGTGGTAGAGATCGCGGGTTTGGGAGGTGCTGCTGAAGAAGCCTTGGTGAGTTGCTGCAGTGCATCTTGTAGATGGTACACACTGCAGCCACGGTGTGCCGGTGGTGGAGGGAGTGAATGTTTAAGATAGTGGATGGGGTGTCAATTTAAGATGGTGGATGGTGTTGGGCTTCTTGAGTGTTGAAGCTGCACTCATCCAGGCAAGTGGAGAGTGTTCCATCTCACTCCTGACTGGTGCCTTGTAGATGATGGAAAGGCTTTGGGGAGTCAGGAGCTGAGACACTCACCACAGAATACCCAGCCTCTGACCTGCTCTTGTAGCCACAGTATTTATGTGGCTGGTCCAATTAAGTTTCTGGTCAATGGTGACCTCTAGGATGTTGAGGGTGAGGGATTCGGCGATAGTAATGCCGTTGAATATCAAGGGGCGGTGGTTAGACTCTCGCTTGTTGGAGATAGTCATTGCCTGGCACTTGTGTGGCGCGAGTGTTACTTGCCACTTATCATCATCATCATCATCATCATCATCATAGGCAGTCCCTCGGAATCGAGGAGGACTTGCTTCCACTCCCAAAATTAGTTCTTTGGTGGCTGAACAGTCCGATACGAGAGCCACAGACCCTGTTACAGGTGGGACAGACATTCGTCGAGGGAAGGGGTGGGTGGGGCTGGTTTGCCACGTGCTCCTTCCGCTGCCTGCGCTTGGCCTCTTCATGCTCTTTGCATTGAGATTCGGAGGCTTTGAGGGTGTCCTTATAACGTTTCCGCTGCCCACCTTTGGCTCGTTTACCATGAAGGAACTCAGCATAAAGCATTTGCTTAGGGAGTCTCGTATCTGGCATGCGAACTATGTGGCCTGCCCAGCGAAGCTGATCGAATGTGGTCAGTGCTTCAATACTGGGGATGTTAGCCTGGATGAGGACACTGATGTTGGTGTGCCTGTCCTCCCAGGGGATTTGCAGGATCTTGCAGAGACATCGTTGGTGATTTATCTCCAGCGACTTGAGGTGCCTTCTATACATTGTCCATGCCTCAGATCCATACAGGAGACAGGAGGGCGGGTATTACTACAGCCCTGTAGACCATGAGCCTGGTGGTAGAGTCAAGGCCACCTACGGTCCAAACTCCCAAGGCCCCACCCCACTCCTGGCCAAGAACGGGGAAACACTCATCAAGGACACCAAGACTGTCAGGGCCCGATGGAAGGAGCACTTTGAAGATCTCCTCAATCGAGACTCTGCCTTTGACTCGAGTGTTTTCGACTCCATCCCGCAGCATGCGACCCGCCACCATCTCAGTGAAACTCCAACGTTGCACGAGGTTGGCAAAGCCATAAAACAGCTGAAGAATAACAAGGCTATGGGTGCAGATGGAATTCCTGCTGAGGTGCTAAAGTATGGTATAGAGGCGCTGTTGGCCCAGATACATGACCTCATCTCTCTCATCTGAAAGGAGGGGAGCATGCCGGGAGATTTCAGAGACGCAGTGATTGTGACCATTTTTTAAAAAGGGGACAAGTCCGACTAGGGCAACTACAGGGGAATCTACCCGCTTTCAGCCACTCGGAAAGTTGTCGCTCGAGTTCTCCTCAATCGTTTACTTCCTGTGGCTGAGGAGCTCCTCCCAGAATCACAATGCCACTTATCAGCCCAAGCCTGAATGTCGTCCAGGTCTTGCTGCATACGGGCATGGACTGCTCCATTATCTGAGGAGTTGTGAATGTAACTGAACACTGCTGTCATCATCGAACATCCCCACTTCTGACCTTATGATGGAGTGAAGGTCATTGATGAAGCAACTGAAGTTGATTGGACCTAGGACACTGCCGTGAGGAACTCCTGCAGTGAGGGAGAGAGACCAAGTATTGGGAGAGAAACTGGATAATGGGAGATAGACTGAATATTGGGGGAGAGACTGGATATTAGGAGAAAGACCAGATATTGGGAGGGAGACTGAGGATTGGGAGATTTGAGTTAGGAACTGGCTCTGGGGGCAGAACACGATGGGCAGACAGACCTGAGTCTAGATCATTTGTATATATTGAGAAGAATGATGGTCCCAGCATTGACCTTTGGCAACCACTGATTACATCTCTCTTACAACAACAGCAGCCATGTATATAGCACCTTTCATGCATATTCAGACAAATAAATGAATACCGTGCCAAAGAAGGAGACATCAAGAAAAGTGACCAAATGCTTGGTCAAAGAGATAGGTTTCAATGAGCGCCTTAAAGGAGCAGAAGGAGGTAGCGAGGTGGAGTGGTTTGAGGAGGGAATTCCAGAGCTTGGGACATGGGGAGCTGAAGGCAGGGCCACCAATACTGGGGTGAAGCAAGTCGGGGATAAACAAGAGGACAGAATTGGAGGACCACAGACATCTTGGAGGGGTTTGTAGGGTCGCAGGAGATTACAGAGATAGGGAGGGGCGAGGCCATGGAGGGATTTGAAAACAAGGAGAAGAATTTTAAATTCAAGCCGTTTGCTGGGCCGGGAGCCAATGCGAGCAGAGGGGGTGCCAGGTGAATGGGACTTGGTACGAGTTAGGATATGGGCAGCAAACGTTTGGATGAGCTCAAGTGTATGGAAGATGGACAATGGAGAGGCCAGTTAGGAGACTCCAAAGACATCCAGTAGCCACAACTCTCTGAAAGGAGAGAAAGAAAGACTTGTATTTATAAAGCACCTTTCACAACCTCAAGATGTCTAAAAGCACTTTACAGCCAATGAAGTACTTTTGGAGTGTTCTAATGTAGGAAACGCAGCAGCCAATTTGAGCACAAACAGCAATGTGATAATGACCAGATAATCCGTTTTTTTGTTATGTTGATTGAGGGATAAATATTGGCCCAGGACACTGGGGATAACTCCCCTGCTCTTCTTCCAAATAGTGCCATGGGATCTTTTGCATCCACCTGAGAGAGCAGACGGGGCCTCGGTTTAACGTCTCATCCGAAAGACGGCACCTCCAACAGTGCGGCACTCCCTCAGCAGCACATTGGGAGTGTCAGTTCTAGATTTTTGTGCTCAAGTCTCTGAAGTGGGAGTGGAACCCACAACCTTCTGACTCAGAGGCAAGAGTGTGCTGCCCACTGAGCCATGACTGATAAAATAAGTGTAAATATTTTCAGTCCTTTGGATACCTCCTTAACCTTGATATCGCACTGCCTGTTAAATTGTGCACTGCAATGTATCAACAAACCTTCTATGTGGGATCTTATCAAACAGCTTTTAAAAATCTATGTCTACAACATTTCAATATATTCTGCTATTTTCTCAAAGAACTCTTAAATTTATCAGAAACAACTTGCCCTGTACAAATTTATGCAATTGATAATTGACTATTTAACCCATATTTTTAAAGAATTCATTCCTGGGATGAGGGCATTGCTGGCAAGGCCGGCATTTATTGCCCATCCCTAATTGTCTTTGAAAGATGGTGGTGAGCCGCCATTTCAGAGTCTACCACATCGTTGTGGGTCTGGAGTCGCATATAGGCCAGACCGGGTAAGGGCGGCAGATTTCCTTCCCTAAAGGGCATTAGTGACTCAGATGGGTTTTTAACGACAATCCAATAGTCTCATGGTCACCATCACCGACACTAGCTTTTTATTCCAGATTTATTTAATTAATTGAATTTAAATTCTCCATCTGCCGTGGTGGGATTTGACCTCACGATAATTAGCAGCATTACAGAGTATGTCTATCATGTTGGCCATTGTATAGTTTGTTAGACCACCCAAGACGACACCAACCTCTGTCGTCGAGCTACAGTACGCGGACGACGCCTGCGTCTGTGCACACACAGAGGATGAACTCCAGGACATAGTCGATGTATTTACTGAGGTGTACGAAAGCATGGGCCTTACGCTAAACATCAGCAAGACAAAGGTCCTCCACCAGCCTGTCCTCACCGCACAGCACTGCCCCCCAGTCATCAAGATCCACAGCACGACCCTGGACAACGTGGACCACTTCCCATATCTGGGGAGCCTCCTATCAACAAGAGCAGGCATCGACGACGAGATCCAACACCGCCTCCAGTGCGCCAGTGCAGCCTTCGGCCACCTGAGGAAAAGAGTGTTTGAAGCTCAGGCCCTCAAAACTGCCACCAAGCTCAAGATCTACAGGGCTGTAGTAATACCTGCCCTCCTGTATGGCTCAGAAACATGGACCATGTACAGTAGACACCTCAAGTCGCTGGAGAACTACCACCAACGATGTCTCCGCAAGATCCTACAAATTCCCTGGGAGGACAGACACACCAACATTAGCGTCCTCAACCAGGCCAACATCCCCAGCATCGAAGCACTGACCACACTTGATCAGCTCCGCTGGGCAGGCCACATAGTTCGCATGCCAAACACGAGACTCCCAAAGCAAACGCTCAACTCGGAACTCCTTCACGGCAAACGAGTCAAAGGTGGGCAGCGGAAACGTTACAAGGACACCCTCAAAGTCTCCCTGATAAAGTGCAACATCCCCACCGACACCTGGGAGTCCCTGGCCAAAGACCACCCTAAGTGGAGGAAGCGCATCCGGGAGGGCGCTGAGCACCTCGAGTCTCGTCGCCGAGAGCATGCAGAAATCAAGCGCAGGCAGCGGAAAGAGCGAGCGGTAAACCAGTCTCACCCACCCTTACCCTCAACGACTATCTGCCCCTCCTGTGGTTCTCGTATTGGACTGTACAGCCACCGAAGGACTCATGTTAAGAGTGGAAGCAAGTCTTCCTCGATTCCGAGGAACTGCCTATGATGATGATGATGTTAGACAACATAGAATATACAGCACAGAAACAGGCCATTTGGCCCAACCACAACATACACTTAAATAGGGCCTTTTGTGTATAAACCCCACGGCTTTTAGTGAAAAGAAGTAATGAATAACAGAGACACTGAGCCAAGCAGCAGAGTTTAAGCGAGGCAATCGAAGGTTTGGCAGAAAAGGTGGGATTTGAGAAGATATTTAAAGGAGGAGAGAGAATCAGAGAGAGTTGCAGAGCAAATGTCCTAGGGAGTGGAAGCTAATATTGCCAAGCCTCCAGGCTTGCCCTGGGGTCAGCAGGAATTAAAGATTAATCCCCTGGTCACTGCTGGGAGAAAAATCATAGGGGCATTAAAGAATGTGTCTTCTTTTCAACTTATTTGAACATCTTCATTAATTAGTTATAAAGATTGTTGGGGGTGGGGGGGAGGCTGTTTGACTGGACGGGGCAATTGCAGACACAGGAGGTCATGTGAGGAAACCTCTAGGAATATGTCCGACCAGAGTTGCTGACCCCGCTCCTCATGGACTCAGGAAGTGGAGCTGAGCCCAAGATCAGATCAGCCATGATCTTATTGAATGGCGGAGCAGACTCGAGGGGCCGAATGGCCGACTCCTGCTCCTATTTCTTATGTTCTTTCTTATGTACTGGAGGCCCTTCCACCAATGCTATCAAGAGTCTGGTTACTCTAAACTCACTCAGGTGCAACCTGATCCATCTTTATTCCAGCCCAAGAGTGCCTGCGTGACAAAGACACCCAGCTTATATGACCAAGCACACATGCCACATGCATACAGCCCGATGACCTCCGACCACAGCGCCCTCTGGTGTCTGGTGACCCCCAAGCATCAATACATAACAACATCCCCCTTTTAAAATCTTAACAACAGTCTTTTTACAAATTAAGATGGTCTGGGATTTTCCTCTCACAAGTTGCTCGTCTCAGTTCAACTTTGGCTCTGGGTGAACGTTCTGAGTCTGTTGAGACTGAGGGCTGAGTCGCCGATCTGACGGGAGTGGTCATGACCACATCAGAGACTGAAGATTCAGAGTCAGTAATGTCAGCAGAGTCCTCTGATGAGTGAACAATGGTTGGTTGGTCACTGACTGCATCTTCCTCACTCAGTTCCAGTTCATCCGTGTGCCGCAGTTTAACCTGGTCAAGGTGTTTCCTGCACGTTTGCCCATTCTTGAGCACAACAATAAACACTCTGTTACCCTCCTTGGCTGTAACAGTGCTGGCAATCCACTTTGGAGCTTGACCATAGTTCAGTACATAAACCGGATCGTTGACCGAGATGCCACGTGACACGGTAACATGATCATGACACTATTGCTGACTTTGACGTCAGTTTTCAACACGATCATTTAAATCACGATGAACAAGAGAAAGCCTGGTCTTGAGATTTCTCTTCATCAGTAGTTCAGCAGGAGGAACCCCAGTAAATGTATGAGGTCTTGACCTGTAACTGAGCTATATACATGACAATCGTCTCTGCAATGAGCCTGAGTTACATGTTTCATACTTTGCTTGATCGTTTGAACGGCACGCTCTGCTTGCCAATTGGAGGAAGGTCTGAATGGAGCTGATCTCACATGTCTGATGCCATTGAGTTTCATGAACTGGAACTCCAGACTTGTGAAGCAAGATCCGTTGTCGCTCACAACAATGTCAGGCAAACTATGAGTAGCAAGCATGATACAAAGGCTCTCAATGGTAGCAATAGACGTGCTGGATGACCTAATAACACACTCTATCCACTTAGAATTTGCATCTGCTACGACAAAAAGCATCTTTCCTAGGAACGGGCCCGCAAAATCAATGTGGATCCTCAACCGTGGTTGTTGATGGCCACGACCAAAGACTCAGCAGAGATTTCGCTGGCACTTTACTTTGCTGCATGCAAGTATTGCACTGATGCACACATAATTCCAGATCAGAGTCAATTCCAGGCCACCATACATGAGACCTAGCAATGGACTTCATCATGACAATACCAGGATGAGTGCTATGAAGTTCACATACAAATTTTTCTCGACCTTTCTTAGGCATGATTACACGATTACCCCACAGTAAACAGTCTAACTGAATGGACAGCTCATCCTTGCGACGGTTGTAAAGTTTGGTCTCCTCACGCATCCATAGGTATGGCAGACCAATCACCACTGAGTACACACCATTTCACAACTGATAAAATGGGGTCATGGCTGGTCCAGATCCTAACTTGTTGAGCATTGACAGGGGCTCCTTCACTCTCAAAGGCATCCATTACTAACAGTAGATCTGCAGGTTGAGGCGTCTCCATCTCAGTTGAGGGCAGACAACTCAGTGCATCAGCACAATTCTCAGTACCAGGTCTATGACGGATAATGTAATCATAGGCAGACAATGTCAGTGCCCACCTTTGAATGCGAGACGATGCATTGGTATTAATGTCTTTGTTTTCCGCAAACAATGAAATGAGTGGCTTGTGATCTGTTTCTAGTACAAAACGAAGACCAAACAGGCACTGGTGCATTATTTTTACCCTAAACACACAGGCCAAAGCTTCTTTGTCTACCATACTGTAAGATCTTTCTGCTTTAGACAGACTTCTCGAAGCATACGCAACAGGTTGTAGCTTGCTCGATTCATTTGCTTGTTGGAGTATGCAGCCAACCCCACATGATAAAGCATCACAGGCCAATACAAGACATTTACGCACATCATAATGAACAAGCAACTTGTTTGAACATAGCAGATTCTTGGCTTTCTCAAAGGCTCTATCTTGAGACGCACCCCAAACTCAGTTGTCGCCTTTTCTTAGTAACACATACTTCTAGTAGAGTGCTCAATTTGGGTAAGCAATTACCAAAGTAGTTGAGTAGCCCAAGGAACGAACTCAACTTTGTCACATTCTGAGGCCTGGGTGCATTTTTGATGGCCTCGGTTTTCGAATCAGTGGGCCTGATGTCATCAGCAGCAATCTTCCACCCGAGGAATTCGACTTCAGGTGCCATGAATACACACTTCGAGCGTTTCAGCCTGAGTCCCATTTTGTCCAGACGCTGTAGGACTTCTTCGAGATTGTTCAGCAGTGTCTTGACCTGCGACTAGAATGTCATCTTGAAACATGACAGTTCTAGGAACGGACTTCAGTAAACTCTCCATATTCCTCTGACATATGGCTGCAGCCGAACGAATCCCAAAAGGACACCTGTTGTAGACGAACAGTCCTTTATGGGTGTTGATGCAGGTGAGTTTCTTTGAAGTGTTGACAAACTCCTGGGTCATATCGGCCGACATCAAATCCAGTTTCGTGAACGACTTTCCACCAGCTAGCATGGCGAACAGGTCATCAGCCCTCGGTAATGGATGCTGATCGGTTAATCGTAACCTTGTAGTCTCCACAAATCCTGACAGTGCCATCACTCTTCAACACAGGAACAATGGGACTGGCCCACTCATTAAACTCGACCGGTGATATGATCCCCTCACGCTGGAGTCTGTCAAGCTCAATTTCAACCTTCTCCCTCATCATGTACGGAACAGACCGAGCTTTGTGATAGACAGGTCTTGCATTGGAGTCCAGGTGAATCTGCACCTTGGCTCCTGTAAAACTACCAATGCCCGGTTCAAACAAAGAAGGAAACTTTTTCAATACTTGAACACACAAAATATCATCCACCGAGGACAACATCTTGACATCATTCCAGTTCAGCTTGATTTTCTCGAGCCAATTCCTGCCGAACAGCATTGGACCATTACCTGGGATGACCCATAATGGTAGCTCGTGAACCACGCCGTCATATGACACCTCGATTGCTGCACTGCCGAACACCGGTATGAGTTCCTTAGTGTAAGTACGCAACCTGGCATTGACTGGACTCCGCTTCGGTTTCACAACCTTAGTGTCCCACAGCTTGTCGAATGTCCTTTGTCTCATTATCGACTGGCTCACACCCGTGACAGCTCCATTGATACAGGCACACCATTCAGCTTCACATTAACGACTATCGGCTGGCTCTTGCTCAGCAACGAATACAGTCCATTCACTTCCTCCTCGGGTTGCGTAACCAGACCATCACTGAACTGGTCCTCATCAAACACGTGGTGAGCCGCACCACGCTTGCTCCATTGTGGACACATCCTGTTCGAACATCCATTGCATGAGTATTATCTAAACCGACACTGATGAGGCCGATGATTGCCCCCACACTGCCAACAGGGTGAAATCTGGTTTGAACCAGTTGGCGGGCTCTGAGCAGCGGCAAGTTTCACATAAGCAGCTGTGCCCGAAGACGACGCCATCTTGTTTACAGTACTTGCCATGGAACTCCGACTCGTCGATGATATCTGCCTCAAATGATCATCCGTCATCATGCATGCCTGGGCAGTCGCGATGGCCTTTTTCAAATCCAGCGTCTCTGCAGCCAACAGCTTCCTGAGGATTGCATCATGGCTGATGCCTATCACGAAGACATCACGCAGCATGTCTTCCAGCAAGTTCCCGAACTTACACGGCTCAGCAAGACGTCGCAGGTCGGCGACAAATCCCGACACGACCTGGCCCTCAGCACGAACATGCGTGTAGAAACAGTAGCGTGATATGATGATCCCCTCTTGTGGCTTCAGATGGTTACCCACCAACGTACACAATTCCTCGTACCCTTTTTCCACCAGATATACAGGCGAGAGAAGATTCTTCATGAGGCGTAAATTTTCGGACCACAAACAGTGAGGAGAACTGCCCTGCGCTTAACTGACTAGGCCTCTGCCTTCATGTCGTTGGCCACAAAATACTGATCCAGGCGGTCGACAAAATCCGCCCAATCCTTGCCCTCCACGAATCTCTCTAGGATTCCAACAGTGCCCATTGTGCATGAGAAGGTTCTTAACTTACCTCGTCGCCAATTGTAATGACTCAAGAGTCTGGTTACTGTAAGCTCACTCAGGTGCAACCTGATCCATTTTTAATCCAGCCCAAGAGTGCCTGCATGACAAAGACACCCAGCTTATATACAGGTGACCAAGTACACATGCCACATGTGTACAGCCCGATGACCTCCGACTGCGACACCCTCTGGTGTCTGGTGACCCCCAAGCATTAATACATAACAGTGTGATCTTCAGGGAGACCAGAGACCAAAGAACGAGACTGGTGTGGGGATAGGCTCAGGCTGGTGAAGCCATGAATGAGCTTGCAAACAAGGATAAAGAATTTCCAGTTTAATGAGCTGGGAGACTGGAAGTCAGTGTGGTTCGAGGGGGGGGAGGGGGGAGTGGGGGGGAGTGGGGGAGCGATGGTGGGCAAGCTATTGATGTGAAGTTTCTCTGGCCGTGACTTCAAATAAATGAAGGTTTTCAAAGTCGTGTTGCCATAGCAAAGGATCGTGTTGGCACTCTCCTCACTAAAATCACACAGCGTAATTTGTTTTAAAAACCCAACGATGATTGAAGGGTTTCGCATCAATGTGGGATTGTCCGTTTCCATTTCCCAGAAGGGTGGACCCTGTGAGTGAGGCAGTCAGTTCCAGTGCCAGATCATGGTCACTTTGATCAGGGAGACTCGTGCTCATTAGGAACTGGGTTGGTAAGCGCATAATCCCCTTCGATTAAAGACCCCAGCAGTTGAAGGAAAAAGATTTTAATCCCAGCATTCTGGGTCGAAACCCAACCCTGCTCCCAGAGGTGTTCCAACCCACGGCACCACCCAGTCCCAAACTGGCTGATGTTAGCATTCCTCCTTATTTTCATCTGTCAGCTTCTTTATGAGTATTTCTCTTTAAGCAGCGAGCACAGATGACATTACCAAAGAATGTGGCTCACAGGAGGAAGCGAGAGGAAGTTGAGTTAACATTGCTCAACTCTCAGATCATGGCTGGACTATACAGAGAAATCGCCAGGGAGAAGAAGAAAAAAATGCATTGTACACCAGAAAAGTAGGTACCTGATATTTTGTTAAATTTGGACCTTTCTTGCATGTTTCTCTGATGCCTTTCTCTAACAAGGCGTCTCATTCCTTTTCTTCAAAGGTTGACAAAGATATGGCTCGCTTCACCATTTTCTCTTCAAGCAATGCCTCGGTTTCAAAATTCTCCTCCTTGTTTTCAAATCCCTCCATGGACCTCGCCCCTCCCTATCTCTGTAATCTCCTCCAGTGCCAAACCCCCCCCCCCCCCGAGATGTCTGCGCTCCTCTAATTCTTCCCTCCTGAGGATCCCTGATTGTAATCGCTCAACCACTGGTGGCTGTGCCTTCTGTTGCCTGGGCTCTGGAACTCCCTCCCTAAACCTCTCCGCCTCTCCACCTCTCTTTCCTCCTTCAAGACGCTCCTTAAAACCTACCTCTTTGACCACGTTTTTGGAAACCTGCGCTCATTTCTAATCGGCGTAAAATTTTAAAATCTCATAACACTCCTGTGATGCGCCTTGTGATGTTTCACTACGTTAAAGGCACTATATAAATACAAGTTGTTGTTTCCTTTCCACAGAGTCAGCTGTGTCTCAGTGGGCAGCACTCTTATCGCTCAGTCAGAAGGTTGTGGGTTCAAGTCCCACTCCAGAGACTTGAGCACACAATCCAGACTGACACTCCCAGTGCAGTAGTGAGGGAGAGCTGCACTGTCAGAGGTGCCAGGTGAGATGCTAAATGAAGGACAATTTTGCCCTCTCAGGTGGGCACTGTTTCAAAGAGAAGAAGGGTTAATTCTCCCTGGTGTCCTGGACTAATATTTATTCCTCAACCAACATCACTAAAAGCAGATTATCTGGTCATTATCACCTTGCTGTTTGTGGGAGCTTGCTGTGTATAAATTGGCTGCAGCGTTTCCCACATTACAACAGTGACTACACTCCAAAAGTACTTGGCTGTAAAGCGCTTTGGAACATCCTGAGGTCATGAAAGGCGCTATATAAATGCAAGTCTTTCTTGCTATGGGTTATGTCTCCTTACTTATTCCAAATCCCAAATGGGATCAAGGGGTATGGAGAGAAAGCAGGAATGGGGTACTGATCAACCATGATCTTATTTAATGTTGGTGCAGGCTCGAAGGGCCGAATGGTCTACTCCTGCATCTATTTTCTAGGTTTCTATGTTTCTAATGTCTGGCTCAATACCACACCACGGCTGTGCTCCTGATCTCAATTAAGAAAGCAAATGGTATGTTGACCTTTATTAGAAGAGGATTTGAGACTAAGAGTAAAGATGGCTTACTGCAATTATGTAGAGCCTTGGTGAGACCACACCTGGAGTATTGTGTACAGTTTTGGTCTCCTTACCTAAGGAAGGATATACTTGCCATTGAGGGAGTGCAACGAAGGTTCACCAGGCTGATTCCTAGAATGGAGGGATTATCCTATGATAGATTAAGGATATTAGGTCTGTATTCTCTGAAGTTTAGAAGAATGAGAGGTGATCTCATTGAAACATACAAAATTCTTACAAGGCTTGACAGGATAGATGCAGGGAGGATGTTCCCCCTGGGGAGTCTAGAACCAGGGGTCATAGTCTCAGAATAAGGGGCCGGCCATTTAGGACTGAGATGAGGAGAAATTTCTTCTGTCAGAGGGTGGAGAATCTTTGGAATTCTCTACCCCAGAGGGCTGTGGAGGCTCAGTCGTTGAGTATATTCAAGACAGAGAGCGATAGATTTTTGAATATTACGGGGGTCAAGGGATATGGGGACAGTGCAGGAAAGCGGAGTTGAGGTCGAAGATCAGCCGTGATCTTATTGAATGGCGGGGCAGGCTCGAGGGGCCGAATGGCCTACTCCTGCTTCTAATTCTTATGTTCTTATTATGGCCTTTCCTCAATGTGCCCTCATCCATCGTCTGCTGATGTCCAAGGTTCTTGGTCGCCACCATTGGTTAAGCACGGTCATTAATCCAAAATGGCTGGCAACCGAACACACCAAGTTAGTCAGACATGTCTGCAGTGAGAACTATTGACTTGGCATCGTCACCCCTTTCAGTTTGGCTCACCGCTGAAAGTCGACACGGCTCCAATCATTTAAATTGGTCTGCACGTTGACCGACTCCTTGTCTTCCTAGCTTTCAATGCCAACAGTTCGCCAATGTTAACCACACATCCTGAAGTGACGGAAACAACACTGTGAGCATCTACCTGTGTGTGTGTAAGCAATGGTGCGTCCAAATGTATGCTTACGTGTATGCATTGCTCTTGCTGTTTGTGGGAGCTTGCTGTGTATAATTTGGCTGGCGCGTTTCCCACTTTACAACAGTGACTATACTCCAAAGGTACTTAATTGGTTGTAAAGTGCTTTGGGACGTCTAGTGGTCATGAAAGGCGCTATAGAAATACAAGTCTGTCCTTCTTTCTTCTTTCTTTTTGCGTGCATGTCTGTAGCTGTGTGCGTGTGTTGTCTGTGTGTGTTGTACACACGTGATATGAGTCTTTGTATATGCATATTTCAGCAGTGCTTCAATGGGCAGCACTCTTGCCTTTGAATGCAAGCTATCGCACATATGTGTGTATAAGAGAAGCAGCGATTGAACCCTGAAGGCAGTACAAACACAGAGAACTGCAGTCAACAGAAAACAGCAAGAGACTGCGCTGCGCTCACTCAGTGGGTATCCCCAGGGTTCTGAGGAACAGACTGTCTCGCCTTGTTAAATATTACATCTTTGTACTGGAGGTAAACCGCTTAATAAAAGCTGTTGTGCTTATTTACAATATATCTGTACCCAGCGTGGTTTGTTGTAGTCACGGATGAAAGCCTCACGTCTTACACCAGCGGGTTGCAAGTCCAAGCCCTACTACAGAGACAAGAGCACATAATCTAAGCTGACACTCACATCATCATCATCATCGGCACTCCCTAGGAACCGAGGAAGACTTACTTCCACTCTTAGCATGAGTCCTTAGGCGGCTGAACAGTCCAATACGAGACCCACAGTCACTGTCACAGGTGGGACAGATAGTCATTGAGGGTAAGGGTGGGTGGGACTGGTTTGCCGCATGCTCCTTCCGCTGCCTGCGCTTGATTTCTGCACGCTCTCTATTATGTCTGTAATGTACTTATGAATGACTCCACGAGGCAATGTGTTGTACTCAAACTGTAGTGACCTTGGTCCTTTATTCCAAACTCCAGAGTGAAGCACAAGCATGGTGGGCAGCCTTTTATACTGGGCCCTGCCACCAGGGCAGGGTACCCCGATCTCCACCAGTTGCACCCTGTAGTGGTGCCAGCATATATATACACATTGTAAACCTTATTGATAAGCAAGTCTCCATCTTATGCAACCACACAGTGACTACACAGGGAGTACATCCATAGTCTGCATATACAACACCACTCTCCCCCAAGTCCTTTTGCCACAATGTTGGGTAGTGTTTACCAGTTTGGACGGTTCGATGATGCAGTGGAGGTTCCAATGGGTTCTGGGTGTGATCCATATATGTGTCCATGGTTACATACATTCATTCTCCCCCCCGCCCCGCTACACAGCAAGGTCATGCAGCAGGCCTGTTACACATTAACATACAGGATCACACACAGTGCAAGTAAAAAGAAAGGAAGTTACAGTTTTTATCGTGACACCTTGGTTCATTGACTTACATTCATTACATTTTACTGTTGTGCGCCAGGATTGGGTAGATTGCATTCATGGTTCAATCATGGCCAGTACTGAGGTAGCAGTACAGGTATGCGAGGAAGCTGGTTTCAAGGTGCTCAGCGCCCTCCCGGATGCACTTCCTTCACTTAGGGCGATCTTTGGCCAGGGACTCCCAGGTGTCGGTGGGGATGTTGCACTTTATCAGGGACGCTTTGAGGGTGTCCTTGTAACGTTTTCTCTGCCCACCTTTGGTTCGTTTGCCGTGAAGGAGTTCCGAGTAGAGCGCTTGCTTTGGGAGTCTCGTGTCTGGCATGCAAACAATGTGGCCTGCCCAGCGAAGCTGATCGAGTGTGGTAAGTGCTTCAATGCTGGGGATGTTAGCCTGGTCGAGGACGCTAACGTTGGTGTGTCTGTCCGCCCAGGGGATTTGCAGGATCTTGCGGAGACATCGTTGATGGTATTTCTCCAACGACTTGAGGTAAAAAAAAGACAGTGCTGAAGAAGTGCTGCACAATATTCCCTTTAAGCCGCACTGCCGTGCAGCGCTCTGGGTCTTCCGCGTAGCCAGCTTACTGACTTTTAAACAGAAAAACAGCGCATGTGCCCGATAAATTGACTGTGTAGTCCAAACAGGAACTACCGGGAACACCTGGAGTACTGCGTGCAGTTTTGGTTTCCATATTTACAAAAGGATATACTTGCTTTGGAGACAGTTCAGAGAAGGTTCACAAGGTTGATTCCGAGGATGAGGGGGTTGACTTATGAGGAAAGGTTGAGTAGGTTGGGCCTCTACTCATTGGAGTTCAGAAGAATGAGAGGTGATCTTATCGAAACGTATAAGGTTATGAGGGGGCTTGACAAGGTGGATGCAGAGAGGATGTTTCCACTGATGGGGGAGACTAGAACTAGAGGACATAATCTTAGAATAAGGGGCCGCCCATTTAAAACTGAGATGAGGAGGAATTTCTTCTCTCAGAGGGTTGTAAATCTGTGGAATTCGCTGCCTCAGAGAGCTGTGGTAGCTGGGACATTGAATACATTTAAGACAGAGATAGACAGTTTCTTAACCAATAAGGGAATCAGGGATTATGGGGAGCGGGCAGGGAAATGGACCTGAGTCCATGATCGGATCAGGCACGAATGTTTTAAATGGCGGAGCAGGCTCGAGGGACCATATGGCCTACTCCTGCTCCTATTTGTTATGTTCTTATGTACTTATTGGAGCTGCACCATCGGAGGTGCCTTCTTTCGGATGAGATATCAAACCGAGATCCCATCTGCCCTTGCAGGAGGATGTGAAAGCTTCGAAGGCACTATTGGAAGAAGAGCATGGGAGTTCTCGCCTGTCCTGGCCAATATGTAACTCTTAATCAATGTCACAAAACAAAACAGATTATCAGATCATTATCACTTTGACACTTGTGGGAGCTGGCTATGTGAAAATTGGCTGCTGCGTTTCCTACATTTCAGCGGTGAATACACTTCAAAAGTACTTCTTTGACTGTATGCCCATGTGTCTGTGTATGTTTGTGTATATACATGTGGGCATTTCTTGTTTTTCCTGAGCTGACCCCGATTTAACTTCCTTCAAACACAATTAAAATTTCAAACTCTTCATTTTTCCACACTACTTAAATGAAAGCTTGTCAAGTTGAATACATGTGAAGTCGCTCATTATTTCTGTACTCCTTGTGGCCCTGTCCGTCAGTCACAGAGTGGTTGCATGTCAAGTCATATACTACATCCTGTTGGGTGAAATGCTTCAGATGAGTAGTCCCGGGCTGGGATCACCAAGGGCAGGAATGAGACGGAAGGTATGAGCGGAAGAAATAAAACAACCCAGTAGCTCTGTCTCTTGAAAAGGATATTTCATGGTGATTTCAGTTCATGTTAGGTTTCTTACCGATTCTTAACCAACGCCTTGATTTTAAAATTCTCATCTTTGTTTTCAAATCCCTCCATGGCCTCGCCCCCTCCCTATCTCTGTAATCTCCTCCAGCCCCACAACCCCGAGATGTCTGCGCTCCTCTAATTCTGCCTTCCTGAGCATCCCTGATTATAATCATTGCACCTATTGTGTCTGTAAGCACTCTAGTAATGACTCCACGAGGTAAGGTATTGCACTTGAACTGTTGTGACCTTAGTCCATTTATTGCAGCTCCTGAATGAGGGTACAGTAAGGTGAGCTCCATTTTATACCTGGTTACCTGCAGTGTGCAGGTGACCCCCTAGGTCTCCACCAGTTGCACCCTCTGGTGGTACAGGCACAGTGTGAAGATACATTCAGTGGTCTTATATAACTGTACATTGAGTGTACTGGGTATATACATACACAACAGCACCATTGGTGGCCGTGTCATCTGTTGCCTAGGCCCTAAACTCTGGAATTCCCTCCCTAAACCTCTCCACCTCACTACCTCTTTTTCCAACTTTAAAACGCTCCTTAAAACCTACCTCTTTGACCAAGCTTTTTATTCTGTATAGAAGAGCTCCACGAGGCTGAGTACTGTGAGCTAAACTTAGTGTGACCTTAGTCTTCTTTATTACAACTCCAGAGTGCCTAAACAACATTTTAGCCAACCTTTTATACTGGCCCTGCATGTGTGTGCAGGTGACCATTAGGACTCCAACAGTCGCGCCCTCTGGTGGCAAGTATTACATAGTTACATACATAACACTTTTGGGCACTGGCCGAAATATCTTCTTATGTAGCTCAGTGTCAAACTCTGTTTAATAATGGTCCTGTGAAGCACCTTGGGACGTTTTATTACATTAAAGGCGCTGTATAAGCGTAAGTTGATGTTAATGATTTTTGTCAAGCGTAACTCTCTTCAATTCCACGTTCGACATAACTTTGGGGAAAGAATCACTTGTGTCAGCATGACTCTGACTTAGAGAACTTCATGGAGGGAGGAACTATCCAGTCTGTAGGAAAAAATTATTAAAAGGAAATGGTGTGATTAAAGTTGATTGCTCCGAATGGGAGTCATTGCTTAAGGGTAAGGTTACTCCCAGAATGAACGAATTTCACAGGCCAAGGGGACCAGAGAAAGCAGTGACAAGGAGCTGAAAGGCGGCAGGAAGGAAAAGGGTGGCATAAAAGCGGGAGCTGGCATACACATCCATTGAATCTTCTGATTCTACTTAAACATGTGATTTACTGTTTAATACAGAAACATCAGCACAATATCCAGGCCGACACTCCAGCGCAGTACTGAGGGAGCGCTGCGCTGTTGGAGGTGCCGTCTTTCACATGAGATGCTAAACCTACCCTGGTCTGCTCTCTCAGGTGGACGCAAAAGACCTCATGGATTTTCCTAAATTACAACAGTGACCACACTTCAAAAAGTGCTTCATTGGTTGTACAGCGCTTTGGGACGTCCGGTGGTCATGAAAGGTGCTATATAAATGCAAGTCTTTCTTTCTTTGGCACTATTTGCAGAACAGCAGGAGAGTTCTCCCGAGAGCCTTGATCAATATTTATTCCTCAAAACACATCGGTAAACAAAAACAGATAGTCTGGTCATTATCGCATTGTTGCTTGTGGGAGTTTGCTGTGTGCGTTTCCCACATTACAACAGTGACTACACTCCAAAAGTACTTCATTGGCTGTAAAGCGCTTTGAGACGTCCGGTGGTCGTCAAAGGTACTATATAAATGCAAGTCTTTATTTCTTTCAAACAACATCCCTAAATCACAGATTAATACTCATTGTCACATTGCTGTTTGTGGGAGTGTGCTGTGTTGGCTGCCACGTTTCCCACATTATACTTCAAAAAGTACTTCATTGTCTCTAAAGCGCTTCTGAGATTGTGAAAGGTGCTATACAAATGCAAGCCTTAATTTTGTTTTAAAACTCACAGTCGTGTATAGTTGTACAGGTGTAATGTTTGAAATCCGGCAACCTCGGGACCGAGTCCATGCCGGTTTTTAGGTTTTACCGGATTTCAGACCTCGCTGTTGGCGCTCCTCATCGCCCGCTGATCCTCCGCTCCTCACCGCCCGCTGATCCTCCGCTCCTCACCGCCCGCTGATCCTCCGCTCCTCACCGCCCGCCGATTCTCGCCAATCCTCCGCTCCTCACCACCCGCCGATTCTCGCCAATCCTCCGCTCCTCACCGCCCGCTGATCCTCCGCACCTCACCGCTCGCTAATCCTCCGCTCCTCACCGCCCGCTAATCCTCCGCTCCTCACCGCCCGCTGATCCTCCACTCCTCAGGGCCCGCTGATCTCCGCTCCTCACCGCCCGCTGATCCTCCACTCCTCATCGCCCCCTAATCCTCCGCACCTCACCGCTCGCTGATCCTCCGCTCCTCACCGCCCGCTGATCCTCCGCTCCTCATCGCCCGCTGATCCTCCGCTCCTCACCGCTCGCTAATCCTCCGCTCCTCATCGCCCCCTAATCCTCCGCACCTCACCGCTCGCTAATCCTCCGCTCCTCACCGCTCGCTAATCCTCCGCTCCTCACCGCTCGCTAATCCTCCGCTCCTCATCGCCCCCTAATCCTCCGCTCCTCACCGCCCGCTGATCCTCCGCTCCTCATCGCCCCCTAATCCTCCGCTCCTCATCGCCCGCTGATCCTCCGCTCCTCACCGCTCGCTGATCCTCCGCTCCTCACCACCCGCTAATCCTCCGCTCCTCACCACCCGCTAATCCTCCGCTCCTCATCGCCCGCTGATCCTCCGCTCCTCACCGCTCGCTGATCCTCCGCTCCTCACCACCCGCTAATCCTCCGCTCCTCACCGCTCGCTAATCCTCCGCTCCTCACCACCCGCTAATCCTCCGCTCCTCACCGCCCGCTGATCCTCCGCTCCTCACCGCCCGCTGATCCTCCGTTCCTCACCGCTCGCTAATCCCCTGCTCCTCACCGCCCGCTGATCCTCCGCTCCTCACCGCCCGCTAATCCCCCGCTCCTCACCACCCGCTAATCCTCCGCTCCTCACCGGCCGCTGATCCTCCGCTCCTCACCACCCGCTAATCCTCCGCTCCTCATCGCCCGCTAATCCCCCGCTCCTCACCGCCCGCTGATCCCCCGCTCCTCACCGCCCGCTAATCCTCCGCTCCTCACCGCCCGCTAATCCCCCGCTCCTCACCGCCCGCTAATCCCCCGCTCCTCACCGCCCGCTGATCCTCCGCTCCTCACCGCCCGCTAATCCTCCGCTCCTCACCGCTCGCCAATCCTCCGCTCCTCACCGCCCGCTAATCCTCCGCTCCTCACCGCCCGCTAATCCCCCGCTCCTCACCGCCCGCTAATCCCCCGCTCCTCACCGCTCGCTAATCCCCCGCTCCTCACCGCCCGCTGATCCTCCGCTATTCATCGCCCGCTAATCCTCCGCTCCTCACCGCCCGCTAATCCCCCGCTCCTCACCGCCCACTGATCCTCCGCTATTCATCGCCCGCTGATCCTCCGCTCCTCACCGCCCGCTGATCCTCCGCTCCTCACCGCCCGCTGATCCTCCGCTATTCATCGCCCGCTAATCCCCCGCTCCTCACCGCCCGCTAATCCCCCGCTCCTCACCGCCCGCTGATCCTCCGCTCCTCACCGCCCGCTAATCCCCCGCTCCTCACCGCCCGCTAATCCCCCGCTCCTCACCGCCCGCTAATCCCCCGCTCCTCACCGCCCGCTGATCCTCCGCTCCTCACCGCCCGCTAATCCTCCGCTCCTCATCGCCCGCTAATCCCCCGCTCCTCAGGGCCCGCTGATCCCCTGCTCCTCACCGCCCGCTGATCCTCCGCTCCTCACCGCCCGCTAATCCTCCGCTCCTCATCGCCCGCTAATCCCCCGCTCCTCAGGGCCCGCTGATCCCCCGCTCCTCACCGCCCGCTAATCCTCCGCTATTCATCGCCCGCTAATCCCCCGCTCCTCACCGCCCGCTGATCCTCCGCTCCTCACCGCCCGCTAATCCCCCGCTCCTCACCGCCCGCTAATCCCCCGCTCCTCACCGCCCGCTAATCCCCCGCTCCTCACCGCCCGCTAATCCTCCGCTCCTCATCGCCCGCTAATCCCCCGCTCCTCAGGGCCCGCTGATCCCCTGCTCCTCACCGCCCGCTGATCCTCCGCTCCTCACCGCCCGCTGATCCTCCGCTATTCATCGCCCGCTAATCCCCCGCTCCTCACCGCCCGTTAATCCTCCACTCCTCACCGCCCGCTAATCCCCCGCTCCTCACCGCCCGCTAATCCTCCGCTCCTCATCGCCCGCTAATCCCCCGCTCCTCAGGGCCCGCTGATCCCCTGCTCCTCACCGCCCGCTGATCCTCTGCTCCTCACCGCTCGCTAATCCTCCGCTCCTCACCGCCCGCTGATCCTCCGCTATTCATCGCCCGCTAATCCCCCGCTCCTCACTGCCCGCTGATTCTCGCCAATCCCCCGCTCCTCACTGCTCGCTAATCCTCTGTTCCTCACCACTCGCTAATCCTCTGCCCCTCACCACCCGCCGATTCCCGCCGATTCCCTCCGATCCTCCGCTACTCACCACCAGCTGACTCTCGCCGATCCTCCGCTCTTCGCTGCCCGCCAATTCTTGCCACCCATGGACCCCCGGTGACGTGTTTTTTACCGGTCTCCTCGTCCCTCGCCGCCCAATGCCACCATCTTGACTGCCTCAAAAATGTCCGGACAATTCCGGATTTGGGAATTCCGGATTTGGGACGTTGCACCCCTAGTACTGCATATCGTTATCGCAATATGAAAGTGCCGCTTAAGCTTTGGAGAAGTACAACAGTAGTGATTCCCAGAGTGAGGGGATGGGCGATGGCAAACGGCTCAATAAGCAGTCTCTGCAGCCGAGAGACCCGGGCCTTGAATTTCCTGCACCAGCGCATCCTGGAAGTTGGGCCCAAAAATGTGCCAATTCCTGCCCCCATTCCCCCAATCCCAAGTTACACCGGAATCTCCTGCCAATCTAATTAGCATAGGCCTGAACATGAAAATGGGCGCAAATCAGCACAAGTGCTGGACCATCACCATGTATTCTTTGTGTAAGTAGGAAAATTATAGTTTCAACTCATTCAACATTATTCCTCAGGCCCAGCATATTTGAGAATCGGCAATCGGGGAAGCTTTTCACATGTTAATGTGACTTATAAAAATGCATTCAAGGAAACTGAAAATACACAGCAGTTCTCAGTCAGGATAAATATTTAAAACGCTCAGGAAATAGCAGTTAAACTCCAGAAAAATGTGCTGAAAATCCGCTCGTAGTTTGAAGGAGGGCTCTGGACCAAGCGCATTTGCAGGAAACTCGTACATCCGTAACTTGGGGGTAGGCCCGGTTTTATGGGCGGAAATTCATCGGCAAGAGAAAAAAGAAAGAAGAAATTTCATTTATATAGCGCCTTTCACGACCATCGGACGTCCCAAAGCGCTTTACAGTCAATGAAGTTCTCTTGGAGTGTAGTCACTGTTGTAATGTAGGAAACAGGGCAGCCAATTTGCACACAGCAAGCTCCCACAAACAGCAATGTGGTAATGACCAGATAAGATTAATGGATTTTTGTTGGGGAAGGGTATCAAGGGTTACGGAACCAAGGCAGGTAAGTAGAGTTAATACACAGATCATCCATGATGTAATTCAATGGTGGAGCAGGATCGAAGGGGCTGAATGGCCTGCTCCTATGTAAATACCACATCTACACCAAATTGGGGCTTTCCTAATGTGTAAGAGGGTAACTTTAACCCCGTGGCAACAGGGCAGATTCGAGTTGGGTGCCTTGATTTTATGCTCTGTTCAATAGCGTTAACTCAATTATCATCAACATAGGCAGTCTCTCGGAATCGAGGAAGACTTGCTTCCGCTCTTAAAATGAGTCCTTAGGTCCAATACAAGAGCCACAGTCTCTGTCACAGGTGGGACAGATAGTCGTTGAGGGAAAGGGTGGGTGGGACTGGTTTACCGCACGCTCCTTCCGCTGCCTGCGTTTGATTTCTGCATGCTCTCGGCGACGAGACTCGAGGCGCTCAGCGTCTTCCCGGATGTACTTCCTCCACTTAGGGCGGTCTTTGTCCAGGGACTCCCAGATGTCAGTGGGGATGTTGCACTTTATCAGGGAGGCTTTGAGGGTGTCCTTGTAACGTTTCCTCTGCCCACCTTTGGCTCGTTTGCTGTGAAGGAGTTCCGAGTAGAGCGCTTGCTTTGGGAGTCTCGCGTCGGGCATACGGACCAGTGGAGCAGATCGAGTGTGGTCTGTGCTTCAGTGTTGGGGATCTTGGCCTTGTCGAGGACGCTAATGTTTCTAAGTGTGTTAAGTACCATGTCAATCAGTACATTTGCCAACCCAGCCACGAGGGGAGTTTCTATGTTCCTATTTAATCTCCTCTGATGTGCTCACATTACCCAATCACCCTGGTCGGAGAGTCCTTTTGTGGGGACAACAAGAGCAGGCTGGGCCGTGAGGCCTTCTGCAGGTGAATGGTCCTCCTCGCCCATGAACAATGGCCACACGAGCGAGATTCAAGGATCGTGGAACCCTTGCCCTCACATGTCCTTGCATTTTACTATTTTTATTAATGATCTGGATTTTGAGTTTGGGGTCACAATTTGCAAATTTGAGAATGATACCAAAACCTGTGTGAGTGCGAGAACTGTAGAAGAGGCTCGTCTGCTTCAGGCAGATCTTAATGTGTTGGGAGACTGGGCTCAAGACTGCAAAATGATGTATAACTTAGATAAATGCAGTGTTGTGCATGTGGGCAGGGCAAATGCTCAACATTCATGCACCCTCCAGGCAAAGGCATTAAAGATGGTGGAGATAGGAAGAGATTTGGGCATACATCCTGAATGGTACACGAGCAATGCCATGCAGCGATAGCTAGAGCAAATAAGGTGTTGGGGTGTATCTAAAGGACAACTGAGTATAAGACGAGGCGTACTGTTTTGTCCTTGTACAAGATCTTAGTCAGGCCGCACTTGAAATACTGGGTTCAGTTTTGGTCTCCTCACATGGTGGGTGATATTGAGGCTCTGGAAAAGGTGCAGAAGAGGGCCACCAGACTAATTCCATGTCTAAAGCATCTTGGTTATCAAGATAGGTTAAAAGAGCTGGAACTCGTTATCTTAGAGCAGCGTAGACTTAGGGGGATATTGTTATGTATTGAATAAAGAGTCTGACCAGATACTGTGAGCTTAGGTAAGGTGTAACCATAGTCCTTTATTACGGGTCTCAGAGTGCCTCTCCAGCCTGTGAGGCCTCCTTATGTACAGGTGCTCACAAGGGATTGTGGGACCCCTTGGGACTCCAGGGGATGAAACCCTGGTGGTTAAACAAGGGAATTACAGACTTACATATATAACAACACTCCCCCTCCCCACCTCCCCCCACCCTGCCCCCCTCCCAAAAGTCAATAGTGTAACTATTTACAAGGTGAGTCGATTTGGGGCCTTCCTTTCCCTGGTTGATCGTCTCAGTGCAAATGCTGGTTTTGGTGAGTCGTTTGTTGGGCCCTCGCTGGGCTGCTGCGCAGCTGGCCTTGCTGGGCTGCCTGGTGTGGTGAGTCCTGCTGGGCTGCTGCAGGTGATGGGTTCTGTTTCGTGGTCAACTGCTGGGTCAGTTGCCACTGGTGTTTGTGTTGGAGGGTCAAAAAAGGTAGGGTCTATTGTGAGTTGCTCTGGATAGTCCATGAATCTGAGTTTGGTCCAAGTGTTTCCTGTCGGTGAGTCCATTTGAAAGTTTGACCCGAAACACCCTACTCCCCTCTTTGGCCACGACAGTGCTGGGAAGCCACTTGGAACCTTGGCCATAGTTCAACACAAATACAGGATCATTAATCTCGATTTCGCGTGACACATTTGCGCGATCATGATATGTACTTTGTTGAAGCCACCTGTTCTCTACCTGTTCGTGTAGATTAGGGTGGACTAACGAGAGCCTTGTCTTAAGTGCCCTTTTCATGAGCAGTTCAGCGGGGGGGAACCCCAGTGAGCGAGTGGGGTCTTGTGCGGTAACTAAGCAGGACTCGGGATAGGCGAGTCTACAGTGAGCCTTCAGTTACCCTCTTCAAGCTCTGCTTGATGGATGCACTGCTCTCTCTGCCTGACCATTGGACACTGGTTTAAACGGGGCAGATGTGACATGTTTGATCCCATTGTAGATCATGAACTCTTTGAACTCAGCACTGGTGAAGCACGGCCCATTGTCACTCACAAGGACATCAGGCAGGCCGTGCATGGCAAACATGGCCCTCAGGCTTTCAGTGGCAGCAGCGGACATGCTTGCCAACATTATCTCACATTCAATCCATTTGGAGTACGCATCTACAACCACTAGGAACATTATTCCCAAGAATGGGTCTGCATAGTCGACATGGACCCTAGATCACGGTTTGGAGAGCCAAGACCATAAACTTAGTGGCGCCTCCCTGGGTGCATTGCTTAACTGTGAGCATGTGTTACATCTGTGAACGCAGGACTCTAAGTTCACATCGATACTGGGCCACCACACGTGGGATCTGGCTATCGCTTTCATCATTGCAATGCCTGGGTGGGTACTGTGGAGATCACTGATGAAAGTGTCCCTGCCCTTTTTAGCACAACTACCGATTACCCCATAGAAGGCAGTCTGCCTGTATGGACATTTCATCTCTGCGCCGCTGGTACGGCTTTATCTCTTCCTGCATTTCTAACGGGACACTAGACCAACTTCCGTGGAGCACACAGTTTTTTACAAAGGACAGTAAGGGGTCCTGGCTCATCCAGGTTCTAATCTGTTGGGCGGTAACAGGTGATTGCTCACTCTCGAATGCTTCCATTATCATAACTAAATCTGCGGGCTGTGCCATCTCCACCCCTGTGGAACTGCCCTCCTCTGCAACATGGTGGTTTGCAGGATTAGCAGGATTTGCAGCTCACCTGCACATACGTTGGAGTTGTCCCACTGTTCCACAGCCCTTGGAAACGTATCCTTTGAAGTGGCATGAATGGAAATGATGATCACCCCCACAGCGCCAACAAGATGTTAATGGCCTTGCATTCACCACCCTTGACGGTGGACTCTGAGACATATGTGGACGTGCAGCTGCAGGCATGTGAGGCCTGCCCTGTACATTGAAAACAAAATTACTTTGTTCACAGTACTTGTAGCAGCACTCATGTGCTGAGAGATTTGTTTGGTATTGTAACTGGTAGCGATGAACCCCTGGGCTATCGCTATGGCCTTACTCAAGGTTGGCATCTCTACAGTCAAAAGTTTGCGAAGTATTACTTCATGGCCAATGCCAAGCACAAAGAAGTCCCTGAGCATGTGCTCCAAGTGTCCTTCAAATTTGCAATGTCCTGCAAGGCCCCTTAGCTCGGCGATGTAGCTCGCCACTTCCTGGCCTTCAGACCTCTTGTACGTGTAGAACCTGTACCTCGCCATCAGAACGCTTTCCTTCGGGTTCAGATGCTCCCGGACCAGTGTG
Source organism: Pristiophorus japonicus (assembly GCF_044704955.1). Taxonomy (NCBI): domain Eukaryota; kingdom Metazoa; phylum Chordata; class Chondrichthyes; family Pristiophoridae; genus Pristiophorus; species Pristiophorus japonicus. The sequence continues at coordinate 17,157,317 of NC_092002.1, read as the reverse complement.
CGCAAATCATTTTATGACTTCTCTATGGGTTTCGCTGGAGCAAGCAGATTTTTCATGAGGCCATATGTTGGTGCCCCGCAAATGGAGAGGAGGATCGCCCTTCGTTTGGCAGCATTTGCTTCTCCTTCCAGCTCGTTGGCCACAAAGTATTGGTCGAGTCGCTCCACGAAGGTTTCCCAATCATCTCCCTCTGAAAATTTCTCCAGGATGCCCACTGTTCTCTGCATCATTGCAGCGGGATTCGTCATCTGTAACTCATCGCCAGTTGTTATGTATTGAATAAAGAGTCTGACCAGATACTGTGAGCTCAAAGAAAGGTGTGATCGTAGTCCTGTATTACGGGTCTCCAGATTACCTCTCCAGCCTGTGAGGCCTCAATAATGTACAGGTGCTCGCAAGGGATTGTGGGATCCCTTGGGACTCCAGTGGATGAGCCCTCTGGTGGTTAAACAAGGTAATTACAGGTTTACATATATAACAGATATGATTGAGGTTTATAAGATAATGATGTGAATAGACAGTGTTCCAGCTAACAGTTTATTTCAAGTAAATATGCTAGGCAGGACTAAGGGACAAAATTTAAGTTGTATATGGCCAGATCTAGGTTAGATGCCAGGAGGTGGTTCTTTTCCCAGAGAATAGCAGACCTCTGGAACAAGCTGCCGTTCCATGTGGTGGATGCAGACTCACTGAATTCCTTCAAGCAAAAGCTGGATTTGTTTCTGGCTGTGGCGGAGATCACCTCTTACAGAAGGTAGGTACTGCAAGGAATGTAATGGCCAGAGTGATCTGCTGGGCTAGTCTCAATCGCAGAGATAGGATGGAGAGGAATTTCCCAGATTTATTTTTCCCCAAATTGGCTTGGGTTTTTAAATCTGTTTTTTTTGCCTCTCCCAGGGGGTCACATGGTTTGGGATGGGGTGTAGTGTATATGTTGTGATACACAAGGTATCGCAGTTGTGTGGGACAGGCTGGATGGACCAGATAGTCTTTACCTGTCCGTCATTGTTCGTACATTCGTATTCAGGAGGTCACGGGAGGGAGGGAGGGAGGGAGTTTGCATTTGCGATGTTAATTGTAGAAAAAACACGTAAAGCCTGGTTCCTTTCTGGGTTGATGGGCTGCGGATTAATGAATGAATCACATTTTTCGTTGCTAACCATTGCTGTAAACTGCAAAATACTGTTGCCACAACTCCCTTGGTGTTGAGATATGTCGGCATGGTGTTCTGAAATAGTCCATCACAGCTGTTGAGTAGCGCAGCTCAAGACTTTACTCGATAATTAGAGCTCGGAGGAAGTACGGCGGACGGGATCCAAACTGCTCACAAACCTCAATCCACCTCCTCATGAAACTTCTCGGGGACACCGACAGGTAGGACCGAGAGAACCTCATGTCAACCGCCTCATCGATCCATCAGCAGCCCCCGCCCAGCCTCACAACTGGTTCACCAAAGAGCTGACTGTTTCAATCGCTGCCCTCACCCCGAGACGGTTAAACTGATCCCACCTCTTCTCCGCAAAGTATGAAACTTTCTCCATGCTTCTCATTAACGGGCCATAGATCTGGAGGGGGAGGTCTCATATTTGACCCTGAAATGAGCTTCCGGCCACATATCTGCGTCATATGTAAAACCGCCTAATTCCTCCTCCGTAACATCGCCCGCCTCCACCCCTGCCTCAGCTCTTCTGCTGCTGAAACCCTCTTCACTGCCTTTGTTACCTTTAGACTTGACTACTCCAACTCACTCCTGGCTGGCCTCCCACATTCTACACCACGTAAACTTGAGGTCATCCGAAACTCGGCTGACCGTGTCCTAACTTGCACCAAGTCCCGCTCACCCATCACCCCCTGTGCTCGCTGACCGACATTGGTTCCCGGTTAAGCAACGCCTCGATTTCAAAATTCTCATCCTTGTTTACAAATCCCTCCATGGCCTCGCCCCTCCCTATCTCTGTAATCTCCTCCAGCCCCACAACCCCCCGAGATATCTGTGCTCCTCTAATTTTGCCCTCCTGAGCATCCCTGATTATAATCGTCCCACCATTGGTTGCATTCTGTTGCCTGGGCCCCAAGCTCTGGAACTCCCTCCCTAAATCTCTCCGCCTCTCTACCTCTCTTTCCTCCTTTCAGATGTTCCTTAAAACCTACCTCTTTGACCAAGCTTTTGGTCACCGGCGCTAATTTCACCTTATGTGGCTCGGTGTAAAATTAATTTGTTTGTCTTATAATACTCCAGTGAAGCACCGTACACGGATCCAATGGGAAACCATTGTAACGGGATTTAAAATTCTGTTGCTAACAAGTGAAAAGACAGCTCCAAATAATTTGGAAAAATCTCCTTCCAAACACTGTGCTCATTTATATTTGCTCATTCTCTGTCTCACACACTCTCTCTCTCTCTCTCACACTCGCACATTCTCTCTCTCACCCACTCTCTCTCTCTCTCTCACACACTCACACATTCTCTCTCTCACACACTCTCGCTCTCTCTCTCACACTCGCTCATTCCCTCTCTCACACACTCTCTCTCTCCCTCACATTCGCATGTTCTCTCTCACACACTCTCTCTCTCACACTTGCTCATTCTCTCTCTCACACTCTCTCTCTCCCTCACACTCGCACATTCTCTCTCTCACACACACTCTCTCTCTCCCTCACACTCGCACATTCTCTCTCTCACACACACTCTCTCTCTCTCTCTCTCACACACTCGCTCATTCTCTCTCTCACACACTCTCTCCCTCATATTCACACATTCTCTCTCTCACACACTCACACATTCTCTCTCTCACACACACTCTCGCTCTCTCTCTCACACTCGCTCATTCCCTCTCTCACACACTCTCTCTCTCCCTCACACTCGCACATTCTCTCTCTCACACACACTCTCTCTCTCTCTCTCACACACTCGCTCATTCTCTCTCTCACACACTCTCTCCCTCATATTCGCACATTCTCTCTCTCTCACACACTCTCTCTCTCTCTCTCTCTCACACACACTCTCTCTCTCTCTCTCTCACATTCGCACATTCTCTCTCTCTCACACACTCTCTCTCTCTCTCTCTCACACACTCACACATTCTCTCTCTCACACACACTCTCTCTCTCTCTCTCACATTCGCACATTCTCTCTCTCACACACACTCACGCTCCCTCACACTCGCACATTCTCTCTCTCACACACACACTCTCACTCACGGTAAAAATCACCCTCCTCTGCCCTCACTTTGCTGGTGTGTGTGCGCACTGCTGCAGCCGCTGTCTCTCGCGGCCGCCGCTGATGTTGGGAACGGGGTCAGGGCCGGCACCGGGTTCCAGGCACAGAACCTGAACATGCATGCTGGTAATGTCCATCTTTTGTGACTGTTTGTAGCTGATTGCATTGATTCATTAAAGTTTTAACTTCTAAATGTAAACTCGCCCTAACGATTGTATTTTATTCATTAAAGTTTTAACTTTAAAATGTAGACTCACGGAAAAATCGTTTACCTGGAATAGCCCAATCCCCGAGGGACCCGGATAATCGAGAGTTGCCTATATTACATTAAAGGCGCTATATAAATGCAAGTTGTTGTTGTTGTTGAGGGAGGGATGGGATTCTGTTAGATATTCGGCCTGAAAGCGCGCTCCCCGCGGGCGGGTACGAGGTGCGCATGTGCCCGTGGGGATCCCCGCAAGTTCCGAGTTTCGGTATACGAAGCGCAGGTGCCTAAACTCAGTACTTGCGATATGTCAAAACTTCTGCTGGCAGATCACACGCCCCCGAAACCAAAGGGCCTCCGTGGGCGTGGGTTTGGGCTATCTGCCTGACTCCCACCCAGCAAATGTCCTTCAAATTCTTACGACTGAAAGAAGCAGGCGTAAGGCCTGCTTTTATCAGCTTAAGACTTTTAAAGTACAGAAAAATATATATTTTTTAAATAACGTAAACATTTAAAATCCTGTTAAATAAGATACGTTTATTTTTAGATCTTTTATAATATGTAAATTTATTTTGCAAGCATTTTGTTTTAAATAATGAATTACATTTCAATTTTATTGAATTGAAATATGTGACTTTTTAAAGTTATTTTCTCTGTTTCTGTCTTTTTTGGGCTATTCCCATTATACTTATGGAGATTCCGTATATCACCGTTAGAAATATAGAAACATAGAAATAGAAAATAGGTGCAGGAGTAGGCCACTCAGCCCTTCAAGCCTGCACCACCATTCAATATGATCATGGCTGATCATGTAACTTCAGTACATCATTCCTGCTTTCTCTCCATACCCCTTGATCCCTTTAGCCGTAAGGGCCACATCTAACTCCCTTTTGAATATATCTAACGAACTGGCCTCAATAACTTCCACAGGTTCATAATTCTCTGAGTGAAGAAGTTTCTCCTTATCTCGGTCCTAAATGGCTTTCCCCTTATCCTTAGACTGTGACCCCTGGTTCTGGACTTCCCCAACATCGGGAACATTCTTCCTGCATCTAACCTGTCCAATCCCGTCAGAATTTGATATGTTTCTGTGAGATCCCCTCTCATTCTTCTAAATTCCAATGGATACAAGCTTACACTCCAGGAAATCCTATTGCGACCAGTTTGGTTAGCCCAATCTATATGTAGATTAAAGTCACCCATGATAACTGCTGCACTTTAATTGCACGCATCCCTAATTTTCTGTTTGATGCCATCCCCAACCTCACTACTACTGTTTGGTGGTCTGTACACAACTCCCACTAGCGTTTCTGCCCTTTGGTGTTCCGCAGCTCTACCCATATAGATTTCACATCATCCACACTAATGTCCTTCCTTACTATTGCGTTAATCTTCTCTTTAACCAGTAACGCGACCCCACCTCCTTTTCCTTTCTGTCTATCCTTCCTTAAATTTGAATACCCCTGGCTGTTGAGTTAGTATGAATGGGGATCCCCTACTCTGATAGGTTGAGCTGGCCCACATGATCCCATTGATGCGTACGGAACCTGTGCGATCCTGGGATACGTGTGCGTCTACGAAGGCCTTTGCGTTGAGTCCCTGGACTGCAAGTCTCCGAACTTCCCAACCACCAGGTAGATTTGGAGAAATGTTTCAATTTGGAGGCATCCGCCCCGGGAAGCCCCTGACCGCAATCTCTGGGCCATTAATGGTTACCAACCCGCCGATCTGAGAGCTCCCCGAGTATCCAGGTTGGCAAGTGCACTACTTGATGTGGTACTTAACATACTAGGAAGGCCCCGAGTGAGATTCCTCGAGTCTGCAATGAGTTGACTCTGTTGAACAGAGCATAAAATCGGGGGCGGTGTAAAATGGGTATCCAATTCAAACCCGGCGTCATCCCACCAGGTGACTTAGAATAAAGTTACCCCCTTACAGCCGTGGCTCAGTGGGCAGCACCCTCACCTCTGAGTCAGAAGATTTTGGCACAAAAAAAGCCGACACTCCCAGTGCAATGCTGAGGGAGTGCCGCACTGTCGGAGGTGCCGTCTTTTGGATGAGACGTTAAACCGAGGCCCTGTCTGCTCTCTCAGGTGGACATAAAAGATCCCACATCACTGTTTTGAAGAAGAGCAGGGAAGTTATTACTGGTGTCCCGGCCAAGATTTAACTCTCAATCAACATCACTAAAAAAACAGATTATCTGGGACATTATCACATTGCTGTTTGTGGGAGCTTGCTGTGCGCAAATTGTCTGCCGCATTCCCCACATTACAACAGTGACTACACTTCAAAAAAAAGCACTTCATTGGCTGTAAAGTGCTTTGGGATGTCCAGTGGCTGTGAAAGGTGCAATACGAAAGCAAGCCTCTCTTTCTTTACACAGTGTGTGTTGAGGTGATATTTACACACTAGGAAGGCTCCTCTCCTCTATTGAGGTTACAGAGATGATCACAACATGTGGAAGAGTTAATCATTCTGCATATTAATTCACAGGGTTTGGAGTTTCTTTGGGCCTGGCCTGATCACGAATGAGGGGTTCTAGGAGAATTTTTAACAGCGGTTTCCTGAAATGGCTACAGGGATCTGGGTTATTGCCTCTGCCAGGTTCCCAGTGTTGGTGCTAATGGGCCAAGGATGGGAGAGTAAATGGGCCTGATTGCCTCTTCTCATCCTCAATGTATAACCATCAATATGCAATACCAGAAAGGGCAATAGTTGTGGGTGGGGTGGAGGATGCACTGTCATTGCTTTAATAGCCTCATGAAACAACAACAACTTGTATTTATCTAGCGCCTTTAACATAGTGATACGTCCCAAGGTGCTTCACAGGAGTATTATGTGATAAAAATTTGACACCGAGCCGTATAATAGAAATTAGCGCAGGTGACCATAAGCTCAAAGAGGTAGGTTTTAAGGATCGTCTTAAAGGAGGAAAGCGAAGGAGAGGTGGAAAGCTTTAGGCAGGGAATTCCAGAGCTTGGGGCCCAGGCAACAGAAGGCACGGCCACCAATGGTTGAGTGATTATAATCAGGGATGCTCAAGAGGGCAGAATTAGAGGAGCGCAGATATCTTGGGGGGTTGTGGGGCTGGAGGAGATTACAGAGATAGGGAGGGGCGTGGCCATGGAGGGATTTGAAAACAAGGATGAAAATTTTGAACTCCAGCAAGGAAATGGAGGATCACCAGAACTAGCAGAGTCATAGAAGATGGCAACTGATTATCACTGAGATAGTTGAGTGGTCGGAGAATATGTGGCCTGATATAGTGGTGTGGTTGGAGAGGTTAAAGAGCAGGAGCTCCATTAAACTCCATTAAAGTACGCCTGCTACTGTGTTTCTGAATATCTCCAGGAGGCAAGGGATGTCTTTGTCCGAATAACATTTCTCAAAATTGAACATGAATAATAGATGCCAACACGACAATATATGGCTGTGAGGAGCAGATCACTTTGGCCCTATGGAGCCGGATTATTGGCTTTTATGTTTTTGGGGCGGTAATGGTGGCGGGGCGGGAAATTTAGCGCCCGGGAACAGTTTGTGCATCAGTAGTCACGTTTGGGCAGCTGGGCCCTGAGGCAGGGGGCGCAGTGCTAAGAGAGGCGTTGTACACATTGTACACTTCTCCTGGGCGCTAGCATGGGAAGATCTCGAGCTAAAGGGCCGGGCAGGGAGCACTCCGAGAGGTGCCTGGGGTGCTTAAATAAAGTCTAAAAAAATATTCCCAGAACATTGCCTATGCCACCACAACACAAAAAACAAGAAAGGAAAAAAAAATCATACTTACCTCAGGAGTCCATTACCTTCTTCTCCGCTGTTGGGATGGTTGGGCCGCCCGAATTCCCAGGCGGCCACAGCGGGGCGTGCTGTGGGTTGGACGGGTCGGGTAATAGTCCAAACTCGTGCCGGTGACGCAACCAGGGGCATTGCACACGGGGAGCAGCTCCTCCGGACAGTGCTGCTCCGCGTCGCCGCTAAACCGGACCCAAGGATCGCCGCGGGCTTACCACAGCCATTGCCGCCGCCATTGCCGCCGCTCCAGGACGAAAAATGCAGCGGAGGGGAGCCGCAAAGCTCTCCACCACTGGGTCTTTTCCTCGTCTACATGTCTGGGTCCATAGTAGATTAATCGCTAGTGATTACTCAACAACTCCATTATCGGTCTAGCAAGCGACTACCGGGATGGTAGAAGGTGAACGAGATGGGAACTGGGTTTGTTCCCGTCTAACGAGTCCCATGCAGAAGAGCAGAAATTACAGCTTTTGTATGGAAGATGCCAATATTACAGAGTCTGGGGCTGTGAAATTGGGGAACCTTGTTAATATTTTGGAGAGGAGGGAAGGACTCACAGCCCAATATGTCCATAAGAATTAGGAGCAGGAGTCAGCCATACGGCCCCTCAAGCCTGCTCCACCATTCTATAAAATCACGGCTGATCTTCTACCTCAACTCCACCTTCCCGCCCGATCTCCATATCTCTTGATTCCCCGAGAATCCAAAAATCTATCGATCTCAGCCTTGAATATTCTCAACGACTGAGCCATTTAGGACCGAGATGAGGAGAGACTTCTTCACCCAGAGAGTGGTCAACCTGTGGAATTCTCTGCCACAGAAAGTGGTTGGGGCCAATTCACTAAATATATTCAAAAGGGAGTTAGATGAAGTGCTTACTACTCGGGGGATCAAGGGGTATGGCGAGAAAGCAGGAAGGGGGTATTGAAGTTTCATGTTCAGCCATGAACTCATTGAATGGCGGTGCAGGCTAGAAGGGCTGAATGGCCTGCTCCTGCACCTATTTTCTATGTTTCTATGTTTCACAGCCCTTTTGGGTGGAGAATTCCAAAGATTCACAATCCTCAAAGTGAAGAGATTCATCCTCATCTCAGTCTTAAATGGCCAACCCCTTATTCTGAGGCTATGCCCCCTGGTTCTAAACTCTCCAGCAATGTAAAGTTGATGTAGTCAAGAGTTATGGAGAGCGGGCGGGGAAGGGGAACATAAGAACATAAGAAATAGGAGCAGGAGTAAGCCATATGGCCCCTCGAGCCTGCTCCGCCATTTAATACGATCATGGCTGATCCGATCATGGACTCAGCTCCACTTCCCTGCCCGCTCCCCATAATCCCTTATTCCCTTATCGGTTAAGAAACTGCCTATCTCTGTCTTAAATTTATTCAATGTCCCAGCTTCCACAACTCTCTGAGGCAGCGAATTCCACAGATTTAAAACTCTCTAAGAGCAGAAATTCCTCCTCATCACAGTTTTAAATGGGCGACCCCTTATTCTAAGAGTATGCCCCCTAGTTCTAGTCTCCCCCATCAGTGGAAACATCCTCTCTGCATCCATCTTATCAAGCCCCCACATAATCTTACATGTTTCGATAAGATCACCTCTCAGTCTTCTGAATTCCAATGAGTAGAGGCCCAACCTACTCAAGTTTACCTCATAAGTGGAGTTGAGGCCAAGATCAGATCAGCCATGATCTTATTGAATGGCGGAGCAGGCTCAAGGGGCAAAATGGCCGATCATTTTCCAACAGTCTATCGACTCTGGACGGGTTCCTATGGACTGGAGGGTAGCTAATGTAACACCACTTTTTAAAAAAGGAGGGAGAGAGACCGGGGAATTATAGACCGGTTAGCCTGACATCATGAGTGGGGAAAATGTTGGAATCAATTATTAAAGATGAAATAGCAGCGTATTTGGAAAGCAGTGACTAGATTGGTCCAAGTCAGCATGGATTTATGAAAGGGAAATCATGCTTGACGAATCTTCTGGAATTTTTTGAGGATGTAACTAGTAGAGTGGACAAGGGAGAACCAGTGGATGTGGTGTATTTGGACTTTCAAAAGGCTTTTGTCAAGGTCTCACACAAGAGATTAGAGTGCAAAATTGAAGCACATGGTATTGGGGGTAATGTATTGACGTGGATAGAGAACTGGTTGGCAGACAGGAAGCAGAGAGTCAGGATAAACGGGTCCTTTTCAGAATGGCAGGCAGTGACTAGTGGGGTGCTGCAGGGCTCAGTGCTGGGACCCCAGCTATTTACAATATATATCAATGATTTAGATGAAGGAATTGAGTGTAATATCTCCAAGTTTGCAGATGACACTAAGCTGGGTGGCGGTGTGAGCTGTGAGGAGGATGCAAAGAAGCTGCAGGGTGACTTGGACAGGTTAGGTGAGTGGGCAAATGCATGGCAGATGCAGTATAATGTGGATAAATGTGAGATTATCCACTTTGGTGGCAAAAACATGAAGGCAGAATATTATCTGAATGGTGGCAGATTTGGAAAAGGGGAGGCGCAACGAGACCTGGATGTCATGGTACATCAGTCATTGAAAGTTGGCATACAGGTACAGCAGGTGGTGAAGAAGGCAAATGGTATGTTGGCCTTCATAGCTAGGGGATTTGAGTAGAGGAGCAGGGAGGTCTTACTGCAGTTGTACAGGGCCTTGGTGAGGCCACACCTGGAATATTGTGTTCAGTTTTGGTCTCCTAATCTGAGGAAGGACATTCTTGCTATTGAGGGAGTGCAGCGAAGGTTCACCAGACTGATTCCCGGGATGGCAGGACTGACATATGACGAGAGACTGGATCGATTGGGCCTGTATTCACTGGAGTTTAGAAGAATGAGAGGGGATCTCATAAAAACATACAAAATTCTGACGGGACTGGACAGGTTAGATGCAGGAAGAATGTTTCCGATGTTGGGGAAGTCCAGAACCAGGGGACACAGTCTAAGGATAAGGGGTAAGCCATTTAGCACCGAGATGAGGAGAAACTTCTTCACTCAGAGAGTTGTTAACCTGTGGAATTCTCTACCGCAGAGAGTTGTTGAGGCCAGTTCGTTAGATATATTCAAGAGAGAGTTAGATATGGCCCTTACGGCTAAAGGGATCAAGGGGTATGGAGAGAAAGCAGGAAAGGGGTACTGAGGTGAATGATCAGTCATGATCTTATTGAATGGTGGTGCAGGCTCGAAGGGCAGAATGGCCTACTCCTGCACCTATTTTCCATGTTTCTATGATCCTGCTCCTAATTCTTATGTTCTTATGTATTACAAATGGTTGACGGTTTAACCTGCAGTGCCTGTTGTATCTAATCCCAGCTCTTGTCGCATTACAGGATAGGCCCTGAGTTGGTTTGGCATTCAAAGGAGTTTTGTTTTATGTCGACATAACTAGCCGGGACAGCAGCTCTCCTCACCTCTTCAACAGCTCCAGCCCTGCTGACATGTGTCCGACTTGCTCCCCGTACACCAGGAGAGGGAGACTAGCTCCTAAATCCCTCTGGGTAAAGGCTAGTGACAGGGAGGAATTCGCACGGAGAATGTTGCCATTTCCTGATCAACGGGTGATTATTTTTAGCCCATAATTTGGAAGAGCATCAAGAGCTTGCACCAGCACTGATATTACTTTCAAAAACAATCAATCACAGCCACTTTGGGCAGCACTTTCCACTTCGATCGCCAGGGCCCAAAAAATGCGCGATGTTCCAGCCTGAGCGATGTTTCAGCCCTCAGGATCGCTGGAAAATTGCCCATTTTTCGGATCGTAACTTTCAGTATTCCGGCGATAGCCCAGCGATAGCTCAGCGATGTGGATTGGGCGTTAGCAATGCGAAATGGGCCCCAGCGATGTGGAAGGCAAGGCGTCCCTAGCAACGGCCTTTCTCCGCATGCGTTTTTTTTTGCAACTGAAAAGGTGTATCGGAACAAAGGGACAGAGGAGTTCAGGTCCACAGATCCCTGAAGGTGGCTAGCCAGGTAGATAAGGTGGTTAAGAAGACATACTTTCCTTTATTAGCTGAGGCATAGAATACAAGAGCAGGGGGTTTATGCTTGTGATTTATAAAACACTAGTTAGGCCACAGCTGGAGTACTGCGTGCAGTTCTGGTCACCGCAATGCAGGAAAGATGTGATTGCACGAGAGAGGGTACAGAGGAGATTTACGCAGATGTTGCCTGAATTGGCGAATTTTAGCCATGAGGAAAGGTTGGATAGGCTGGGGTTGTTTTCTTTGGAACAGAGGGGGCTAAGGAAGACCTCATTGAGGTGTATAAAATGATGAGGGACCTAAATAGAGTGGATAGGAAGGACCTATTTCCCTTAGCAGAGAACATAACTGTTGTGTATCTGTAAAGCATGCACTCCCATGTTCCGCCACCAAGGAGCTCATCCCCTGAAGTCCCAAGGGATCCCAGCATCCCTTGGGAGCACTGTATATAAGCCGGCCCCTAAGGCCTGTTCCTCACTCTGGAGTGTCTTATTAAAGACTGAGGTCACTGTTACTTTAACCTCCCTGTGTGCAGCCTCATCTGTGTTAGGAACACAATAACTGGCGACGAAAATACGAATCCAACTCAAAGATGCAGCAAACTGTGGGCATCCTGGAGAAGTTCTCAGAGGGCGAGGACTGGGAAGCCTATGTCGAATGGCTAGACCAGTACTTTGTAGCCAACAAGCTGGACGGAGAAGGAAGTGCTGCAAAAAGGAGAGCGGTTCTCCTCACAGTCTGCGGGGCACCGACCTACAGCCTCATGAAGAATCTTCTGGCTCCGGTGAAACCCACAGATAAGTCGTGTGAGGAGCTGTGTACACTGGTTCGGGAGCATCTTAACCCGAGGGAGAGCGTGCTGATGGCGAGGTATCGGTTCTACACGTGCCAGCGATCTGAAGGTCAGGAAGTGGTGAGCTACGTCGCCGAGCTAAGGCGACTTGCAGGACAATGTGAGTTTGATGGCTACCTGGAGGAAATGCTCAGAGACTTTTTTGTACCGGGCATTAGCCACGAGACCATCCTATGAAAACTTTTGACTGTAGAAACACCTCAGTAAGGCCATTGTGATAGCACAGGCGTTTATGTCCACCAGTGATAACACCAAACAAATCTCTCAGCATACAAGTGCTAGCAATGTTCATAAATTAACTGGAACTGTGTTTGCGAGCAGAAATGTACAGGGCAGAAACCACGAGTCTGCAACTGCCAGCAGGCCTCAGGTGACCCAGATGATTCAGAGTCCCCAACAAAGGATGAATGCAAGGCAATTGACATCTTGTTGGCATTGTGGAGGCTTCCATTCAGCCTATTCATGCCGCTTCAAAGAGTATGTTTGCAAGAGCTGTGGAACAATGGGGCACCTCCAACGAGCTTGCAAACAAGCTGCAAGCTCTGCAAAACCTGCTAACCATCATGTGGCAGAGGAAGATCGGTCCATGGTGGATCAAAGCAATTTAGAGCCTCAGAGAGAGGAGGCAGATGCTGAAGTGCACGGGGTGCACACATTTTCGACGAAATGTCCACCTATAATGCTAAATGTAAAATTGAATGGCTTATCCGTAGCCATGGAACTGGACACTGGCAATCCATCATGAATAAAAAGATGTTTGAGAGACTGTGGTGCAACAAGGCATTCAGACCAGCCCTGAGCCCCATCCACACGAAACTGAGAACGTACACCAACGAGCTTATCACTGTCCTGGGCAGCGCCATGGTCAAGGTCACCTACGAGGGTACGGTGCACGAATTGCCACTCTGGATTGTCCCGGGCGATGGCCCTACACTGCTTGGAAGGAGCTGGCTGAGCAAAATCCTCTGGAACTGGGATGACATCCGAGCGCGATCACATGTCGATGAGGCCTCATGTAACAAGGTTCTTAACAAATTTCCTTCCCTTTTTGAGCCAGGCATTAGAAACTTTTCCGGGGCGAAGGTGCGGATCCACTTGGTCCCAGAGGCACAAGGCGCGAGCGGTACCTCACATGATGAGGGAGAGAGTGGAAATCGAGCTGGACAGGCTGCAACGCGAGGGCATCATCTCCCCAGTGGAATTCAGTGAGTTCGCTAGCCCGATTGTTCCAGAACTCAAAAGTGATGGCACGGTCAGGATTTGCGGCGATTATAAAGTAACTATTAAGTGTTTCTCGCTACAGGACCAATACCCGCTACCTAAGGCAGACGACCTATTTGCAACGCTGGCAGGAGGCAAGGTGTTCATCAAGCTCGACCTGACTTCAGCCTAAATGACGCAGGAGCTGGAGGAGTCTTCAAAGGGCCTTACCTGCATCAATACGCACAAGGGACTATTCATCTACAACAGATGCCCACTTGGAATTCGGTCGGCTGCAGCGATTTTCCAGAGAAACATGGAGAGCCTACTCAAGTCGGTACCACGTACGGTGGTTTTTCAGGACGACATATTGGTCATGGGTCGGGACACCGCCGAGCACCTACAAAACCTGGAGGAGGTCCTCCAGTGACTAGATCGCGTAGGGCTGCAGCTGAAGAGGTCGAAATGCGTCTTCATGGCAATAGAAATGGAGTTTTTGGGGAGAAAGATCGCAGCGGACGGCATTCGGCCCACAGGTGCCAAGACAGAGGCTATCAGGTACGCGCCCAGGCCACAGAACGTCACGGAGCTGCGGTTGTTCCTGGGACTCCTCAACTATTTTGGTAACTTCCTACCGGGGTTAAGCACCCTATATTGCGCAAAGGTGAGAACTGGGTATGGGGGGAAAAAAACCAAGTAATTGCTTTTGAGAAAGCCAGAAACATTTTATGCTCGAACAAGCTGCTTGTATTGTATAACCCATGTAAAAGACTTGTTCTAGCAGGTGAAGCGTCGTCGTACGGAGTCGGGTGTGTATTACAACAAGCTAACGTTGCGGGGAAGTTGCAACCTGTCGCCTATGCTTCAAGGAACTTGTCTAAGGCCGAGAGGGCCTACAGCATGATTGAGAAAGAGGCATTAGCGTGAGTGTTCGGGGTAAAGAAAATGCATTAGTACCTGTTTGGCCTCAAATTTGAGCTGGAAACCGATTACAAGCCCCTCACATCCCTGTTCGCTGAAAACAAGGGGATAAATACTAATGCCTCAGCCCGCATACAAAGGTGGTACTCACGCTATCAGCGTATAACTATACCATCCGCCACAGGCCAGGCACCGAGAACTGTGCCGATGCTCGCAGTCGGCTACCATTGCCCACCACGGGGGTGGAAATGGCGCAGCCTGCAAACTTGTCGATGATGGCGCAGCCCGCAGACTTGTTGATGGTCATGGAAGCTTTTGAAAATGATAAATCACCTGTCACGGCCAAGATCCTCTTCTGTCCCTAGTAAAAAACTGTGTACTGCATGGGAGCTGGGCCAGTATCCCCGTTGAAATGCAAGAGCCAATCAAGCCGTTGCAGCGGCGAAAGGACGAGCTGTCCATTCAGGCAGACAGCCTGTTGTGGGGTAACCGTGTAGTGCTACCAAAAAAGGGCAGGGAGACGTTCATCTCGGATCTCCACAGCACATACCCGGGTATAGTAATGATGAAAGCGATAGCCAGATCCCACGTGTGGTGGCCCGGTATCGACTCTGACTTAGAGTCCTGTGTACGGCAATGCAGCGTATGTGATCAGTTGAGCAACGCGCCCAAAGAGGTTTGTGGTCCTGGCCCTCCAGACCATGGTCAAGGATCCATGTCGACTATGCGGGCCCGTTTCTCGGTAAAATGTTCCTGGTGGTGGTGGATGCTTTTTCAAAATGGATTGAAGGTGAAATAATGTCAGGAAGCACTGCCACCATCACCATTGAAAGCCTGAGGGCCATGTTTGCCACCCATGGCCTGCCTGACATACTGGTCAGTGACAACGGGCCATGTTTCACCAGTGCTGAATTTAAAGAATTCATGACCCGCAATGGGATCAAACATGTCACCTCGGCCCCGTTTAAACCAGCCTCCAATGAGCAGGCAGAGCGGGCAGTACAAACCATCAAACAGAGCCTTAAATGAGTCACAGAAGGCTCACTCCAAACCCACCTGTCCTGAGTACTGCTCAGCTACCGCACGAGACCCCACTCGCTCACAGGGGTGCCCCCGGCTGAGCTACTCATGAAAAGGACACTTCAAACCAGACTCTCGCTGGTTCACCCCAACCTGCATGATCAGGTAGAGAGCAGGCGGCAGCAACAAAATGTAAACGATGGTCGGGCCACTGTGTCACGGGAAATTGATCTGAATGACCCTGTGTATGTGCTAAACTATGGACATGGTCCCAAGTGGATCGCGGGCATGGTGATAGCTAAAGAAGGGAGTAGGGTGTTTGTAGTCAAACTAGACAATGGACAAATTTGCAGAAAGCACCTGGACCAAACGAGGCTGCGGTTCACAGACTGCCCTGAACAACCCACAGCAGACACCACCTTTTTTCGAGCCCACAACACACACCCAAAGGATCAACGACACCACGCCGGACCAGGAAATCGAACCCATCACGCACAACAGCCCAACAAGGCCAGGCTCACCCAGCAGCCCTGCAGGGCCAACAACACGCCAGCCCAGCGAGGGCACAGCCAACACACCAGAACAGACATTTGTACCGAGGCGGTCCACCAGGGAAAGAAAGGCTCCCGACCGCCTCACCTTGTAAATAGTTTTCACTTTGACTTTGTGGGGGGGAGTGATGTTGTGTATTTGTAAAGCATGCACTCCCATGTTCCGCTACCAGGGAGCTCATCCCCTGAAGTCCCAAGGGATCCTAGTATCCCTTGGGAGCACTGTATATAAGCCAGCCCATAAGGCCTGTTCCTCACTCTGGAGTGTCTTAATAAAGGCTGAGGTCACTGTTACTTTAACCTCCCTGTGTGCAGCCTTATCTGTTTTAGGAACACAATAATAACATACATAAGAAATAGGAGTGGGAGTCGGCCATCTGGCCCCTCAAGCGTGCTCCGCCATTCAATAAGATCATGGCTGATCTGATCTTGGTCTCAACTCCACTTCTCTTCCCGCTCCTCATAACCCTCGACTCCCTTATCCTTCAAAAATCTATCTACCTCCACCTTAAATATATTCAATGACCCAGCCTCCACAACTCTCTGGTGTAGGGAATTCCAAGGATTCGCAACCCTTTGAGAAAAGAAATTCTTCCTCAATTCCATTTTAAATGGGCGACCCCTTAATCTGAGACTCCACCCGCTAGTTCTCCCGGAGGTCGGGGCGGGCGAGATCCAGAGGTCGGGACCGGTGAGGTGCGGAGATCGGAAGTGGCGAGGAGAGGATGGATGAGGCACGGAGGAGCAGAGAGGTCCCAGCCCAGAGGTGGAGCAGCGTGGACAAGACCAAGCGAAGGCGCAGAACGGCCAATAGCGAGGCTGTGAGGTCGTGAGGCTCACATTGCGTACTATGAACTCCACGTAGAGAGAGGTCCTGTGGGGAGGAGGAAGGAAGGACAGTAGGGGTATGTTTGAGTTTGTGTGTGTGTATTGGCACATGCGATGGAGCCTGGTTTCCAGCCATCCTGGTTAACCCTTGCCACTGGACCAAGGCCTAGCCCTGTCAAGCCTGTGTGGTGGCTGGTGTGCAACGGCCACCCCACGTTAAAAAAATCCACGCCCAGGCATCTTCCATTGTTTAAAATTAGTTCATCACTCACCTGAGGACTCGCTTTTATTGTGGAAGCAAGTCATCCTCGACCCCGAGGGACTTCCTATGATGATGACGATGTGTTCGAGTCCCTGGAGTGGGACTTGAACCCACAACCTGTCGACTCTGAGGTGAGTGCGCTGCCCACTTAGCCACGGCTGACCCTACACAAAGACGTGCGCTACTCACAGAGAAGCAATATAACAAATCTTCGGAGTATTTGTTCCTGGCACGAAGAGGAGACTGTCTCAGGGAGGAGTGTGACCAACAAATCAGTTTTTTTTTTTTTGGAAATTCGTAGCCAACAAATCAGTTTTTTTTTTGAAATTCGTAGCCAATCGTTCCAATTCTTTGTCAAATCACAAACGCCAGAGGTCACCTTGCACATGCCAAGGATCACTCTGTGCCAATGCTCTTAGCCAAAAGGCCTAGAGCCACTGCACCATTCCTGGAAGTACTGCAATACCAGGTTCGTGCCATGGAGGTGGATGGGTCAGGTCCCCCACACACCTCCGTGGAGGTGGATGGGTCAAGCCACCCCACCCACCTCCCGTGTGTTAGTGATACCGTATAACGCAAAGAGATTCCCTCTGGTCTCCCTGGCTGCCATTTCCCCAACCTCGGCAAATTCGGTGCAGCCGGAGTTGATGGCGGGTCCCGACCTCACTGCCGTTTCCGACCTCACTCTGTGAAAGGACTTTACCGTTATTGAGCTTGTTCAGCCTGACAATTGAAGGAAGCGGGTCCAATGACATCATTTGACGACGCGTCGTCGCCTGGTTTCCATAAAGGGACCGTGCACCAATTGATTTTGACAGTTGTGCTGTCAGTGTTCTGCAGCATTAAGGTGCTGCAAACATTGACAATCACGGCACAGACGTGCAGAGCTGCATCCAGGCTCGCCCATGACTTTCTCCATATACTTATGGAGGGGGTCAGAACACACAGGGAGGTTCTCTTCCCTTCCAATGGGCGGGAAGATTTCCTCTAGGTCTGAGTGTGTGTGTTAGTGACACTGTAAACACAGCGGGAAGATTGCCACTGCCCTATTCTGTAGGGTGTTTGTTTTTCACTCTAATCTGATTCTTCGACCTTGGAACTTATTAGTGGGAAAGGACAACACATGGCACAACATTCTCGGCTTAATCCAGTGTCCGTTTTATTATACAACAAAAAATGACTAAAATCTAAAGGACTAGACTGCCTAGAGAAATTGACCGAAGACATACAATCACCATGCTCCAATCACAGACTTGGACTTTGATCACTCACGGTGATTGGAGCGTGGGCAGTGTTATATTTGTAAACATGTATTTACTCTGTACAGCCACCAGAGGGCTCACCCCCTGGAATCCCAAGGGATCCCATAAACCCTTGGAAGCATAAGTATTTAAGGAGGCTTCACAGATTGTGGAGGCACTCTGGAGACCTGCAATAAAAGACTAAGGTCACACATTACTTTGAGCCTCACAGTGTTCAGTCTGACTCTTTCTCCATACACAACAACTGGCGACGAGATACAGATAGCGAACCCAAAGATGCAGAGAACAGTGGGCATCCCGGAGAAATTCTCGGAGGGAGATGATTGGGAAACTTTTGTGGAGCAAATCGACCAATACTTTGTGGCCAATGAGCTAGATGGGAAAGAGAATGCTGCCAAACGAAGGGCCTCTTCACCATCTGTGGGGCACCAATGTATGGCCTCATGAAGAATTTGCTCACTCCAGGGAAACCCACGGAGAAATCGTACGACAATTTGTGAACACTGGTCCGAGAGCATTTGAACCCGAAGGAAAGCGTTCTGATGGCGAGGTATTGGTTCTACACCTACAAAAGGTCTGAAGGCCAGGAAGTGGTGAGTTATGTCGCCGAGCTAAGACACCTTGCAGTACATTGCGAATTTGAAGGACATTTGGAGCACATGCTCAGAGACTTTTTCGTGCTGGCCACGAAACCATACTTCGCAAACTTTTGACTGTAGAGACCCCAACCTTGAGTAAGGCCATAGCGATAGCCCAGGCATTCATTGTCAGCAGTGACAATATGAAGCAAATCTCTCAACACACAAGTGCTGCTACAAGTACTGTGAACAAAGTGATGTTGTTTTTGAATCGTAACGAACAGGGCAGGTCACACATACCTGCAGCTACACATCCGCAGATGTCTCAGAGTCCACCATCAAGGGTGATGAATGCAAGGCCATTAACACCTTGTTGGCGCTGCGGGGATGATCATCGTTTCCATTCATGCCGATTCAAAGAGTACGTTTGCAAGAGCTGTGGAACAATAGGGCACCTCCAACGAGTGTGCAGGCGAGCTGCAAAGTCTGTTAAACCTGCAAACCACCATGTTGCAGAGGAGGACAGATCCACGGAGGATCACGATGAACCAGAGCCTTAGATCGAGGAGGCAGAGGTACATGGGGTGCACACATTCACCACGAATTGTCCCCCGATAATGCTAAATGTTGAACTAAATGGACTCCCGGTGTCAATGAAGCTGAACACGGGCGTGAGCCAGTCCATCATGGGTAAAAAGACTTTCAAAAGGTTGTGGTGCAACAAGGCCTCAAGGCCAGTCTTAACTCCAGTTCGCACAAAAATAAGAACTGATACCTGTAATCGGAAGGTCTCCTACGATGGAGCGGTGCACAAGCTACCACTCTGGGTGGTACTGGGCGATGGTCCCACGCTGCTCGGCAGGAGCTGGCTAGGAAAGATACGCTGGAACTGGGACAACGTCTGAGCGCTATCGCCCGCTGACGGGACTTCATGTGCCCAGGTCTTAAACAAATTTCCTTCGCTGTTCGATCCAGGCTTCTGGAAATTCCAAGGAGCAAAAGTGCGGATCCACCTAATACCGCGGGCGCGACCCATCCATCACAAGGCGAGAGCAGTACCATACATGATGAGAGAAAGGGTAGAGATCGAGCTAAACTGGCTGCAAAGAGAGGGCATCATTTCCCCGATCGAGTTCAACGAGTGGGCCAGTCCTATTGTACCAGTCCTCAAGGGAGACGGTACCATCAGAATCTGTGGCGATTACAAAGTAACTATCAATCGTTTTTCCCTGCAGGACCAATACTCGCTACCAAAGGCCGACGACCTCTTTGCAACGCTGGTGGGAGGAAAGACATTCACGAAGCTGGATCTGACTTCAGCCTACATGGCGCTGGAACTGGAGGAATCATCAAAGGCCCTCACCTGCATCAACACGCACAAAGGTCTTTTTGTTTATAATAGATATCCGTTTGGAATCTGATCAGCGGCGGCGATATTCCAGAGAAACATGGAAAGCTTACTGAAGTCGGTCCCGCACACCGTGGTCTTCCAGGATGACATCTTGGTCACAGGTCGGAACACAGTCGAGCACCTGCAGAACCTGGAGGAGGTTCTTAGTCAACTCAACTGCATGGGATCAGGTTAAAACGCTCGAAGTGCATTTTCCTGGCACCTTAAGTGGAGTTCGAAGGCAATCGAGAACACACCGAGGCCACAGAATGTGACTGAGCTGCGGTCGTTTCTGGGACTCCTGAACTACTTTGGTAACATTTTACGGGTCTCAGCACACTGGTAGAACTACTGCATGTCTTACTATGAAAAGGGGATGAATGGGTTTGGGGCAAAAGCCAAGAAAATGCCTTTGTAAAAGCGAGAAAATTGTTATGCTCAAACAAATTGCTTGTGTTGTATGATCCATGTAAGCGTTTGGTATTAGCATGTGATGCATCGTCATATGGCGTCAGGTGTGTATTGCAACAAGCCAATGATTTCGGGAAACTGCAACCGGTTGCTTACGCATCCAGGAGTCTGTCTAAGGCTGAGAGAGCCTACACATGATTGAGAAAGAAGTGTTAGCGTGTGTTTATGGGGTAAAGAAAATGTATCAATACCTGTTTGGGCTAAAATTCGAATTGGAAACTGACAATAAGCCACTTATATCCCTGTTCTCCGAGAATAAAAGGATAAATACCACGCATCGGCCCGCATCCAGAGATGAGCGCTCACGATGTCCGCAAACAACTACGCCATCTGCCACAGGCCAGACACAGAAAACTGCGCCAATGCTCTCAGTAGGCTGCCATTGCCCACCACGGGGTTGGAAATGGCGCAGCCCGCAGATATAGCCATGGTTATGGAAGCATTTGAGAGTGATCTGTCACTGCCCGGCAGATCAAAACCTGGACAAGCCAGGACCCCTTATTATCTCTAGTCAAAAGCTGTGTGCTTCACGGGAGCTGGTCCAGTGTCCCAGTGGAAGTGCAGGAAGAGATAAAGCCGTTCCAGCAGTGCAACGATGAAATGTCTCTACAGGCAGACTGTCTTCTGTGGGGCAATCGAGTAGTGGTCCCCAAGAAGGGCAGAGACACCTTTATCAATGACCTCCACAGTACCCACCCAGGTATCGTAATGATGAAAGCGATAGCCAGATCCCATGTGTGGTGGTCCGGCATCGATGCGGACTTCGAGTCCTGCGTTCACAGATGTAATACATGCTCGCAGTTAAGCAATGTACCCAGGGAGGTGCCGCTATGTTTATGGTCTTGGCCCTCCAAACCGTGATCTAGGATACACGTCGACTATGCAGACCCGTTCTTGGGTAAAATGTTCCTTGTGGTTGTAGACGCATACTCCAAGTGGATTGAATGTGAGATAATGTCGGCGAGCATGTCCGCTGCCACCACCGAAAGCCTGCGGGCCATGTTTGCCAAACACGGCCTACCCGATGTCCTGGTGAGTGACAACGGGCCATGTTTTACCAGTGCTGAGTTCAAAGAATTCATGACCCGTAACGGGATCAAACATATCACATCTGTCCCGTTTAAACCAGCGTCCAATGGTCAGGCAGAGAGAGCAGTGCAAACCATCAAGCAAGGCTTGAAGAGGGTAACTGAAGGCTCACAGCAGACTCGCCTATCCCGAGTCCTGCTTAGCCACCGCACGAGACCCCACTCACTCACTGGGATCCCACCTACTGAACTGCTCATGAAAAGAACACTTAAGACAAGGCTCTCGTTAGTTCACCCTGATCTACATGAACAGGTAGAGAGCAGGCAGCTTCAACAAAGTGCATACCATGATAGCGTAAATGTGTCACGCGAGATTGAAGTCAATGATCCTGTATTTGTATTAAATTATGGACAAGGTCCCAAGTGGCTTCCCGGCACTGTCGTGGCCAAAGAGGGGAGCAGGGTTTTTCAGGTCAAACTTTCAAATGGAGTCATTCATCTGAAACACTTGGACCAAATCAAACTCAGATTCACGGACTATCCTGAGCAACCCACCTTGGACCCCTACCTTTTTTGATCCCCCAACACACACCCCAGTGGCAACCGACACCACGGTTGACCACGAAGCAAAACCCATCATCCACAGCAGCCCAGCGAGGGCCCAACAAAGATTCAACAACACCAGCTTTCACACCAAGACGATCAACCAGGGCAAGAAGGGCCCCAGATCGACTCACATTGTAAATAGTTACACTAATGACTTTGGGGGGAAGTATTGTTATATATGTGGACTTGTATTTACTCTGCTAATCCCCTGGAGTCCCAAGGGATCCCATAATCCCTTGGGAGCACAGGTATTTAAGGAGACTTCACAGGTTGGAGAGGCACTCTGGAGACCTGCAATAAAAGACTAAGGTCACACTTTACTTTGAGCTCACTGTTCAGTCTGACTCTTTCGCCATACACAACAGGCAGATACAGCAGGAGTGGCAAGAGACTGTGGAGGGATGTGATCGAGGCCCAGGGGAGGTCTGAATTCGGGGTCAGGGGCCCAGGGGCAGCACGGACCAGCCCACACTGCGATATGTGCGCGCAGTAGGTCCATGTAGCAGAGCAGGTCTCCAGTCGTCCTGGTTAACCCTTGCCACTGGACCAAGACCTAACTCTGTCAAGCCCGTGTGCAACGGTCAACACACGTTAAAAAAATCCACGCACAGGCATTTTCAGGATGTAGTTCAGGACCTGGAATTTTAGGTCCTTCATTGGAACACCTGTGAACTTATCATTTTTTGGCGTGGAAGCAAGTCATCCTCATTTCGAGGGACTGCCTATGATGATGATGACCCTTTCCTTCCGTGCCTGCCTTGCTGCTTTTTTCTGTGTTCTTTCTCCTGCTTCTGCTTAGCTGTGTTCATAAGAACATAAGAACATAAGAACATAAGAATTAGGAGCAGGAGTAGGCCATCTAGCCCCTCGAGCCTGCTCCGCCATTCAAAAAGATCATGGCTGATCTGGCCGTGGACTCAGCTCCACTTACCCGCCCGTTCCCCATAACCCTTAATTCCCTTATTGGTTAAAAATCTATCTATCTGTGATTTGAATACATTCAATGAGCTAGCCTCAACTGCTTCTTGGGCAGAGAATTCCACAGATTCACAACCCTCTGGGAGAAGAAATTCCTTCTCAACTCGGTTTTAAATTGGCTCCCCCGTTCTCCCGGCAACCTGGGGACCTGGCCTGTGCTGAATAACAGAGGTTGCCGGATGTGGGGAGGTTACTTGTAATAAGGGGAACAGTGTGATAAAAACCGTTTTGACAACTTCATTAGCCCTTGCCACTTGGTCCTTGCCACTGGACCAAGACCTCGCTCTGTCAAGCCCGTGTGGTGGCTGGTGTGCAACGGCCACCCCACGTTAAAAAAAGCCACGCACAGGCATCTTCCACCCTTCAACACGTAGTTCGGGATCCGGAATATTAGGTCCTTCATTGAAACACCTGTGAACTTTCTGACGTGGAAGCAAGTCATCCTCGATTCGAGGGACTGCCTATGATGATGATGACAACTTCATTGGTGTCAATCATTGGTCAAAAACAGAGCATGACTTCATTTCTGTGCCATGGCGACCAACTACACACATTATTGTGTACATTAAGCATAATTTTTACAACTTTCATGAACTCCGATCGCAGGCCTGACCCCGTGATCCACCGCCCCCTCACCACCCCACCCCCCGATCTTTCTGCCGCACTCCCAGCCCCCAGCCAACTGGGTCCCCGACCGCTCCACTGCAGTGAAATTATTTCCTCTAAATATTATAGGTAAGCTCAATCATGTTAAGTTCTCAGACTTGGCTCAGTGGGCAGCACTCTCACTTCTGAGTCAGAAGGTTGTGGGTTCAAATCCCAGGCCAGGAACTTAAGTACACAATCTAGACTGACACTGCCATCATCATCATCATTATAGGCAGTCCCTCGGAATAGAGGAAGACTTGCTTCCACTCCTAAAGTGAGTTCTCTGGTGGCTGAACAGTCCAACATGAGAGCCACAGACCCTGTCACAGGTGGGACAGGCATTAGTCGGGGGAAGGGGTGGGTGGGGCTGATTTGCCGTGCGCTCCTTCCGCGGCCTGCGCCTGACCTCTTCACTCTCGCGGCGTTGAGATTCGAAGAGCTCAGCGCCCTCCCGGATGCACTTTCTTCACCTCGGGCGGTCTGCGGCCAGGGTCTGCCAGGGGCCAGTGGGGATATTGCATTTTACCAGGGAGGCTTTGAGGGTGTCATTGTAACGTTTCCTCTGCCCACCTTTGGCTCGTTTGCTGTGAATGGTGAAGGGCTGGTCTGAGTGCCTTGTTGCACCACAGTCTCTCAAACATCTTTTTACTCATGATGGATTGGCTAGTGCCAGTGTCCAGTTCCATGGCTACGGGTAAGCCATTCAATTTTACATTTAGCATTATAGGTGGACATTTCGTCGAAAATGTGTGCACCCCGTGTACTTCAGCATCTGCCTCCTCTCTCTGAGGCTCGAAATTGTTTTGATACACCATGGACCGATCTTCCTCTGCCACATGGTGGTTAGCAGGTTTTGCAGAGCTTGCAGCTCGTCTGCAAGTTTGTTGGAGGTGCCCAATTGCTCCACAGCTCTTGCAAACATACCCTTTGAAGCGGCATGAATAGGCTGAATGGAAGCCTCCACAACGCCAACAAGGTGTGAATTGTCTTGCATTCATCCTTTGTTGGGGACTCTAAGTCATCTGGGTCACCTGAGGCCTGCTGGCAGTTGCAGACTCGTGGGTTCTGCCCTGTACATTTCTGCTCGCAAACACAGTTCCAGTTAATTTATGAACATTGCTAGCACTTATGTGCTGAGAGATTTGTTTGGTGTTATCACTGGTGGACATAAACGCCTGTGCTATCACAATGGCCTTACTGAGGGTCGGTGTCTCTACAGTCAAAAGTTTTCGTAGATTGGTCTCGTAGTCAATGCCCGGTACAAAAAAGTCTCTGAGCATTTGCTCCGGGTAGCCAACAAACTCACATTGTTCCGCAAGTCGCCTTAGCTCGGCGACGTAGCTCGCCACTTCCTGACCTTCAGATCGCTGGCACATGTAGAACCGATACCTCGCCATCAGCACGCTCTCCCTCGGGTTAAGATGCTCCCGAAACAGTGTACACAGCTCCTCATACGACTTACCTGTGGGTTTCACCGGAGCCAGAAGATTCTTCATGAGGCTGTAGGTCGGTGTCCCGCAGACCGTGAGGAGGACCACTCTCCTTTTTGCAGCGCTTCCTTCTCCGTCCAGCTCGTTGGCTACAAAGTACTGGTCTAGCCATTCGACATAGGCTTCCCAGTCCTCACCCTCTGAGAACTTCTCTAGGATGCCCACAGTTTGCTGCATCTTTGCGTTGATTCGCATACTCGTCGCCAGTTATTGTGTTCCTAACACAGATGAGACTGCACACAGGGAGTTTAAAATAACAGTGACCTCAGTCTTTATTAAGGCACTCCAGAGTGAGGAACAGACCTTAGGGGCCGGCTTATATACAGTGCTCCCAAGGGATGCTGGGATCCCTTGGGGCCTCAGGGGATGCGCTCCCTGGTGATGGAACATTGGGAGTGCATGCTTTCCAAATACACAACACCATGAACTGAAAATTGATTGATACAAGCTTTGGAATTAAACTGGACAATTAAGGACATCCTGTGGTCAGGCACGAAAACTGACTTCATGCATAACCACAATGTAATGTTACGTGAGGCTTTGAACTTGATGGAGACATCAAGTCTGTAACAACAAAGGAGCCCCCAAAGGTGCAAATTTTTGGGCTAACAGCATTCAGCAGATGGAAATATCTTTTTCAATGTCAACTCCGCATGCAAATCAGGAGCCATTCAACCTCATCACCAAACAGTTAAACAGATCAATAATCAAATTTCATCACAGTGAGAAACTTATTCAAAACCTGGATATAAACATACAGACACAGGATGAAGGAACAGCAAGCAGTTGAGACTGCACACAGGGAATTTAAAGTAACAGTGATCTCAGTCTTTATTAAGACACTCCAGGGTGAGGAACAGGCCTTAGGGGCTGGCTTATATACAGTGCTCCCAAGGTACCTAAACGCACGCAGCATTCGAAATAAAGTAAATGAGTTGACGGCACAAATCATTACAAATGGGTACGATTTGGTGGCCATTACAGAAACGTGGTTGCAGGGTGGCCAAGACTGGGAATTAAACATACAGGGGTATCTGACAATTAGGAAGGTTAGACAAGAAGGGAAAGAAGGTGGTGTAGCTCTGTTAATAAAGGATGATATCAGGGCAGTTGTGAGAGATGATATTGGCTCTAATGAACAAAATGTTGAATCATTGTGGGTGGAGATTAGAGATAGTAAGGGGAAAAAGTCACTGGTAGGCATAGTTTGTAGGCCCCCAAATAATAACTTCACGGTGGGGCGGACAATAATCAAGGGAACAATGGAGGCATGTGAAAAAGGAACAGCAGTAATCATGGGGGATTTTAACCTACATATCGATTGGTCAAATCAAATCGCACGGGGTAGCCTGGAGGAGGAATTCATAGAATTCATACGAGATTATTTCTTAGAACAGTATGTTACAGAACCTACAAGGGAGCAAGCTATCTTAGATCTGGTACTGTGTAATGAGACAGGAATAATAAACGATCTCCTCGTAAAAGATCCTCTCGGAATGAGTGATCACAGTATGGTTGAATTTGTAACACAGATTGAGGGTGAGGAAGTAGTGTCTCAAACGAGCGTACTATGCTTAAACAAAGGGGACTACAGTGGGATGAGGGCAGAGTTGGCAAAAGTAGACTGGAAACACAGACTAAACGGTGGCACAATTGAGGAACAGTGGAGGACTTTTAAGGAGCTCTTTCACAGTGCTCAACAAAAATATATTCCAGTGAAAAAGAAGGCGGTAAGAGAAGGGATAACCAGCCGTGGATAACCAAGGAAATAAAGGAGAGTATCAAACTAAAAACCAATGCGTAGAAGGTGGCCAAGGTTACTGAGAAACTAGAAGATTGGGAAAATTTTAAACGACAACAAAGAATGACTAAGAAAGCAATAAAGAAAGGAAAGATAGATTACGAAAGTAAACTTACGCAAAACGCAAAACCAGATAGTAAAAGCTTTTACCGATATATAAAACAGAAGAGAGTGACTAAAGTAAATGTTGGTCCCTTAGAAGATGAGAAGGGGGATATAATATTGGGAAATGTAGAAATGGCTGAGACCTTAAACAATTATTTTGCTTTGGTCTTCACAGTGGAAGACACAAAAACCATGCCAAAAATTGCTGGTCACGGGAATGTGGGAAGGGAGGACCTTGAGACAATCACTATCACTAGGCGGGTAGTGCTAATGGAACTCAAGGTAGACAAGTCCCCTGGTCCTGATGAAATGCATCCCAGGGTATTAAAAGAGGTGGCGGAAGTTATAGCAGATGCATTTGTTATAATCTACCAAAATTCTCTGGACTCTGGGGAGGTACCAGTGGATTGGAAAGC
The DNA here is from genome assembly GCF_044704955.1 of Pristiophorus japonicus. Lineage (NCBI taxonomy): Eukaryota > Metazoa > Chordata > Chondrichthyes > Pristiophoridae > Pristiophorus > Pristiophorus japonicus. Next base: position 17,129,705 of record NC_092002.1, on the reverse strand, counting down.
AGCTAATGTAACGCCTCTGTTTAAAAAAGGGGGCAGACAAAAGGCAGGTAACTATAGGCCGGTTAGTTTAACATCTGTGGTGGGGAAAATGCTTGAACCTATCATTAAGGAAGAAGTAGTGGGACATCTAGATAGGAATAGTACAATCAAGCAGACGCAACATGGATTCATGAAGGGGAAATCATGTTTAACTAATTTGCTTGAATTCTTTGAGCCTGTAACGAGCATGGTGGATAGAGGTGTACCGATGAATGTGGTGTATTTAGATTTCCAAAAGGCATTCGATAAGGTACCACACAAAAGGTTACTGCAGAAGATAAAGGTACGCGGCGTCAGAGGAAATGTATTAGCATGGATCGAGAATTGGCTGGCTAACAGAAAGCAGAGAGTCGGGATAAATGGGTCCTTTTCAGGTTGAAAATCGGTGGTTAGCGATGTGCCACAGGGATCGGTGCTGGGACCACAACTGTTTACAATATACAAAGATGACCTGGAAGAGGGGACAGAGTGTAGTGTAACAAAATTTGCAGATGGGAAAGTGGGTTGTGTCGAGGACACAGAGAGGCTGCAAAGAGATTTAGATAGGTTGAGTGAATGGGCTAAGGTTTGGCAGATGGAATACAATGTCGGAAAATGTGAGGTCATCCACCTTGGAAAAAAAACAGTAAAAGGGAATATTATTTGAATGGGGAGAAATTACAACATGCTGCTGTGCAGAGGGACCTGGGGGTCCTTGTGCATGAATCCCAAAAAGTTAGTTTGCAGGTGCAGCAGGTAATCAGGAAGGCGAATGGAATGTTGGCCTTCATTGCGAGAGGGATGGAATACAAAAGCAGGGAGGTCCTGCTGCAACTGTACAGGGTATTGGAGTACTGCATGCAGTTTTGGTCACCTTACTTAAGGAAGGATATACTAGCATTGGAGGGGGTACAGAGACGATTCACTAGGCTGATTCCGGAGATGAGGGGGTTACCTTATGATGCTAGATTGAGTAGACTGGGTCTTTGCTCGTTGGAGTTCAGAAGGATGACAGGGTATTTTATAGAAACATTTAAAATAATGAAAGGGATAGACAAGATAGAGGCAGAGAGGTTGAGAACTACTAGGGGGATCAAGGGGTATGGCGAGAAAGCAGGAATGGGGTACTGAAGTTGCATGTTCAGCCATGAACTCATTGAATGGCGGTGCAGGCTCGAAGGGCTGAATGGCCTACTCCTGCACCTATTTTCTATGTTTCTATGTTTAGTTTCCCTTCTAAAACTGGTATTTTAAGAAATCATCGTAATAACCGGCGCATCTAGGCTGCAGTGTGTACCATCTACAAGATGCACTGCAGCAACTCGCCAAGGCTTCTTCAGCAGCGCCTCCCAAACCCGCGGTCTCTACCCCCTCGAAGGACAAGAGCAGCAGGCGCATGGGAACACCACCACCTCCACGTCCCCCTCCCAGTCACACACCATCCTGACTTGGAAATATATCGGCCGTTCCTTCATCGTTGCTGGGTCACAATCCTGGAACTCCCTCCCTCACAGCACTGTGGGAGCACCTTCACCACACGGACTGCAGCGGTTCAAGAAGGCGGCTCACCACCACCTTCTCAAGGGGCGATTAGGGATGGGCAATAAATGCCAGCCTTGCCAGCAACGCCCACATCCCAGAAACTAATAAAAAACAGATATTTATAGCCTACAAACAATGTTGTCAGAAAACTCACCAATATATATGTAAATATATATAAATAGTAAATAATATGTAATATTCACAAATATTGATCATCATTTCCAGTGATTACATCATATTGATCTGTCGGTGCACATATCGTCATGCATCAACAACCTAGATTGTCCTGACCCTTGTTTCTCAGTTCCTATATTTAGGGTCTTAATTTCTTGCTTCCACCACCATGCTTTTGGTACTTTCTCCCACTCTCTAAAACAAGCTGATGTTGCAGCCTCTGATGCTTACAGCTTGTCACAAAAGTGCGGCCTGGAACACCAATGATATTGGAGAACGTTTTTGGCTCTCGCCCAATGAAGGAAGACTTGCCTCTGCGTCGGTGCTGCTGGGGCAGGGAGGCGGCAGCCACTGTCACATTCCCTATCCAAGTCTTATATAGCCGCCCCTTTAACGTCGCTGAACCTTCCAACGCTCTTCACAAGAGCCTTATCAGATATAACTTGACACAGGACCTCATGGCTATTAGGACAGGTGGCCCAAAGTTTGGTCAAAGATGTAAGATTTAAGGAGCGTCTTAAAGGAGGAGGTAGAGAAAGAAAGAAAGTCTTGCACTTATGACTACATTGTACATTCATTGGCTGTAAAGAGCTTTGGGACGTCCAGTGGTCGTGAAAGGTGCTATATAAATGCCAGGACACCGGGGATAACTCCTCTGTTCTTCATCGAAATAATGCCATGGGATCTTTTACATCCACCTGAGAGGGAAGACCCGGCCTTGATTTAGTGTCTCGTCCGAAAGATGACAATGCAGTGCTCCCTCAGCACTGCACTGGGAGTGTCAGCCTGGATTTATGTGCTCAAGTCCCTGGAGTGGGACTTGAACCCACAACCTTCCGACTCAGAGGTGGAGAGGTTTAGGGAGGGAATTCCAGAGCTGGGGGTCTTGGCATCTGAAGGCACGGCTGCCAATGGTGAGCAGAAGTAAGTGGGGGAAAAGACAAGAGGCCAGAATTCGAGGAGCACAGAGACCTCAGGGGGTTGTAAGGGTCAAGGAGATTACAGAGATAGGGAAAGGATGAGGCCATTGAATGGCATTTTTATTGAAATCAGGGAATTGCTCCTGATCCCGGATACTCGACTGGGATCAGGAGTGGAGGTTCCCGATGAGGCCAATCCCCGGAGTTGATGCTGGGCCCTGAGGAATGAAAGGCCTGGACACCCATTGCTCAACCCAACCCTCTACTACTCCCTTCCCCCGAGGCCCATCACCCTCGCAGCAGAAAGAGTAAACGCCATTAAAAAATAATGGGCTCAAAATTCGTTATGGCCCATTTTGAGGTGGTAACATCGCCTGGTCGGTAACTTTAGCGCCTGCTGATCTTTAGGGCCGCTTGCCGCGATATTCAGTTTGAGCGCCCCAAGAGGGAAGTGATGCGCTGAAGAAAGCGTTCCACACTCCTCTTGGGGCGCTAACGCGGAAACGCGGAATGCTTAAAGGGGAGGTTACCTGGAGCAGCTGTGACAAATCAGAAAAATGCAAGGGAGCAAGATTTAACATCAGCAGCAACGCAAGGCAGCGGAGAAAGTCAAAGCAGTGGAAAGAAGCTATCTCTGAATCTTACCTGACAAATACCCGACTGCTTAATCCTTTAAATAACGCCTCCGGGAGCGTCTCTGGCAGGTTTGAGCTCCTGCTTTTTCTGGAGCGATTAGCGCCAGGCGGTAAGCGAGACGAACCAACCAAAGTTTGCATCTGGGGCGTCAACGGGCGGGGGGGGTGGGTGGGGGGGCGTTGCACACTCACTGACGTCATGCTCTAGGTGGCGCTGCAGGGCGAGGCGCTAAGTGTTGCCGCCGCCGCTAAAACTCAACTGGAGTTCCCATGCGACGTTAAATTCGCCGCGTGCGGGCGGTAAGCCATTAGCGACCCTTTACCGCCCCGCCCGGGCACTAACGGGTGGAGCTAACCAACTGAATTTCTAGCCCTAAATATTTATTGTCTGAAAGGATGAAAGAAAGCAAGGGGCCATCAATATAAGATAGTCACCAATAAATCCAATGGGGAATTCAGGAGAATCCACTTCACCCAGAGAGTGCTGAGCATGTGGAACTCACTGCCACAGGGAGTGGTTGTGGTGAACAGTATCGATAAACACATGAGGGAGAAGGGAATAGAAGGATATGTTGTTAGGGTTGGAAGAAGGGGGGGTGATAGGAGCTTTCTGTCGAGCATAAAGACCGATATGGATCTGTTGGGCCGACTGGCTCGGTTCTCTGCTGTAAATACTATGTGAGAAAGAGCTTGCATTTTTATATAGCGCCTCAGAACATGCCGAAGCATTTTTACAGTCAATGAAGTACTTTCGAAGTTGGGTCACTCTGGAGGTTTGACTCAATACATAAAAACTTCTGTCTGACAAGGGTTGCTAGGAAACCATCATCATCATCGGCAGTCCCTCGGAAGCGAGGAAGACTTGCTTCCACTCTTAACCTGAGTCCTTGGGCGGCTGAACGGTCCAATACGAGAGCCACAGTCCCTGTCACAGGCGGGACAGACAGCGGTTGAGGGAAAGGGTGGGTGGGGAGTCTGGTTTGCCGCACGCTTCTTCCGCGGCCTGCGTTTGGTTTCTGCATGCTCTCGGCGGCGAGGAAACCAATCGAGCGGGTGATGGGGGGGGGGGGGGGGGGCGGGGGGGCACGGTGGCGGGGTGTGGATGGGGGGGCCGGGGGGGGTAAGAGCGGTGGGCACAGCCACTCCCGCCTGCAGCCTGCCCCGAGTCGGTAATTATTTTTCCTGTAACCATAACCTTCATCGCAAACAACTTCTTCCATAAGCCGGAGCTGTCAGCCTTGCCGGGGCGGGGCGGGGGTGGGGGGGAGGGCCTTCTGCTGCACCTGCAAGTATGGACATAATGTTTTGCCTCTAATGGGAACCATCTGTGCTTAGTTAACGTTTGTGCCCGCCTCCTTATCTGCCAGCGTTCTGCTTCTCCGCAATCAGTTCCCCCGCCTGTCATCGCCCACGACAACGACCGCTGCCTTTAAATAGTTTCCACACAAAAAAAACCCACACAGTTTAGCGAGCCATCTATGGCTGGAGCTGAAAAAGGTGTGGGGGGGGGCGCAGGGGGGAGGGGGTGGGGGGGGGAGCGGGAGGGGATTACTTACAAAAGGACATCAGAGGCTGCTCGGGCTGTAAGACCAGACGCAGAGCCTTGGCTCCATTGTCGGACGAAGAAATGAAAGGAGGCTGTTGGAGAAAACCAGATGTTGCGGTTCCACTAGACTGAGGGAAAACACATTGTCATGAAGGAATGAGTAATGGAATAATCTGGTGTGCTAGACCAAACAAGTGCTGGGCGGCTGCAATGCGGGGCCTGCTGTACCCTTGCAGACACTGGATGGATCGAGCCAGTCGCGCTCGCACACACACACACACACTCACACACTCACACACCATCATCATAGGCAGGCCCTCGGAATCGAGGAAGACTTGCTTCCACTCCTGAAGTGAATTCTTTGGCGGCTGAACAGTCCAATACGAGAGCCACAGTCTCTGTCACAGATGGGAAAGACAGTAGTTGAAGGAAAGGGTGGATGGGACTGGTTTGCCACACGCTCCTTCCGCTGCCTGCGCTTGTTTTCTGCACGCTCTCGGCGACGAGACTCGAGGTGCTCAGCGCCCTCCCGGATGCTCTTCCTCCACTTAGGGCGGTCTTTGGCCAGGGACTCCCAGGTGTCAGTGGGGATGTCTCACTTTGTCAGGGAGGTTTTGAGGGTGTCCCTGTAGCGTTTCCACTGCCCACCTTTGTCTCGTTTGCCGTGAAGGAGTTCCGAGTAGAGCGCTTGCTTTGGGAGTCTCGTGTCTGGCATGCAGGCAATGTGGCCCGCCCAGCGGAGCTGATCGAGTGTGGTCAGTGCTTCGATGCTGCGGGTGTTAGCCACACACACACACAAGCACTCAACAGCGAGCGTAGGAGAGTGCAGATAGACCATCGGGCTCCGTCACGCCCCCGACATAGGCTCCACGGGCAGCATTCTCGCCTCTGGGCCAGAAGGTCGTAGGCTCGAGCCCCAATGCAGAGGCGTGAGCACATAATCCAGACCGGCGCTCCCAGTGCAGTACCGAGGGAGCGCTGCACTGTCAGAGGTGCTGTCTCGCGGATGAGGCGTTACGGTGGACATAAAAGATCCCGCGGCACTATTTCGAAGAAGGGCAAAGGAGTTCTTCCTGATGTCCTGAGCCAATCTTTTTATCCCTCAACCAACATCACTAAAACAGATTAAAGTTGATAGAAATGTTTTTGAAAAAAATATATATTTGCCAAATTTTAATTATGGTATAAAATAAAATTACCTGAGTGGGCAGGGTTTTTATCATAAATATATATTTTAAAATTTTATTTTAATAAGCTCTTGATATGTTTTTAAACTCTTGCGCTGGTAAAAGTAGGCCATGCACCCGCTTTCACCAGGCGCAAGAGTCTTCAGGACATTCGCTGGGCAAGAGATGGGTAAATAGCCCAATCCCTGCCGTGGGAATGCCCTTCTCCCGATATGCGCGAGATCTGTTAAGCCAGAAACTTGACAAATCGGCAAGGCTGGTTTTCAGCGCATGCGCAATGCACACCGAAAAACAGCTTTTCCGATGCCTTCCGGATCCTTAGAAACTCCGTTTTTTTTACTGGGCCAATATCTGGGTCATTATTGCAGTGCTGTGTGTGGGAGCTTGCTGTGTGCAAATTGGCTGCCGCGTCTTCTACATTACAACAGTGACTACACTCCAAAAGTGCTTCATTGGCTGTAAAGCGCTTTGGTGGTTGTGAAAGGCACTGTAGAATTACAATGAATACACACACACACACACACACCACAACTAGAGCCAGATTTACACACACATACACAAACACTCCCTCACAGATATACAACCACAACAATGTGCATTTATATAGCGCCTTTAACATAGTAAAATGTCCCAAGGCACTTCACAGGGTTGCTGTGGAACACGAATTGACACCGAGCCACATAAGGAGATATTAGATCAGGTGACCAAAAGCTTGGTCAAAGAGGTCGGTTTTAAGGAGCATCTTAATGGAGGAAAGAGAGCTAAAGAGGCGGAGAGGTTTGGGGAGGGAATTCCAGAGCTTGGGGCCTAGGCAAAAGAAGGTGATGAAAGTTGGGGATGCGCAAGAGGCCAGATTTGCACAGCGCAGATATCTCGGGGGGTTGTGCGGCTGGAGGCAGTCATGGAGATAGGGAGGGGTAAGGTCATGGAGGGATTTGAGCACAAGGATGAGAAATTAAATATCAAGGCGTTGCCGGACTGGGAGCCAACATAGGTCAGAGAGCAGAGAGATATCCACACACATACACACACCCTCACAGGAACCAACACCAATATACAGACACATGCCCAGAGTAAGAAGTGCAGTTATTTATTGTGCCCTGGTTCAGTTACTCTCTGGTCTCAGGAATGAATGGAAAATTCCAATCCCTGGACTGTTCTGATTTCCTGCCAACGTCCTTGTTCTAGTCATGAACTGATACCCCGAGGCCCTGATACAACTCCCCCAAGCCGTCTGTCAGCGATATCTGATGATGCCACAGGCGGTTAAAGCAACTGGCGACAGGAGTCCCGCGACCAAAGGACAGGCCTTCGATAATAAAATAATCCCCAGCTAACTGGTGAATCTCAGCCAGAGATGTCAGGAAAGGAAATTATTGTGTGTGAGTGTATGACTGCTGGACGGACCACCGCCTAATCTGATCCATCATTGACATCAACATAGCCCCAAAGCGAATGGGGCAGCAGAAGTAGTGTCGCAAAAAAGTCAATGCCGGGGCACTTGAGGACCCAGCTAAGAGAGCCCGTTACAGTCAGCACCTCACAGCTAACCTGGCGTGCCTTGATGACCCCAGATGCAAAATGTCCACAGCGCTCGATCTGCCCTCCAGGCCTCCATAACCAGTGTCTGCAAGGGGATGCTCGGTCACTCAACCAGGAAACACCAAGACTGGTTTGATGAGAATGATCAGGAGATTCAAGAACTAATAGATTGCAAGCGCAGGACATTTCTGAGCCTTAAACAGCAACCCAACTCTGGAGCAGCAAAGCAGCATTACAGACGGCTCAAGGCTGAGGTCCAACAAAAAACCCGGGACCTAAAGAACAGGTGGTGGATGGAGAATGCACAGGAGATACAGCAGCTGGCCGACAGCCATGATGTGCGAGGATTCTTCACCGCAGTCAAGGCCACATACGGACCAAACTCCCAAGGCCCCACCCCACTCCTAGCCAAGAACGGGGAAACACTCATCAAGGACACCGAGGCAGTCAGGGCCTGCTGGAAGGAACACTCGAGACTCTGCCTTTGACTCGAGTGTTCTCGACTCCATCCCGCAGCATGCTACCCGCCACCACCTCAGTGAGACCCCAACACTGCACCAGGTAGAAAAGGCCATAAGGCAGCTAAAAAACAACAAGGCTACGGGAGCGGATGGAATCCCTGCTGAGGCACTGAAGTATGATGGTGAGGCACTCTTGGCGCAAATCCATGACCTCATCTCTCTCATCTGGAGGGAGGAGAGCATGCCGGGAGATCTGAGAGATGCAGTGATCGTGACCATCTTTAAAAAAGGGGACAAGTCTGACTGCGGCAACTACAGAGGTATCTCCCTGCTATCAACCACTGGGAAAGTCGTCGCTAGAGTCCTCCTCAACCGTCTTCTCCCCATGGCCGAGGAGCTCCTCCCGGAGTCACAGTGCGGATTTCGTCCCCTACGGGGCACAACGGACATGATTGTTGCAGCGCGACAGCTGCAGGAAAAATGCAGGGAGCAGCGCCAGCCCTTATACATGGCCTTCTTCGACCTTACAAAGGCCTTCGACACTGTCAACCGCGAGGGTCTATGGAGCGTCCTCCTCCTTTTCGGATGCTCCCAAAAGTTCGTCACCTTCCTCCGCCTGCTCCAAGACAACATGCAGGCCGTGATCCTTACCAATGGATCCATCACAGACCCAATTCATGTCCGGACCGGGGTCAAACAGGGCTGCGTCATTGCCCCAACCTTCTTCTCAATCTTCCTCGCTGCCATGCTCCACCTCACAGTCAACAAGCTCCCCGCTGGAGTGGAACTAAACTACAGAACCAGTGGGAACCTGTTCTACCTTCGCCGTCTCCAGGCCAGGTCCAAGATCACCTAAACCTCTTTCGTCGAGCTACAATACGCGAACGACGCCTGCGTCTGTGCACACACAGAGGCTGATCTCCAGGACATAGTCGACGTATTTACCGAGGCGTATGAAAGCATGGGCCTTACGCTAAACATTAGTAAGACAAAGGTCCTCCACCAGCCTGTCCTCACCGCACAGCACTGCCTCCCAGTCATCAAGATCCACGGCGTGGCCCTGGACACCGTGGACCACTTCCCCTATCTCGGGAGCCTCCTATCAACAAGAGCAGACGACGAGATCCAACACCGCCTCCAGTGCACCAGTGCAGCCTTCAGTTGCTTGAGGAAAAGAGTGTTTGAAGACCAGGCCCTCAAAACTGTCACCAAGCTCATGGTCTACAGGGCCGTAGTAATACCCGCCCTCCTGTATGGCTCAGAGACATGGACCATGTACAGTAGACACCTCAAGTCGCTGGAGAAATACCACCAACGATGTCTTTGCAAGATCCTGCAAATCCCCTGGGAGGACAAACGCACCAACATTAGCGTCCTCGTCCAGGCCAACATCCCCAGCATTGAAGCACTGACCACACTTGATCAGCTCCGCTGGGCAGGCCACGTAGTTTGCATGCCAGACACGAGACTCCCAAAGCAAGCGCTCTACTCGGAACTCGTCCACGGCAAACGAGCCAAAGGTGGGCAGAGGAAACGTTACAAGGACACCCTCAAAGCCTCCCTGATAAAGTGCAACATCCCCACTGACACCTGGGAGTCCCTGGCCAAAGACCGCCCTAAGTGGAGGAAGTGCATCGGGAGGGTGCTGAGCACCTCGAGTATCGTCGCCGAGAGCATGCAGAAACCAAGCGCAGGCAGCGGAAGGAGCGTGCAACAAACCAGGCTCCCTGCCCACCCTTTCCCTCGACGACTATCTGTCCGACCTGTGACAGGGATTGTGGCTCTCGTATTGGACTGTTCAGCCACTTAAGAACTCATGTTAAGAATGGAAGCAAGTCTTCCTCGATTGATGAGTGTGTGTGTGTGAGTGTGTGTGTGTTTGTGAGTGAGTGAGTGAGTGAGTGTGGGTGTGTGAGTGAGAGAGAGTATGTGTGTGTGTGTGTATGTGTGTGTGTGAGTGTGTGTGTGTGTGTGAGTGTTTGTGAGAGTGTGTGTGTGTGTGTGAGTGTATGAGTGAGTGTGTGTGTGTGTGTGTGTGTGAGTGTTTGTGAGAGTGTGAGTGTGTGTGTGAGTGTATGAGTGAGTGTGTGTGTGTGTGTGAGAGTGTGTGTGTGAGTGAGTGTGTGAGAGTGTGTGTGTGTGTCTGTGTGTGTGAGTGAGTGTGTGAGAGTGTGTGAGTGTGAGAGTGTGTGTGTGTGAGAGTGTGAGTGTGTGTATGTGTGTGTGTCTGTGTGTGTGAGTGAGTGTGTGAGAGTGTGTGTGTGTTAGAGTGTATGTGTGAGTGTGAGAGTGTGTGTGTGAGAGTGTGTGTGTGAGAGAGTGTGTGTGAGTGAGTGTGTGAGAGTGTGTGTGTCTGTGTGTGTGAGTGAGTGTGTGAGTGTGTGTGTGTGTGTGTGTCTGTGTGTGTGAGTGAGTGTGTGAGAGTGTGTGTGTCTGTGTGTGTGAGTGAGTGTGTGAGTGTTTGTGTGTGAATGTGATTGTGAGTATGTGTGTGAGTGTGAGTGTGAGAGTGAGTGTGTGTGAGTGTGTGTGTGAGTGCCTCTGGATTCTTTAATTACCTTTGAATGGAAGCTAAGTTTGATTGAATAACATGATTTATTACAGTAAGGAGTATGGGCTTCAAAGCAGAGGGTATTACTGAGCTGTACGAATCGGAGCCTGAAAGAGGAAACCCCTGTGCAAATCAGACTTCACGATGCGGGTGACATTTATCACATCGCCAGCCCAAGGATTACTTTCAGTCGGTGCAGCGAGCAGGAGGGAAACTGTGACAAGACCAATACATTTTCTGCGGGGATCCCGGAATTTTATTTCAGAATTCTGGAGGGCAGCGGCTTGAACTTTTTATGTGTAATATTCCAGGAATGCGGGAATGGAACCTGAGCCTGGTGAACATAACACGAAGCACCTGGGTGTGTTTAGGTCGGGGAGCGGCGGGGGCGGGGGGGGGGAGGACGACATGGCATTAACCCTTTCACTGCTGACACCAACAGCTCAGAGGGGCGACGCGTGCTTCGCGAGTGGGAACGACGCTCTCCCTGGAAGATGGGCCAGTGCTTAGATGTACAGCCCGGTGTTATATTGAGCTTCAACTCTGACAGAGTGCTGCCAAGGGAAAAGAAAGAAAGAAAAGACTTGCATTTATATAGCGCCTTTCACGACCACCAGACGTCTCAAAACGCTTTACAGCCAATGAAGTATTTTTGGAGTGTAGTCACTGTTGTAATGTGGGAAACAGCACAGCAAGCTCCCACAAACAGCACTATGATAATAACCAGATAATATGTTTTTGTTATGTTGATTGAGGGATACATTTTGGCCCCAGGACACCAGGGATAAATCCCCTGCTCGTCTTCAAAATAGTGCCGTGGGATCTTTTACGGCAACCTAAGAGAGCAGAGGGAGCCTCGGTTTAACGTCTCATCCGAAAGACGGCACCTCCGACAGTGCAGCATTCCTTCAGCACTGCCCCTCCGACAGTGCAGCACTCCCTCAGCACTGCCCCTCCGACAGTGCAGCACTCCCTCAGCACTGCCCCTCCAACAGTGCAGCACTCCCTCAGCACTGCCCCTCCGACAGTGCAGCACTCCCTCAGCACAGCACCTCCAACAGTGCAGCAATCCCTCAGCACTGCCCCTCCGACAGTGCAGCACTCCCTCAGCACTGCCCCTCCGACAGTGCAGCACTCCCTCAGCACAGCACCTCCGACAGTGCAGTATTCCTTCAGCACTGCACTGGGAGTGTCGGCCTAGAATTGTGTGTTCAAGTCCCTGGAGCGGGAAAGGACTCAATCGCAATGCCCAATCTGCTCTCCGCCTGTGCACATAGCCAGTGCATGGTCGTCACCCAGAGTCAGAGGTAAAGAAGGGGCATTTGACCCCAGAACTGGAGGGATCCCAGAGCTTGTGGACAGCAAGCTCGGGTTTAATCTGAGAACTCAGGGAAGTATCGCCACTGACTCTGGACCTCCCCATTGAGGCCCACCTGTGCGCACAGCACAATTCCCTGGAATCACTGCACAGTGATGAGGTTGGTCAGCCCTGGTTCATGTCACTTCTCCTGAGTCCATGGAGGCAGGGATAACTGCATTGCCCATCGAGCCAGCCCAGTTACAACCAGCAAGGTCAACGCTGGTCAGGGGTCAGACCTGGGATTTCTTTCGTCAGTATATCTTCATTCCTTGGACATGGGCGTCGTTGGCAAGGCCGACATTTATTGCCCATCCCTAATTGCCCCTTGAGAAGGTGATGGTGAGCCACTTTCTTGAACCGCTGCAGTCCGTGTGGTGAAGGTGCTCCCACAGTGCTGTTAGGGAGGAAGTTCCAGGATTTTGACCCAGCGACAATGCAGGAACGGCCGATATATTCCCAAGTCAGGGTGGTGTGTGACTTGGAGCGGAACGTGGAGGTGGTGGTGTTCCCATGCGCCTACTGCCCTTTTCTTTCTGGGTGATAGAGGTCACGGGTTTGGGAGGTGCTGCTGAAGAAGCCTTGGCGAGTTGCTGCAGTGCATCTTGTAGACGGTGCACACTGCAGCCACGGTGCGCCGGTGGTGGAGGGAGTGAATGTTGAAGGTGGTGGATGGGGTACCAATCAAGCGGCCTGCTTTGTCCTGGATGGTGTTGAGCTTCTTGAGTGTTGTTGGAGCTGCACTCATCCAGGCAAGTGGAGAGTATTCCATCACACTCCTGATGTGTGGCTTGTAGATGGTGGAAAGTCCTTGGGGAGTCAGGAGGTGAGACACTCGCTGCAGAATACCCAGCCTCTGACCCGCTCTTGTTACCACAGTATTTATGTGGCTGGTCCAATTAAGTTACTGGTCAATGATGACCGCCAGGATGTTGATGGTGGGAGATTCTATGAGGGGCCTAGATAAAGTGGATAGGGAGGACCTATTTCCCTTAGCAGAGATTTCAACAACCAGGGGGCATAGATTTAAAGTAATTGGTAGGAGGTTCAGAGTGGATTTGAGGGGAAATGTTTTCACCCAGAGGGTGGTGGGGGTCTGGAACTCACTGCCTGAAAGGGTGGTAGAGGCAGAAACCCTCACCACATTTAAAAAGTACTTGGATGTACACTTGAAGTGCTGTAACCTGCAGCGTTACGGACCGAGAGCTGGAAAGTGGGGTTAGGCTGTATAGCGCTATGTCGGCCGGCCCGAACACGATGGTCCGAAATGGCCTCCTCTGTGCTGTAAATTTCTATGATTCCATGATTCAGCGATGTCATTTGAATATCAAGAGGAGGTGGCTCTGGTTCCAGATGGTGCAGCCTTGGCAGTCACTCGTGGAGCAAGGCTGAAGCTTTGCTCTGTCACGGTGGCCCAGTGCTCAACCTAGCTGTGGACAACAGGGAGCATGGAGACAAACAAAACATGGGAGTTAGACGTAGGAAACAGTGGAGGTGTTTGCGAAGGAGTTTGTTCCTCATTGTTTTAACGGCCTCAATAGGAATAAAAAAACTCCAAGAACTCCATCGGAACAGGAGGACCTCCAGTAAGTGAGGTGACTATAACACTAAGGTGTGGATATTGGTAGAAAAGTTGGTGACTTTGCTGCCTTATATTTACATATTGCAGCTCAGAAACCTGCCGTTTCTCCCAACAAGTCCGTGCCGGTGTTATGCTCCACACCAGCCCCCTCCCACTCTACTTCATCCCACCCTATCGGAATAACCTTCTATTCCTTTCTCCCTCATGTGTTTATCTCACTTCCCCTTAAATGCATCGATACTATTCACCTCAACCACTCCCTGTGGCAGCGAGTTCCACATTCTCACCGCTCTCTGGGTAAAGAAGTTTCTCCTGAATTCCCTCTTGGATTTATTAATGCTTGGTCTGCTCCCCAAGGGGAAACAATATCTCTACCTCTACCCTGTCAAACCCTTTCATAATTCTAGACATCTTAACTCATCTGTCGTCTCTTTTCTGGAGAAAATAGCCCAATTTCTGGTCCCCTCCCCTATCCCCCATTTACTGGTGCCCAACTTGTTAACTATCTATTAACCCATCCACCCACAATGCGATTGCCACCTCGGTAGTCTAAGAGGCTCTCCTGACAGCAATTGTCTCAAAATAGTGCCGTTGGAACTTTTACATCCACCCGAGAGAGCAGACAGGATCTCAATTTAATGCCTCATCTGAAGGATGTCCTCACTGGGCTGTGCAGCACTCCCTCAGCGCTGAGGTACGGCACTGAAATGTCAGCCTGGATTATGTGCTTAAGCCTCTAGGAGTGGGATTTGAATCCACAAGCTTCTGACACCGAGCCGAGAGTGCTACCCACTGAGCATTGACTGACCGCCAAATACAAAACTCACTGGACTCCTCAGTCTCCCCGTCCTCCTGTAATAATGTCTTGCTGCAATTATATAGCGCCCTGGTGAGACCGCACCTGGAGTATTGTGTACAGTTTTGGTCTCCTTACCTAAGGAAGGATACCACAGAGGGAGTGCAACGAAGGTTCACCAGACTGATTCCTGGGATGGGGGGGATTGTCCTATGAGGAGAGATTGAGTAGACCAGGCCTATATTCTCTCGAATTTAGAAGAATGAGAGGTGATCTAATTGAGACATACACAATTCTTACGGGGCTTGACAGGGCAGATGCAGGGAGGATGTTTCCCCCGGGCTGGAGAGTCTCGAACCAGGGGTCACAGTCTCAGGATTTAGGACTGAGATGAGGAGAAATTTCTTTACTCAGAGGGTGGTGAATCTTTGGAATTCTCTACCCCAGAGGGATGTGGAGGCTCAGTCTTTGAGTGTATTCAAGACAGAGATCGATAGATTTTGGAATATTAAGGCAATCAAGGGATATGGGGATCGAGCAGGAAAGTGGAGTTGAGGTCGAAGATCAGCCATGATTTTATTTAATGGCGGAGCAGGCTCGAGGGTCAAAATGGCCGACTCCTGCTCCTAATTCTTATGTTCTTACAATCTGCAAGCTTCAAACCTTCTTATGGTGCTGCCCTCTGATGGAAGCTGACACACTGCTAATGATTAATAAAGCCGAGCGTCCCACTAGAAAGTGCTTCCAGATGGAGTGCAATTTCATCTCCACCGATTAGAGCTGTATTGCAATTGCTGAGTGTACCTAGTCCTGACTGCAGAATGTGCTTTATAACAAAGGCCGTGATGGTGGGCACACCAGGGGTCATCTGGCCCTCCTGTCTGCGGCCTTCTGACTTACCACTGACCTAATTACTCTACTCTTGCAAACTTGGAGATGACCAAGGGACATTAATGCCGAGGCCGGTTCACAAACCAGAATGTAGCACCTCTAATTATACCCCACAGCTAGATTTGTCACTCCAATAATACGTCCAACGTCTGGTGCAAATGAAGAAGCGATTGCAACAGGTGGTTGTCAATCTGCATTGCTGGAACCCAAAGACCAAGGCCTCCCTTGGCCATGTCCATAGGTCCCAGGGTGACCGTGCTGTGAGGCTCGAATCACCAGGCCGGATTCAGACCAACAACAACAACTTATATTTATATAGCGCCTTTAACGCAGTGAAACGTCCAGGGTTATCAGAGGCTTTTCTGGGAGCTGAACGACACTCTCCTCCTGTTCCAGATCACTGTTGGTCCACTCCTATTAGAAAGAAGAAAGAAAGACTTGCATTTATATGGCGCCTTTCACGGCCACCAGACATCTAAAAGCACTTTACAGTCAATGAAGTACTTTTTGAAGTGTAGTCACTGTTGTAATGTCGGCAACACGTCAATACATTTGCACACAGCAAGCTCCCACAAACAGCAATGAAATAATGACCCAGATAATTTGTTTTTTTTTAGTGGTGTTGATTGACAGATAAATATTGGCGCAGGTCACTGGGGATAGATTCCCAGCTTGCTACATTACAACAGTGACTACACTCCAAAAAGTACTTCATTGGCTGTAAAGCGCTTTGAGACATCCGGTGGTCGTGAAAGGCGCTATAGAAATGTAAGTCATTCTTTTCTTTCTTTTCTCTTCTTCGGAATAGTGTCATGGGATCTTTTACATCCACCTGAGAGAGCAGACGGGGCCTCGGTTTAACGTCTCATCCCAAAAACGGCACCTCCGACAGTGCAGCACTCCCTCAGCAATGCACTGGGAGCATCAGCCTAGATTGTTGTGCTCGGGTCTTTGAAGTGGGACTTGATGCCACAACCTTCTGAGTCAGAGGTGAGGGTGCTGATGCTGTGATCTGCTCCTGTTATATATCAGTTGTGGACTGCTCTAGGGTGGGTTCCGCCCATTCCAATCATGGAATGGGTGGTCGGGGGGGCGGCGGGGGTTGTAAGATTTAGGATCACAGGTCACACACAGATACCCAAAGGGTCTTAGGAGTTATAAAGCATTTTTATTAAGGGAGTGATAGTTCAAATATAGTCAAATACAACACACAATCAGGATAGACATACGACCATGACAAGAAGCTGGTACTAGTCCCGATTGGACAGAAGGCTGCTGGCATGAACAGTTCACCGTCGGCCCTGAAACTCCTTCTGGGTCTTTCTTTTATCCTCTTTTTAGGGGTGGGCCTGGTGTAGGATATTGAACAGGATCATTTAAACGATGGCATGTCGAGTTCTTTGTCTCAAATCTTGGGTGAAACCCTCCTCTTCACATCCTCCAAGGGTCAAACTCAGACAGGCCATTCTTGGCCTTCAGATGTCTGGAACTGCCTGTTATCAGTTATTGATGTTCACGCTGTTCAAGTCGCTTCAGCGATTGTACCATGGAATGAATCTTCAATTCCAACACCAGTCTGAGGATACTTTTTGGGTCTCAGGTTATTTCCTCCAATTAGCGATTGCTTAAACAGGGTACACCGTTAGTGATATATAGCGTGTGATGGGGAATCTCCTGAGGCTTCGGGTTCAGCTCATTAAGAGGAGTTGGTGCTCTGAGCCAGGAGACCAGCAGAGACTAGCAGAAGTCAGATCTCTGGGGTCAGAACACCAGCAGGAGTCAGGCTACTGGCATTTTCTCATTTCAAGGAGCTCTCATTTTAAAAATGGAAATGTGTGGGTCTTCCCAGTACACGCTAGGAGCTGGATTCACTAATCTGAATAGCGGAGCTTAAATATAGGACTTAGAATCAGTATAGGTGTACTTGATTATCTGCAAGCTGGGGTTCCCCTTTGAGATGTACGCAGCGCGATGAATACACTGAGATTTTAAGCTGGCCTGCTGTCCAGGAACCTCTCAAAGAACACAACCTTATTTGTGTTTCACTTTACTATGTTAAATATCATCCATGCATTTATCACCTCCAGACTTGACCATTCCAACGCACTCCTGGCCGGCCTCCCACATTCTACCCTACATAAACTTGAGGTGATCCAAAACCCTGTCGCCCATGTCCTAACTCGCACCAAGTCCCGCTCACCCATCACCCCCTGCCCGACATTGGCTCCCGGTTAAACAACGCCTCAATTTCAAAATTCTCATCCTTGTTTTCAAATCCCTCCATGGCCTCGCCCCTCCCTATCTCTGTAATCTCCTCCAGCCCCACAACCTCCCACCCCCCCGCCCCGCCGGGATGTCTGCGCTCCTCTAATTCTGGCCTCTTGAGCATCGCTGATTATAATCGTTCGACCATCGGTGGCCATGCCTTCTGTTGCCTGGGCCCTAACCTCGCCCCTCCTTATCTCCTGTAATCTCCTCTAGCCCTATAATCCCCCCAGACCTCTGCGTTTCGCCTATTCTGGCCTTTTGAACGTCCCTGATTTGAAATGCTCCTTCATTGGCGGCCGTGCCTTCAGCTGCCTGGGTCCTAAGCTCTGGAATTTCGTTCCTAAAGCTCTCTACCTCGCTTTCCTCCTTTAAGATGCTCCTAAAACTGACCTCTTCAACCAAGTGTTTGGTCACCTGCCCTAACATCTCCTTACATGGCTCGGTGTCAAATTTTTCTGTTGTTGATAACACTCCTGTGAAGCGTCTTGGGACCTTTTATTACGTTAAAGGAACTATAAGAGTTGTTTTTGCAGTTTATTTTAATTTGATGGTGAAATGGGAACTTGGGAATTGGAACATTTCTCGTTTTCGCCCAGTGTCCCAGCCTCAGGGTTAAATGTAGAGCTCCCTCTATTCTGCTCCCACAACCTGCCTCAACCCAGTCTTGAGGACAGCGCCCCCTACTGCTCAGCCTCGGCATTGTTCCGGCCGAGGGTTCTCCCAGTACCGTTACGTCACCAGCACTGTTGGCAGGTTGTGGAAACAGTGTGTGGAAACATTCTGTTTCGCCGAAAGATCGGCGACCCCGATGGCTCGATGGTTTAACTCGATGTCCTCTGTGGTGCAGAGCACACACGACCCAAGGTTGCATCCCCGAATGGCGCTGATCTGCGGCCATGGTCTTCGAACTAGCCTCAGTGCCCCATGGCTCAGGAGAAGGCCTCCTGAAAAGGCCTCTTACCTCCTGAAAAGGCCGCCGATTTGCGGTCGAATGGCCGCCACCGGTGGAATTCACGCCGTTGATGTTTCGCGGCGGTCCCCAATTCTGTCCCGCTGCTGCCGACCTGTCCTCAGTGCGACATCAAAGAGCGCACCACCGATCTCCCGCACCTCCACAGAAATTCAGCAATGAAAATTTTCGGGCCGCCAAGCAGTGCCCCCGACTGTTTTATCTGCCGGTGCACTGTGTTTGGTGTTTGTGTTCAAGGGGAGGGCGCACTGCCGCGGCCGCCATTTTATTTTTTATTGTCGGCCCGACAATTATGCTCCCAGGTTCGGGCGGGCCGCCAACAGGCAGCCTGGCAGCCCCCTCTTAAGTGGCAGGCCACTGGACCGGCCGAAACCCTCCCTGGTGGCCCAGTGTACCTGATTAAAATAACGACAGAGCTCCCAGCGGCTCTTCCCTTTCAGTGAAGGGGCGCGACAAGGCGACGCACAAGCGTGACGATGTCATCAGCGCCACGCCGATGACGGACAGCGGCAGAGACTCTGACTCGTCTCCACTTCCGCCCCTCTCCTGTGCTCACTGCCGCACTTCCGTCCCCAGTATGGACAACTTCACTCGGTTGATTCCGGAGCTCAGGGGTTGACTTTTGAGGAAAGGTTGAGTAGGTTGGGCCTCTACTCATTGGAGTTCAGAAGAATGAGAGGTGATCTTATCGAAACATATAAGATTATGAGGGGGCTTGACAAGGTGGATGCAGAGAGGATGTTTCCACTGATAGGGGAGACTAGAACTAGGGGGCATGATCTTAGAATAAGGGGCTGCCCATTTAAAACTGAGATGAGGAGAAATTTCTTCTCTCAGAGGGTTGTAAATCTGTGGAATACATTGCCTCAGAGAGCACTGGAAGCTGGGTCATTGAATACATTTAAGACAGAAATAGACAGTTTCTTAAACGATAAGGGAATAAGGGGTTATGGGGAGCGGGCGGGGAAGTGGACTTGAGTCCATGATCGGATCAGCCATCATCGTATTAAATGACGGAGAAGGCTCGAGGGGCCGTATGGCTTACTCCTGCTCCTATTTCTTATGTTCTTGTGTAACTTCCGGTCCGCTCCAAAACAAATGCCAAAGAGCTGAATTTCGCGCAGGAGGCCACCTCATCCACCGCGGGGGGGAAACACATCAGAAGCGGGAGAGGCGACCCCAAATTCTACCCCAAAGTAAACTGACCATAAGGCAGTGAGACTCCATCTTACAGACTTTGAGTCATTTCCAAGGTTCTTATGAACATAAGAATTAGGAGCAGGAGTCGGCCATTCGGCCCCTCGAGCCCGCTCCGCCATTCAATGAGATCATGGCTGATCTTCGACCTCAACTCCACTTTCCTGCACTGTCCCTTTCTCCCTTCGATTCCCTTAATATCCAAAAATCTATCTCTCTGTCTTGAATATACTCAACGACTGAGCATTCACAGCCCTCTGGGGTAGAGAATTCCAAAGATTCACCACCCTCTGAAGTTTCTCCTCATCTCAGTCCTAAATGTCCGACCCCTTATCCTGAGACTGTGACCCCTGGTTCTAGACTCCCCTAGCCAGGGAGAAACATCCTCCCTGCATCTACCCTGTCAAGCCCTGTAAGAATGTTGTATGTCTTATGAGTAGAACTATCCCCAAAAAAACTCCCCAGTACATTTCGTGCACCAAATCAAGAGAAAATAGGCAGGAATAATGAGAGACAATGCTTTGGATAATTCGCTGCCTCCTATTGGACTGCCAATAGATGTCAGTGTAATTGAGAATGCCCTACAGCTGAAGGGAATCAGTGATAATTTGGACCAAATACCTTCTTTCTCCGACTGCCATATGTTGCTGGTTACTCTTACAAAGAGCAGTACCTTCTCTACACTCCCCCGCACCCCCCCAGCCCCCTGCCCCCCCCCCCTCGCCACTCCTCCCCTACCCCTCCCACATTGCGGCCAAAAGGAAAATATCAACTCAGAGCATGTTGCGACAAATTATTCCGAAATGGAAACTTGTTCCACTTTCCGGACAGATTAGAAGGAATTCCCTCCCCGGCAACGAGTCACTCCGACTGCAAAACGTCTTGCAGTTCAGTCCGAGGGGAGCTGCGGACTTCAAGGCACTGACGGAGAGGGAGGGGGTGGGCTCAGGACCCTCTGACAACAATCAGTCCAATAAGATTCGACAGGAGGTTACCAGATTTCAGCAAACGGTACAGGGTTTTTCCCCCCCCCCCTGCGCAAAAGCGGTGTGGCGGTCTGTTTATCGAGTGTCAGACGCAGTTAGACAGGACGTACCCTCGAGGCATTGGCGTCTGAACCTGGCACGAGCTCCCTCACCGCAGCACTGAGCGTCACTGTGATTGAAGCTGAAGCATATAAGTTCAGAAGCAAAATACCGCGGATGCTGGAAATCTGAAATAAAAGCCGGAAATTCTCAGCGGGTCGGGCAGCAGCTGCGGAGAGAGAGAGAAACAGAGTTAACGTTTCGGGTCGATTACCCTTCGTCAGAACTGAAGAAAAGGTATAACAGGGTGAAGCAAATGCAGGGGCAAGGGGAGGTCTATGATAGGGTGGAAGGCAAGAGAGATTGAATGACAGAAGGCATGATGGTGCGAGCCAAAAGGGTGTGGTAATGGGACAAGTAACGAGACAGAAGATGGGTCCAGAGGAGCAGAAAATGACAACAGCAGCATTATTACTAGCCATCGCTGACCAAAAAATGGGAGCGGTGGTGATGATCGGAAATTGTTGGACAATGTTGGGTCCAGAAGGCTGAGGTGCTGTTCGTCGAGCTTGTGTTGAGCTTCATTAGAGCAGTGGAGGAGGCCAAGGACAGAGAGGTCAGAGTGGGAGTGGAGCGGGGAGTTAAAGTGACACTCAGGGACTGAAGGTGTTCCAAAAACCATCGCCCGATCTGCGTTTGGTCTCCCCAATGCATCGGAGACCGCAATGTGGGCAGCGAATGCAGTATTCTAAATTGGTGGAAGTACAGTGCGACGTCCAAAATCCGGAGTTACAGAATCCGGAATGTTCCGTAATCCGGACATCGGGCCGATCTGGGGCGGGGTCATCCGGAAACCAGAAAATGTTCCGAAATCCAGACTCGCCCGCATCAGCCCGACCTCCATCGGCCTTGGCCCGACCTCCGGCAGCCTGACAGACTCCCCCCAACCGCTGGCGGATGACCGACCCCCCCGACCTCTAGCCGCCCAACTGACCCCCCCCCCCGACCTCCGGCCGCTCGCCCGACCCCCCAACCTCCGGTGGACGACTGACCCCCCCCGACCTCTGGCCGCCAGACTGACCCCCCCGACCTCCAGCGGCCCGAGCGACCCCCCGCCCTCCGGTGGACGACTGACCCCCCCGACCTCCGGCCGCCCGACCGACCCCCCGACCTCCGGTGGACGACCGACCCCCTGACCTCCGTTGGATGACTGACCCCCCGACCTCCAGCGGCCCGAGCGACATCCCCGACCTCCAGCCGCTCGACTGATCCCCTGACCTCTGTTGGACGACTGACCCCCAGACCTCCGGCCGTCCAACTCACCCCCCGACCTCTGGCGGCCCAAGCCAGCCCCCCCACCTACCTACCTCAGCCCAGGCGAAGACGTTCTGAAATCCGGAAATACCCGGAATCCAGAATGGCCTCAGTCCCGAGGTTTCCGGATTTTGGACGTCACACCTGTACAAGTGCTGTTTACCTGGAAGGAGTGTTTGGAGCCTTGGGCGGTGGGAAGGGTGGAGGTAAAAGGGCAGGTATTGCATCTAAGAATATAGGTAAGAACTACAAATTAAAATAATGACTCATGTCTATTAGGCCAGAGCACGTTACCCATTATACACATCTATAGTACAGCAGGAAAAACTGACTGAAGCTATCCTGAGTACATTTTCACTGAGTTTTCTAAAGGTTTCGCATGATGATTTAATTTTTTTTTCTGTTCTGGGATGAGGGCGTCACTGGCAAGGCCGGCATTTATTGCCCATCCCTAATTGCCCTCAAGAAGGTGGTGGTGAGCCGCCTTCTTGAACCGCTGCAGTCCGTGTGGTGAAGGTGCTCCCACAGTGCTGTTAGGGAGGGAGTTCCAGGATTTTGACCCAGCGACGATGAAGGAACGGCGATTTATTTACAAGTCAGGATGGTGTGTGACTCGGAGGAGAACGTGGAGGTGGTGGTCTTCCCATGCACCTGCTGCTCTTGTTCTTCTAGGTGGTAGAGGCCGCGGGTTTGGGAGGTGCTGCCGAAGAAGCCTTGGTGAGTTGCTGCAGTGCATCTTGTAGATGGTGCACACTGCAGCCACGGTGCGCCGGTGGTGGAGGGAGTGAATGTTGAAGGTGGTGGATGGGATGCTGATCAAGCGGGCTGCTTTGTCCTGGATGGTGTCGAGCTTCTTGAATGATGAAACCTTCCTCTCCTCCTGCTTTCCCTCAACTCTCCATTTGAAGCGACGGCTTCAGGCCAAATGTTGGCAAAAGATTGCATTCAAAGTGGCTTATGGCCAAGCAGCTGCCACAAGGGTTCTGCAGCTGATGCGGGTTCCCCGAGGGATGTCAGACAATAATGGTGTCCTTGTCCTACGCACCCGGCAGCCGGTTCACCAGACACGTTCTCGATCCAGTACACACAACCAGCTGACTGCAACCTGCACCTGATCATCCTGGACAAATACGTATCAAGTGGTTAAACACGCACTGATTGGTCAAACATACATCAACTGGTCAAGCACTCGCAACCATCGTCAGCAAGCTGGCTACAAAACAGAAAACAGGGAGTAAGGGTTAAAGATAGTGGGGGGGAATTTTACCGCCCAAAAATGGGTAGGTTGGAGTTGGGTGTTGAATGTATTCGCTTCATGGATCCTTTGCTTAAGAATTCATCGCAACATATTGCTATTAAGAACTAGTTGGTTTATTAACAAAAGTTTAACAATCACACTACACATTACCAGTTCATCCACCAGGCTCACAACTGCATACCTCATCATGGACGCAACTGGCTGGGTTTTTATTGAGACTTGTGAACATCACGTGACTGGCTAAGCCACTCACAATGCAACATGCTCACAGGTGCATACATTACAGGTGGGAGGTTAAAGAGATAAAAATCTGAATCTCGACCTCAATCCGCCTCCAACCCGCCCACTTCTAGTTTTAATGGGGGCGGGCAGCCAATCCGCTCTCAGGAGGAGGGTGATCACTTTAAATATTATAATGAAGCTCTGTGCCTCATTTGGAAGCATCATTTTCAATTGAACTCGGACTGGCCTGGTTTCCCAGGCCTTGGGAAACCCAGCAGCTAAAGGAAGGCAAGGACTGCTGGATCCAGGAGGTAAGTGCCTTTATAATTCCCTGCTGGACCCAGCATTCCTGCCTCGCCACTGCCCTCCCCCCCCCGAATCAAACACCCCACCCTCCTCCAGCCCTTCCAATCTCTCCCCGAACCCCCTGAACCCCCACCCCCTGCCCCCACAACAAGGTCTTCGATATTCCACTTCCAGCCTGCTGATCTCCTTCCAAACTTCAACCTCCCCTCCAAGATCCAACCCCACCCCCTCCCCACCTCACCGACGTTCACCGGACCTCCCGCCCCACCCCCACCCCCAATCCCTGCCTCCCTCCTCTCTGCGTCCTGGTGTGAAAGGCTTAACCACCCGACAGCCTGCTGCCCCATATGGCCAACTGCGGGTGGGAAACCGAGAATCAAAATGCTAACCTCCTCCCAAGTTTCCTGGCCACTTTCCAGCAACCGCCCCCCCCCCCACCTCCCCGCCCCCCCCCAACCCCCCCCCCCCCCCACCTCCCCACCCCCAGCCCACATCCCTTCCTGATTCCAAATTACAGTTCTGGCCACTTAATCAGACTGGCAAAAAGTGGTCTTCCACAAGTATCAACGCTGGAACTACTGCTATTCACCAATTATATAAACGATTTTGAACTTGGGAATCGGAAGGACAATATCAAAATTTGCGGACGACACAAATTGGAGGGGGGTATGGGACGGGGGGGGTGGGGGGGCTGTTGTTAATACAAAGGAGAACTGCGAAAAAATACAGGAAGAAATTAATAACCTTGGAGTATGGGCATGCAATTGGCAAATTAACTTCACGATAAATAAGTGTGAAGTGGTGCATTTTGAGAGGAAGTATGAAGAGTCCAAATACTTCTTGGAAAATAAATGTGTTAAATGGGTTACAGGTGCAAAGGAATCTGGTGGTGCAGATAAGCAACTCACTAAAAGTTGCGACACATGTTAATGAGGCCTATAAATAGCAAGCACTTCGGGTTAATTTCTCGAGAGATAGAATTGAAAAGCAGAGAAGTTATGTTAAACTTGTATCAAACCTCGGTTAGAACACACTTGGGAGTACTGTGCGCAGTTTTAAAAAAAATTATACATTCATGGAAAGTGGGCTGGTGAGGAGGGCATTTATTGCCCATTTCTAATTGCCCTCAAGAAGATGGTGGTGAGCCGCCACCTTGAACCGCTGCACTCTGTGTGGTGAAGGTACTCCCACAGTGCTGCTTCGCCTAATTCATCGCAACGGGTTGGTACAACTGAATGTCTCGCTAGGCCATTTCAGAGGGGCAGTTAAGAGTCAACAACATTGCTGTGGGTCTGGAGTCACGAGTAGGCCAGACCGGGTAAGGGCGGCAGATTTCCTTCCTAGGTCCATGCAGCCTTTAAAGGGGTCGCACATCCAAAAACATTAAAGGGATCATCAGTCACATTAACAAACCAGCTGGGGTTTTTACGACAATCTGATTGTTTCACAGTCACCATTACTGATGGTTTTTAGCTTTCAATTACAGATTTATTTAATTAACTGAAGTTAAAATCCCCAGCTGCCATGGTGGGATTTGAACCCATGTCTCCAGATTGTTAGTCCAGGCCTCTGCATTATTGGTCCAGTAACATAATCACTGCACTATCTTTCTGGTCTCCATATTTTAAAAAGGATATCAATGTACTGGAGAAGGTGCAGAAATGATTTGCGAGAATGATACAACAACTGAAGGGTTTTACCCATCAGGAAAGATTGAATAGGCAGGCACGACCTCACAAACACACACAGGCTTTAAGATAGCTGATAACTTCAGGAAGCCAGTCAGGGGACTCCCTCTTTATTGTTGTAAACAATGGCTGCAATGCCACAGTAGTCCACTAGGTGAAGCTATATATAGTACAGTTCTCCCTCCTTAATGAAGAAGTAATTATAACAAACAATCATCATACATAACTTGCATGTTTATACATAACAAATGGACTTATTTTGCCATATTTACAAATCAAGCTTAACCACTGGTTTTCTGTTTCGAAGAGGATACCTTCGCTCTCGAACAGAATCTTCCAAACATGGTGTTGAACTTGGACTCATTCTCGGCTGATCCTGAGGAAATTTTCCTCCAAGAGATGCCCTTGATTTACATTTGAACTCTCTCCAACTTCAGACGGTTTGTCTGCCTGACTCGGACTCAGACTTAAATTCTGACTTTCTCTTGGACTTGTTTCCAGTACATTTGTTGTAGGATATACTATTTGTCTCAAAACTATCTGATGAGTCAGAAATAATCAAATCAGTCCAACCTTCAACTAGAGTAAAGAGAAGACAGGGGGTGACCTGATAGAGGCCTTTAAGATTATGAAAGGGTTCGATCGGACAGATTTCGAGAAGGTATTTCCACTTGTGGAGGAGACCAGCTGATGGGCCATCAACATAAGATAGTCACTAACAATGTTCCCTTCAAGCTAAGCGGACGCACAGCCAGGCAGCCCTCCGGAGCTCGCACACAGGAGGCTCGCCGGATTTTAATAGGGAAAAATCACGCAGGTGCGGCACTTTCAATGGTCTGTGCATCCTTTTAAAGAGGCCACACATTAACGAGAATGTTGGTCACTAATAGGGAACTAAGGCGTACTTCTTTACCCAGCGGTGCTTAGAGCATCGAACGTGGTACCACACATAGTCGTTGAGCTGAACAGCACAGATACATTTAAGGTGAAGCTAGATAAATGGATGAGAGAAAATTGAGAGAGAGAATAGCAGGATAACTTGATCGAGTTAGATGAAGAAAGGTAGAAGGAGAATCGTGTGGAGCATAAACACTGGCATGAATCAGTCGATGAGAGACACATCAATTGATCAAAACCCAGTTCAATTGGTCACCGGATTGTCGACCTCTTCACTGCTATGGAGGATGGTTGCAACCTTTGCGGCTTGAGCCCACCAAGACGCTTCAGGAGAGCCTGGACAGGAATGATAGATTATTGCTGGGTAATGGTACTGCAGGGAGGTTGGTGAGTCGGGAAGGCCCTGAGGTCGGCGAGTCGCGAGGTCGGCAAATAGGTAGGCCCTGTGAGGTCGGCGAGTCGGGAGTTTGGACACCAGGAGTTCGGAGGCCTCGGAGGTCGGTGAGGTGAATTGGTAAGCAGCTCTCTTTTCTCTAATTCTTTTTAAGTAGATATTAAACTAGATAAGGCTAACTTGAGGGATGGCAGTGCAGCTCAGTCCCGTCGAGTGCACATCCTGTGGCATGTGGGTAGTTCTGGATGCTTCGCACAGCCTAGACAACCGTGTGTGCAGGAGTTGTCTCCCACTTCAACTGCTCGAGCTCCGCGTTTCAGAGCTGGAGCACCGGGTGGAGTCAATGAGGTGCATCCGCCAGGCTGAGAACTGTGTGGATAGCAGGTTTCAGGAGGTGGTCACCCCGCAGCTTAAAGGCATGCACGCAGAGGGGAAGTGGGTGATCACCAGGCATAATAAGTGTGCTAGGCAGGTAGCGCAGGAGTCCCCCCGTGAGTCCATCTCGCTTTCAAACCAATATTCACTTCTGAGTATCGGTGAGGGCGATGGTGCCTCTGGGGAGTGCAGTCAGAGCCAATTCCAAGGGACCACAGATGGCTCAGCTGCACAGGGGAGAAGGACGAAGATCAAAAGAGCCCTCGTGATCGGGGTTTCTATATTTAGGGGAACAGACAGGCGTTTCTGCGGCCGTAGACGTGTCTCCCGAATGGTTTTGTGCCTCTCTGGTGCCAGGGTCAGGGATGACACAGAGCGGACACAGGGCATCCTGGAGGGGGAGGGTAAACAGCTAGAGGTCGCGGTCCATATCGGGACTAACGACATAGGTAAAATAAGGGATGAGGTCCTACAGGAAGAATTCAGGGAGCGAGGAAGAAAATTAAAGGGTCGGTCCGCAAAGGTAGTAATCTCCGGCTTACTACCAGTGCCACGTGCTAATGAGTATAAGAATAGAAGGATCGAGAGGATGAATACGTGGCTGGAAAGTTGGTGTTGGAGGGAGGGCTTTAAATTCCTGAGGCATTGGGACCGCTTCGGGGGGAGATGGGACCTGTACAAACCGAACGAGTTGCACCTCAACAGCGCCGGGACCAATATCCTCGCGGGGAGTTTTGCTAGTGCTGTTTGGGAGAGTTTAAATTAGCTTGGCAGGGGGATGGGAACCTGAGAACGAATTCAAAAGGGAAGGAAGTAAAGCCGAAATTGGATAGCAAGAATCTTGAAAGCGAATCTGTAAGACAGAGGAAACAGGGTTTGTATGTATTAAGCAAGGAGGTCTTCCTGTGCTGAATGGTATATACTTTAATGTAAGGAGTATAGCGAATAAGGCGGATGAGCTAAGAGCACAGGTAGACATATTATCGCCATTACAGAAACATGGCTGAAAGAGGGGCAGGCTTGGCAGATCAATATTCCTGGCTACAGGATTTTTAGATAAGATAGAGAGGGGTGTAAAAAGGAGTGGGGGTGGGGGGTGGGGAGGGGTTGCGGTACTGATTAAAGAAAATATTACAGCGGTGAGGAGGGATGATATGTTAGAGGGATCATCAAATGAGGCCATATGGGTCGAATTGAAAAATAAAAAAGTGGTGATCACACTGCTGGGCGTGTATTATAGACCCCCAAACAGTGGGAGGGAGATAGAGGAGCAAATATGTAGGCAAATTGCTGTGAAGTCCAAAAACCATAGGGTAGTAATAGTTGGGGATTTTAACTATCTAGATATTGATTGGATCAAATTTAGTGTGAAGGGTATAGAGGGTGCGGAATTCTTGAAATGCATTCAAGAGAACTTTTTTAGTCAGTATGTAGCAAGCCCAACACGAGAGGGGGCAGTTTTGGATTTAGTTTTGGGGACTGAAGCTGGGCAGGTTGAAGGGGTATTAGTGAGCGAGCACTTGGGTGCCAGTGACCATAATTCAGTCAGATTCAAGTTGGTTATGGATAAGGACAAGGATAGGCCAGGAATAAAAGTTCCAAATTGGGGAAAAGCTAATTTTGCTAAGTTAAGGAGTAATTTGGCCATAGTGGACTGGAAACAGCTACTTGTGGGTAAATCAGTGTCGGAACAGTGGGAGACATTCAAGGAGGAGATCCGGAAGGCTCAGAAAAAGGCTGGGAAAAATAATTCTAGAGCCCTCTGGATGTCTAGGGACTTACAGGGGAGGATTAAGAAAAAAAGGGACGTTTATGCCATATATCAACTGCTATAGAATCTTTAGAGGAATATAGAAAGTTAAAAGGCAACATTAAAAAGGATATTAGGAATGATAAGAGAGAGCACAAGAAATTCTTGGTAAAATTAAGGAAAACCCTAAGATGTTCTATAAATCTATTAAGAGTAAGAGGGTAACTAAAGAAAGGGTAGGGCCTATTAGAGACCATGAGGGTAATCTTTGTGTGGAGGCGGAAGATGTTGGGAGGGTTCTTAACGAATACTTTGCATCTATTTTCACAAAGGAAAGGGGGAATGCAGATACTGCTATCGAGGAGGAGTGAGATATTCTGGATGAAATAAATATAATGAGAGAGGAAGTATTAAGGGGTTTAGCAGCTTTGAAAGTAGATAAGTCCCCAGGCCCAGATGAAATGCATCCCAGGCTGTTGAGCGAAGTAAAAGAGGAAATAGCAGAGGCCTTGATCATCATTTTCCAGTCCTCTTTGGATCTGGGCATGGTGCCGGAGGATTGGAGGACTGCAAATGTAGTACCCTTGTTTAAGAAGGGAGAAAGGGCTAGGCCGAGTAATTATAGACTAACCTCAGTGGTGGGAAAATTATTGGAAAAAATCCTGAAAGACAGGATAAATCTGCATTTGGAAAGGCAAGGATTAATTAGGGACAGTCAGCACAGATTTGTTAAGGGAAGATCATGTCTGACTAATCTGATTGAATTTTTTGAGGAGGTAACCAAGAGGGTGGATGAGGGTAGTGCGTATGATGTAGTATATATGGACTTTAGCAAGGCTTTTGATAAGGTCCCACATGGCAGACTGATCATGAAGGTTAAAGCCCATGGGATCCAGAGCAAAGTGTCAAGTTGGATCCAAAATTAGCTTGGAGATAGGAAGCAAAGGGTAATGATTGTTGGATGTTTTTGTGACTGGAAGGATGTTTCCAGTGGGATTCCACAGGGCTCAATACTGGGTCCCTTGCTTTTTGTAGCATATATCAAATGATTTAGATTTGAATATAGGGAGTATGATTAAGAAGTTTGCAGATGACACTAAAATTGGCTGTGTGGTTGATAATGAAGAGGAAAGTCATGGGCTGCAGGAGGATATCAATCTACTGGTCAGGTGGGCAGAGCAGTGGCAAATGGAATTTAATTCAGAGAAGTGTGAGGTGATGTACTTTGAGAGGGCTAATAAGGAAAGGGTGTACACATTAAGCGGTAGGTCACTTAATAATGTAGATGAACAAAGGGACTTTGGAGTGCTTGTCCACAGATCCCTGAAAGTAGCAGGCCAGGTGGATAAGGTGGTTAAGAAGGCATATGGAATGCTTGCCTTTATTGGCCGAGGCATAGAATATAAGAGCAGGGCGGTTATGCTTAAATTGTACAATACTTTGGTTATGTCATAGCTGGAGCATTGCGTGCAGTTCTGGTCGCCGTATTATAGGAAGAACGTGATTGCACTAGAGAGGGTGCAGAGGAGATTTACTAGGATGCTGCCTGGAATGGAGAATCTTAGTTATGAAAACAGATTGGATAGGCGGATTTGTTCTCATTGGAACAGAGGAGGTTGAGAGGAGACCTCATTGAGGTGTACAAAATATTGAGGAGCCTAGACATGGTGGATAGTAAGGGTCTATTTCCATTGGTAGAGGGGGCTATTACGAGGGGGCATAGTTTTCAGGTTGTTGGTGGAAAGTTTAAAAGGGATTTGACGGGGGTTTTTTTTACGCAGAGGGTTGTGGGGATCTGGAACGCGCTGCCTGGAAGAGTGGTGGATGCAGAAACCCTCACCACTTTTAAGAGATGGTTGGATGGGCACTTGAAGTGCCATAACTTGCAGGGTTACAGACCTAGAGCTGGTAATTGGGATTAGACTGGATGACCTTTTGTTGGACGGAGCAGAAAAAATGGTAATTACTGCAGGGAATAGAATACGGCTGGATCTCCTGGACTAGTTTCGATCGTCTGGATGAGTCGGAGAGGAATTTGCCCAGATTATTCTCCCGAAATTGGCCTGGGTTTTTATCTGGTTTTTGCCTCTCCCAGGAGATCACATAGCTCCGGTTGGGGTGGAGGGTAGAATGTTTCAGTGTAAGGGGTGTCGCAGTTGTGTGGGGCGGGCTGGTTGGCCTGGATGCTCGTTACCTCTCCGCCATTGGTCATTGTTCATAGGTTTATATGTAACCTTCAGGGCTGCTGACCGAGGGCCGTGCGGCTCTTTGTCGACACGATGGACCAAAATGGCCTCCTTCTGCGCTGTAAATTTCTATGTTTCTATGTAGCTAATATTCCTGTGCAAGGGCCCAAAATTGATGAACTACCGCCCTCTGCCGGCCACTGTCGCCGGCATTCCTCTGGAAGATCCGCCCAGTGGCCTGGAGCGGGCGGGAGGGGAGAGCCGCCAGGAACTGCCCGCCGACGTCAGCGGACGGCCGAGTGGCGCAACTGAGCTCCCACCTGCCGAGCTCCCAGATTCCTGCGGGCGGGAGTCGGCGGGACTCGGCGGCAGAACGGGGGTGCGCCGCTGGCTGGAGGCTGGTCTGTCCCCGGTGGTGAGTCTGAATATCCTGAAAGAGAGGATCGGAAACAGTTTTTTTTCCCGCAGCGACTTACCTCAACGGTGTCCCCTGAAGGTCTTCCGATGGGTTTTTTTTTTGCAGGTCTTCGACCCTCTGTGGGCCCGACTGCATCCTCGGTGGGCACTTGGGCGGCAAGCGCCTTTGCCGCCGGGATTGGAGCTGCCGGCGGCTGCCGCCCAGATTGGCGGCGTGAGTCCCTCTTTTGCCGCCCAGCAACCTTCCAGGGACCTTTTTGACGAAAACCCCGCCCAGAGTACCGTCTGGTACCTCGGCGGCCATCGGCAGTCCTTTGGGCAGCATTTGGGCGGGCGGGGGGCCTTGACCAAATTCGGGCCCTCTCTTTGGTAAGTGTCGAACGCTGGTGAGCATTGCCGCACCCGGCCCACCTGACACTCCCGCGCCTCGTGTGCAGGCATCAGTCAGCGGACGAGACGTGAGCAGCTCCTGTACACGCGCACTCGCAGGTCAGCAAGGTGCTGCTGCCCTGCGGATGACATCACCTCGTGGCCCTCTTTAAAGGAGCGGAATCACAATAACTCTGCGCGGTGACTGAAGCAGATCAACATTGCAGGACCCCGAGCCCTTTCATCTTGACAGCTCTCTGTTTTTTCACTCAGGGCCACTGAATGGAGGGGTTTTAATGGCAGCCGAGCATATTTATGTTGCACTGCAGAGATCTTAAATTAATGAGTTTGGGAGCACTGTGACCCAACATCGAACCACAGACTGCTACACACGACAAATAAATCTCCAAATCTGACAGGCCAGACATTCCTGAAACCCCTTTTTATTGTACACAGCCTAATTGCAATTCATCACAATCTACAATACGCTTTGCATTGCCTATACAAAAAAAAAATTCTACCATCTATACATCCTCCCTTTAAAAAAATAAACTCCCAAGAACTATGAATCATTTCAGTGTTTAAAAATTGTCCTGGTTTTTTCCCGCTCCCTAATTTTAGAAAGCTTGGAATGTTGCTCAGGGCAGTGAGCAGGTAACTGGGAGCCTGGATGAGCCCAGGTGCGATCCCATGGTCTGTGCTGAGAAACCTGACCTAGGCTGGTGCAGCACGAGGGGTAGGGATGGTGGGCCGATTGCAACGCTCCTTACCGGTTGTAAATGGGGGAAGAGGAAAGTTGGCATAAAGTTACAGCAGGCAGTGAAGAAGCAAATGGCATGTTGGCCTTCATAGCGAGAGGATTTGCGTAGAGGAGGAGGGAGGTCTTGCTGCAGTTATACAGCACCTTGGTGAGACCACACCTGGAATATTGTTTGGTCTCCTAATCTGAGGAAGGACATTCTTGCTATTGAGGGAGTGCAGCGAAGGTTCACCAGACTGATTCCCGGGATGGCAGGACTGACATATGAAGAAAGACTGGATCAACTAGGCTTATATTCACTGGAATTTAGAAGAATGAGGTGTGATCTCATAGAAACATATAAAATTCTGATGGGATTGGACAGGTTAGATGCAGGAAGAATGTTCCCGATGTTGGGGAAGTCCAGAACCAGGGGTCACAGTCTAAGGATAAGGGGTAGGCCATTTAGGACCGAGATGAGGAGAAACTTATTACTCAGAGAATTGTGAACCTGTGGAATTCTCCACCACAGAAAGTTGTTGAGGCCAGTTCGTTAGATATATTCAAAAGAGAGTTAGGTGTGGCCCTTACGGCGAAAGGGATCAAGGGGTATAGCAGGAGAGAGAAAGCAGGAGTTGGGTACTGAAGTTGCATGATCAGCCATGATCATATTGAATGGTGGTGCAGGCTCGAAGGGCCGAATGGCCGACTCCTGCACCTATTTTCTATGTTTCTATGTTTCCACCGGAAGTCCCTTGTTTGTGGTGTCAACTGTGCCTCTCATCTCTGAGTCATAAGGTCATGGGGTCAAGCCCCACTCCAGAGACTTGAGAGAGTCAAGGATTATGGGGAGTGGGCAGGGAAGTGGAGGTGAGGTGAAGATTACAAGGAGGATAGAGTATAAAAGCAGAGAAGTCCTGCTACAACTGTACAGGGTATCGGTGAGGCCACACCTTGAGTACTGCGTGCAGTGTTGGTCTCCGTATTTAAGGAGGGATATACTTGCATTGGAGGCTGTTCAGAGAAGGTTCACGAGGTTGATTCCGGAGATGAGGTTGACTTATGAAGATAGGTTGAGTAGATTGGGCCTATACTCAATGGAGTTCAGAAGAATGAGAGGTGATCTTATTGAAACATATAAGATAATGAGGAGGTTTGACAAGGTGGATGCAGAGTGGATATTTCCACTCATAGGGGAAACTAAAACTAGGGGACATAGTCTCAGAATAAGGGGCCGCCCATTTAAAACTGAGATGAGGAGGAATTTCTTCTCAGAGGGTTGTAAATCTATGGAATTCTCTGCCCCAGAGAGCTGTGGAAGCTGGGTCATTGAATATCTTTTAAGGCAGAGATAGACAGATTTTTGAGTGATAAGGGAGTAAAGGGTTATGGGGAGCGGGCGGGGAAGTGGAGCTGAGTCCATGATCAGATCAGCCCTGATCTTATTAAATGGCGGAGCAGGCTCGAGGGGCCAAATGGCCTACTCCTGCTCCTATTTCTTACGTTCTTATGTTGAGCACATGAGCTAAGTTGACATGCCCAGTGACAGTACTGAGGGAGTGCTGCACTGTCGGAGGGGCAGTACTGAGGGAGTGCTGCACTGTCGGAGGGGCAGTACTGAGGGAGTGCTGCACTGTCGGAGGGGCAGTACTGAGGGAGTGCTGCACTGTCGGAGGGGCAGTACTGAGGAAATGCTGCACTGTTGGAGGGGCAGTACTGAGGGAGTGCTGCACTGTTGGAGGGGCAGTATTGAGGGACTGCTGCACTGTCGGAGGGGCAGTACTGAGGGAGTGCTACACTGTCGGAAGTGTCGTCTTTCAGATAAGATGTTAAACTGAGGCGTTCTCAGAAGGAGATAAAAGATTCCATGAGACAAGTTCTCCCCAGTGTTCTGGCCAATATCAACCAACATCACTAAACCAGACTATCTGGCCATTATCACATTGCTGTTTGTGGGAGCTTGCTGTGCGCAAATTGGCTGCCACGTTTCCCAAAATACAACAGTGACTACACTTCAAAAAGTATCTCATTGGCTGTAAAGTGCTTTGGGACATTCTTAGGTTGTGAAAAGCACTGTATAAATACAAGTCTTTCTCTTTATATGAAGTTATTTGAGATGTTTCTGAGAAAATGTGAAATCAACCCAAGTCTCTTACAGATAAGCGACTCCAAGTGGGTCCTTGTAGCAGTAAAAGTGGAGGCCCCGGTTTGCGGGAAGCCACCAGCGGCAGGTCGGGGCCATAAAAAGGAGCGACGTGCGTCGGCCCGGGAGCAGCGTGAGACCACTTCAGAGAGCAGCGCGAGCTGGTGCAGGAGGGCGACGACTTGGAGAAGAGGCGACTGGATTGGACGTCACCAAAATCCAGGTCACTGATTGGAGCGCGGGCAGGAGAGGCGGGAAGCAGCGGAAGAGCGGCGAGGTCGGGGCGAAGGAGCGGCGAGAGATTGTAGAGCGACGTGACCGGGGCCCAGGAGAGGCGAGAGTTCGGGGCCCAGGTGAGGCGAGGGCCCAGGGGCAGCACGGGCCCAGCCCACACTGCGATATGTCTACGCACTAGGTCCGTGCAGCAGAGCTGGTCTCCAGTCGTCCTGGTTAACCCTTGCCACTGGACCAAGACCTAGCTCTGTCAAGCCCCGTGTGGTGGCTGGTGTGCAACGGTCACCCCACGTTAAAAAAATCCACGCACAGGCATCTTCCACCCTTCAGGATGTAGTTCGGGACCTGGAATATTAGGTCCTTCATTCAAACATCTGTGAACTCGCCCTTTTTGGTGTGGAAGCAAGTCATCCTCGACTCAAGGGGCCGTCTAAGAAGAAGACTCCAAGTAGGTTTTAAAAGTCTGTGAGAAAGATGCCAGTGTGACACTCCCACGGTGCAGGACTGTCCAGTCTATAAAAATTCTTCTTCTTACATTGTTGTTACTGCTTTCAGAATATTCTGGTGACACTGCAGCCTGTCCAGTTGCTACAAAGATTAAATGCATAACATGACCAGGGACCTGAGCACAAAAATCTAGGCTGACACTCCCAGTGCAGTGCTGAGGGAGCGCCGCACATCTTTCGGATGAGACATTAAACCGAGGCCCCATCTGCCCTCTCGAATGGACGTAACAGATCCCGTGGCACTATTTTGAAGAAGAGCAGGGGAGTTCTCCCCGGTGGCTTGGCCAGTATGTATCCCTCAATCAACATAACAAAAACAGATTATCCGGTCATTATCACATTGCTGTTTGTGGGAGCTTGCTGTGCCGAAATTGGCTGCCGTGTTTCTTACATCACACCAACGACTCACTTCATAAGTAGTTCACTGCCTGTAAAGCTGAGATCATGAAAGGCGCTATATAAATGCAAGTCTTTTTTTATAACCAGAGAGAACATATTAAGGTCAGCTGCACAGGCAGTGCAGATAGCGTGTAAATAAAATATCTAAGCTCTATAAGCCTTCCATATCAAAACTGTTTCTATAACCAATATTTCATGGCCATCACAAGTAGGTCACTGTGAAGTGTAGAGGAACAGTGGGACCTTGGAGTGCATGTGCACAGATTCCTGAAGGTAGCAGGCCAGGTAGATAAAGTGGTTAAGAAGACATACAGGATACTTGCCTTTATTAGGCGAGGCATAGAATATAAGAGCAGGGAGGTTATGCTTGAACTGTATAAAACACCAGTTAGGCCACAGCTGGAGTACTGCGTGCAGTTCTGGTCACCACATTACAGGAAAGATGTGATTGCACGAGAGAGGATACAGGGGAGATTTACGAGGTTGTTGGCGGACTGGAGAATTTTAGTTATGAGGAAAGATTGGACAGGCTGGGGTTGTTTTCTTTGGAACAGAGGAGGCTGAGAGGAGACCTTATTGAGGTGTATAAAATTATGAGGGGCCTAGATAGAGTGGATAGGAAGGACCTATTTCTCTTAGCAGAGGGGTCAATAACCAGGGGGCATAGATTGAAAGTAATTGATAGAAGGATTAGAGGGGATTTGAGGAGAATATTTTTCACCCAGAGGGCGGTGGGGGTCTGGAACTCACTGCCTGAAAGGGTGGTAGAGGCAGAAACCCTCACCACATTTAAAAAGTACCTGGATGTGCACTTGGATAACCTACAGGACTACGGACCAAAAGCTGGAAAGTGGGATTAGGCTGGGTAGCTCTTTGTTGGCCGGCGCGGACACGATGGGCCGAATGGCCTACTTCTGTGCTGTAACTTTCTATGATTCTATGAAGAACTCAACTTTGACTGGAAACCAAACATGTCGGGGCAATCCAGGAGAATTTGAATGATACCTGGTCTGTCATGTATGCAACCTTCATACAACTGTAACCTTCATGTAACTGTAACCTTCATGCAACCACACTGTACACTGTATATATGTCCAGGAAATGCACACACCTTGACCACAGGGGGTGAACTTGTGGAAGACACTCCTCACCTGGGCAGTCAGGTATTTAAAGGGCGGTCCCACGCAGGGTCAGCATTTCTTGGTCCTGGGAATAAAGAAAGGTCATGTAGTGACCGTGTCTGCAATACATACCTCGTGTGATTCAGTAGCAAGGTGTAGGGATACCACATTTGGCGACGAGAAACGGGAATCACCGAACCACGAGGATGGCCACCGGTAGCACAGAGGAACGTTACTGTGTGGGTGAGGATTGGGACGACTTCGTTGAGAGACTCTAGCAGAGTTTCGTCACGAAGGACTGGCTGGGAGCAGCAGCGGCTGACAAGCGGAGGGCGCATCTACTGACCAGCTGCGGACCACAGATGTATGTGCTGATGAAAGACCTGCTCGCACCCGAGAAGCCGGCTGACAAGTCCTTCGAAGAGCTCAGCCAGCTGATCAGTGAGCATCTCAAGCCGGCGAGTAGCGCACACATGGCCCAGCACTGGTTCTACACACACCGGCGTCAGGAGGGACAAAACATCTCAGACTTCGTTGTTGACCTGCGGTGCTTGGCCAGTCTCTGTAAGTTCACAGACACCTGCAGGGGGGAGATGTTAAGGGATTTCTTCATTGAGGGCATTAGTCATGCGGGGATTTTCAGGAAGCTCATAGAGACCAAGGACTTGACTTTAGAAAGGACGGCGTTGATAGCTCAGACCATCATTGCAGGGGAAGAGGAGACCAAGCTAATTTACGCGCGCAGCTCTGGTTCCAACGTGGCGATGGACCAGGGAGTTAACATTGTGAACATGGCTCAGAACCCCGCAGGCAGGCAAGGGCATTTCAAAACCTCCCAGGCAGCAACAGATGCTAGGGTGGGTCCACAACAGGGACAATGGAAAGGGGATCGGCAATTCACGCCATCTTGAGGAACAATACGTCCCGTAATGGGACCATTGACACCCACCATCAGAGCGCTTAGAAACAACCAAAGAGACAATCAGAGAGGAATGCCTGGTAACAGTCCTTTTGTTAACAACAACCTCAGCTCATGCTGGAGGTATGGGGGTAGACATACTGCGAAAAGCTGCAGGTTCCAGCAAATTTATCCGTAGGAATTGCAACATCAGTGGACACTTGGCCAGAATGTGCAGGAAGGCTGTAGCGAGGCTAATCTATGAGACAGAGGAACCAGACGAGGAGTCTTCAATGCAGGATGATGCTTGGGGCAAAGCCATGGATGCTGAAGTTCAGCGGGTTCATGTGGCTGACGTCCACAGCTCATATACCAAAACGCCACCCATGATGATGAAAGTTTTATTGAATGGCATCCCGGTGCGCATGGAGTTGGACACAGGAGCCAGCCAGTCCCTTATGAGTGCCCAACAATTTGAGAGACTATGGCCACACAGAGCTAGCAGGCCAAAACTGGAACGCATTGACACGCAGCTACCGACATACACCCATTGCTAGGCAGTGCAAACTTGGTGGTAACACATAATGGGTCAGAGAACCGGCTGCCACTCTGGATTATCCCTTGAAATGGCCCCGCACTTTTGGGGAGGAGCTGGCTAGCCGAGATGAACTGGAAATGGGGGGATGTGCACGCCATTTCATCTGTGGAGCACTGGGGCAAGTTTGCATGAGAAAATTGAAAGTGAATTGGACAGGCTTCTCAGAGAGGGCATTAATCTTGGCAGTTGAATTCAGTGACTGGGCAAGCCCCATCGTTCCTGTTCTCAAAGCGGATGGCTCAGTCAGGATTTGTGGCGACTACAAGGCCACCATCAATCGAGTGACACTGCAGGACCAATACCTGCTTCCGAGAGTGGAGGACCTTTTTGCCATGCTGGCAGGTGGCAAGCTGTTCACCAAGTTGGACCTCACTTCGGCCTACATGACTCAGGAACTGGCTGAAGAATCCAAGCTTCTGACCACTATCACGATGCACAAGGGGCTATTTATCTACAACAGGTGTCCGTTTGGCATTCGTTCAGCGGCCGCTATCTTTCAGAGGAACATGGAAAGCTTGCTTAAATCCATTCCTGGAACGATCGTATTCCAAGACGATTTCCTAATAACACCAAGGAACACCTCCAAAACCTAGAGGAGGTGCTACGCCGACTGGACCGGGTAGGCTTGCGGCTGAAAAAAGCCAAGTGTGTGTTTTTGGCCCCAGAGGTCGAGTTTTTGGGCAGGAGGGTTGCCGCAGATGGAATCCGGCCCACCTAAGCTAAAATGGAGGCGATCCGCCGGGTGCACAGGCCCGGCAACACGTCGGAGTTGCGATCATTCCTGGGAACTATTTTGAACTATTTTGAACTATTTTGGGAACTTTCTGCCGAACTTAAGCACATTGTTGGAGCCGTTACACGTGCTCTTGCGTAAAGGTTGTGAATGCTTTTGGGGGGATGGTCAAGAACGGGCTTTCAATAGAGCGTGGAACCTCCTTTGTTCTGACAAGATGTTGACCTTGTACGACCCCTGTAGAAAACTGGTTTTAACGTGTGATGCATCATCCTATGGGGTTGGGTGCGTGTTGCAGCAGAGTAATGATGATGGCCAACTCCAGCCGGTGGCTTATGCCTCCAGGTCGCTCTCCCAGGCAGAGCGTGGATACGGCATGGTCGAAAAGGAAGCACTCGCTTTTGTTTACGGTGTGAAAAAGATGCACCAGTACCTTTTCCGTAGGCGGTTCGAGCTAATAACGGACCACAAGCCATTAACATCCCTGTTGTCCGACAGCAAGGCTGTGAATGCCAATGCGTCAGCTCGCATACAGCGATGGGCTCTCATGCTGGCTGCGTATGACTACACCATACGGCACCGGCCAGGCACCGAAAATTGCACTGACGCGCTCAGCAGGCTCCCACTGGCCACCACTGAGGGGGCGTCGGAGCAAAGCGCTGAGTTGGTCATGGCCGTTGAGGCTTTTGACACTGCAGGCTCCCCCATCACAGCCCGCCAGATCAGAATCTGGACCAATAGAGACCCCCTCCTGTCCATGATAAAGAAATTGTTCTGACTGAGGATTGGGCGCCCGCACACGGAGCATGCCCCGAGGAGGTCAGACTGTTTCACAGACGGATGGATGAGCTCTCCATCCAAGCCGACTGCCTGCTATGGGGCAGCTGGATCGTCATGCCCCAGAAAGGAAGGGAACTCCACAGCGAGCACCCAGGCATCGTACTAATGAAGGCCATTACCCGGTCACATATATGATGGCCGGGAATTGACTCAGACCTGGAACACTGGGTTCGCAGGTGCACGACGTGTGCCCAACTGGGCAATGCCCTCAAGGAGG
Source organism: Pristiophorus japonicus (assembly GCF_044704955.1). Classification (NCBI taxonomy): domain Eukaryota; kingdom Metazoa; phylum Chordata; class Chondrichthyes; family Pristiophoridae; genus Pristiophorus; species Pristiophorus japonicus. The sequence continues at coordinate 17,089,439 of NC_092002.1, read as the reverse complement.
CCCCACTCAGCCCGTGGCCCTGGCCCACCAGGCCATGGTCACGCGTTCACGTAGACTATGCGGGCCCGTTCATGCGAAAAATGTTCCTGATCGTTGTCGATGCATACTCAAAATGGATCGAGTGCATCATATTAAACTCGTGCACGACATCCATCACCGTGGAGAGTCTGCGCACGGTTTTCGTGACCCACAGCTTGCCGGACATTCTGGTCAGCGACAATGGCCTGTGCTTCACCAGCCATGAATTCCAGGAGTTTATGTCGGGTAATGACATCAAACACGTCCGGACAGCACCGTTCAAGCCGGCTTCCAATGGCCAGGCGGAACGTGCGGTCCAAGTCATAAAACAGGGCATGCTCCGTATCCAAGGACCCTCCCTTCAGTACCGCCTATCGCGTCTCCTGCTGGCCTACAGGTCCCGCCCGCATTCGCTCACGGGAGTCCTGCCAGCTGAACTCCTCATGAAACGCACGCTTAAAACGCGGCTGTCCCTCATTCACCCAGCCCTGGCAGACATTGTTGAGGGCAAGCGCCAGTCCCAAACCGAGTTCCATGATCGAAACTCAAGGGGGAGGTGTATAGAAATTGATGACCCGGTATTTGTTCTTAACCATGCTTTGGGACCCAAGTGGCTTGAGGGCACAGTAATTGGCAAAGAGGGGAATAGGGTCATAGTGGTCAGACTAAACCATGGGCAGATATGCCGCAAACAGTTGGACCAAGTAAAGAAAAGGTTCAGCATAGACACGGAGAAACCTGAAGAAGAGCATGAGATGTCACCCACACCACTGCCAGTGGACGAGCAACAAGGACATTCACCAACATGCACAGTCCCTGCGGCCAGCCCGGACAGGCCGGAATCACCTCAGGTGACAGAGATGCATGCCAAGGCTCAGCCACCAGAGCCCCAACAGTGGCGCTCCACGAGAGAACATCAACCACCTGAAAGACTTAACCTTTGACACAAAAAGACGTGAGGGGGGAGATGATGTCATGTATGCAACCTTCATACAACTGGAACCTTCATGTAACTGTAACCTTCATGCAACCACACTGTACACTGTATATATGTCCTGGAAATGCACACCTTGACCACAGGGGGTGAACTTGTGGGAGACACTCCTCACCTGGGCACTCAGGTATTTAAAGGGAGGTCCCACGCAGGGTCATCACTTCTTGGTCCTGGGAATAAAGAAAGGTCACGCAGTGACCGTGTCTGCAGTACATGCCTCGTGTGATTCAGTAGCAAGGTGCAGGGACACCACATGGTGTTTGATGCAGAAATAGCCATGGCTCTCTTCTGAGTCAGATGGTTGTGGGTTCAAGTCCCACTGTAGAGACGTGCACTGTCGGAGCAGCCGTCTGCCCTCTCGGGTGGATGTAACAATCCTCTGGCACTGTGTTGAAGATGATTTAGATTTGAATATAGGGAGTATGATTAAGAAGTTTGCAGACGACACTAAAATTGGCTGTGTGGTTGATAATGAAGAAGAAAGTCATGGGCTGCAGGAGGACATCGATCTACTGGTCAGGTGGGCAGAGCAGTGCCAAATGGAATTTAATTCAGAGAAGTGTAAGGTGATGCACTTTGGGAGGGCTAATAAGGAAAGGGTGTACACATTAAGCGGTAGGCCACTTAATAGTGTAGATGAACAAAGGGACTTTTTTTTTAGGATGTTTCCAGTAGAGTGGACGAGGGAGAACCAGTTGATGTGGTGTATTTGGACTTTCAGAAGGCTTTCGACAAGGTTCCACACAAGAGATTAAGGTGCAAAGTTAAAGCACATGGGATTGGGGGTAGTGTGCTGACGTGGATTGAGAACTGGTTGTCAGACAGGAAGCAAAGAGTAGGAGTAAATGGGTACTTTTCAGAATGGCCGGCGGTGACTTGTGGGGTACCGCAAGGTTCTGTGCTGGGGCCCCAGCTGTTTACATTGTACATTAATGATTTAGACGAGGGGATTAAATGTAGTATCTCCAAATTTGCGGATGACACTAAGTTGGGTGGCAGTGTGAGCTGCGAGGAGGATGCTATGAGGCTGCAGAGTGATTTGGATAGGTTAGGTGAGTGGGCAAATGCATGGCAGATGAAGTATAATGTGGATAAATGTGAGGTTATCCACTTTGGTGGTAAAAACAGAGAAACAGACTATTATCTGAATGGTGACAGATTAGGAAAAGGGGAGGTGCAATGAGACCTGGGTGTCATGGTACATCAGTCATTGAAGGTTGGCATGCAGGTGCAGCAGGCGGTTAAGAAAGCAAATGGCATGTTGGCCTTCATAGCGAGGGGATTTGAGTACAGGGGCAGGGAGGTGTTGCTACAGTTGTACAGGGCCTTGGTGAGGCCACACCCAGTGTATTGTGTACAGTTTTGGTCTCCTAACTTGAGGAAGGACATTCATGCTATTGAGGGAGTGCAGCGAAGGTTCACCAGACTGATTCCCGGGATGGCGGGACTGACATATCGGGAAGGACTGGATCGACTGGGCCTGTATTCACTGGAGTTCAGAGGAGTGGGAGGGGATCTCATGGAAACAGTTAGGATTCTGATGGGTTTAGGCGGGTTGGATGCAGGGGGAATGTTCACAGTGTTGGGGAGGTCCGGAGCCGGGGGGTCACGGTCTAGGGATGGGGGGTAGGCTATTTAAGACCGGGATGAGGGGAAACTTCTTCACCCGGAGAGTGGTGAACCTGTGGAATTCTCTACCACAGAAAGTTGTTGAGGCCAATTCACTAAATATATTCAAAAAGGAGTTAGATGTAGTCCTTACTATTAAGGGGATCAAGGGGTGTGACGAGAAAGCAGGAATGGGGTTCTGAAGTTGCATGTTCAGCCATGGACTCGTTGAATGGCGGTGCAGGCTCGAGGGGCCGAATGGCCTACTCCTGCACCTATTTTCTATGTTTTTATGTTTCTATGAACAAGGGGAGTTCTCCCCGGTGTCTTGGTCAATATTTAACTGTGAACCAACTTCACGAAAACAGCTTCTCTGATCATTAACACATTGCAGTTTGTGGAACCGTGCTTTTTTTTCCCCTTTTTCTTTTTTTTAGAAATAGCGGGAATCAGTAAAGGAAGAAGATGTGTTTTCTGCAGGAGAGGATTGATGGTAACGGGTAACTTGCTGTTACTTGTCGGAACCACAAGAATCAGAAAACAGATTGAGGGAAGATTGCCTCTTCAATCTGAGTCTGTCACACAGAGTGTAAGTCGTCACTATTGTGTATAATGTGGAGTGTAACTACAGTAAAAGGTCATGGGGTCAAGTCCCACACCAGAAACTCTCTGTCTCGCTCTCTATCTCTTGGCAAGGGCAGGCAACACAAGGCCCTAAAGGAAGCTGTGGGTCTGGGAACAGAGAAACGGGGTGGTTTATAAACAACGAGATGGTGAGAGCTTGGGTTGAACTGGATTGCGAGAGTCGCTCCCGAAATTGCAAGCCCTTTGGAGTGACCCCTGGCTGCGATGGAGACCACATGTAAAATACAAACCGCTGACATCACTGAACACTTGTCCAAGAAACGTGAATGTGTCTGTGGCTTGGCGCTGCTCTGGCCTGTCGTTGGACGGCCCACACAACAATCGGAACATGATCCAGGCTGACACTCCCAGTGCAGTGCTGAGGGAGCGCTGCAATGTCGGAGGTGCCGTCTTTCAGATGAGACGTTAAACCGAGACCTCCGTCTGCCCTCTCAGGTGAATGGAAAGATCCCGTGGCACTACTTATGAAGAGATGGGGAATTCTCCTGCTGTCATAGAATCATAGAACAGTACAGCACGGGAGGAGGCCATTCGGCCCATCGAATCTGCACTGGGTCTTTCAAAGAGCAATCCAGTTTGGCCCACTCCCCCCGCCCTTTCCCCGTAGCCCTGCTATTTTTTTTCCTTCAAGTATGTATCCAACTCCCTTTTGAAAGCCACGATGGAGTCTGCCTCCACCACCCTCTCAGGCAGCGCATTCCGGATCCTAACCACTCGCTGCGTTAAAAAGATTTTCCCTCATGTCGCCTTTGGTTCTTTTGCCAATCGCCTTAAATCTGTGTCCTCTGGTTCTCGACCCTTCCGCCAATGGGAACAGTTTCCTTTTATTCACTTTCTCTAAACCCGTCATGATTTTAAACACCTCTAACAAATCTCCCCTTAGCCTTCTCTGCTCCACGGAGAACAACCCCAACTTGTCCAGTCTCTCCACGTAACTGTAATCCCTCATCCTTGGAACCATTCTCGTAAATCTCTTCTGTACCCTCTCCAAAGTCTTCATGCTCTACTTAAGGTGCAGTGCCTGGAATTGGACACAATACTTCAGCTGGGGCCGAATTAGTGTTTTATATAGGTTAGCATCACGTCCTGGCTTTTGTATTCTATGCCTCTATTTAAAAAACCCAGGATTCCGTCTGGTTTACTAACTGTTTTGTTAACCTGTCCTGCCACCTTCAAAGATTTGTGCACAAACTTCCTCAGGGCTCTGTGTTCTTGCACCCCCTTTAAAATTGTACCATCTCACTTTTTATTGTCTCTCTTCATTCTTCATACCAGAAACATATCTCCTCAGGCTTTTCTGCATTGAATTTTATCTGCCATGTGCCTGCCCATTTCACCAACCTGTCTATGTCCTCTTGAAACCTGCCCCGGGTCAATATTTCACCCTCAACCAACATCACCAGCTGCGGGTGGACCGATAGTGGTAATGCCCTTCAAGAGGATATACGCGAGAGGTTTGAGGCAACGTGCCTGTGATATATTCTTCATGACAACACAAACACGCACACAAACACACACACACATACACACACAAGGTGGCTCTGCAGGAACTTGTCATGTGACCGTGTCACCTGATGCATTTATTGCATTGACACCAGCAGTTGCATTACCACATTAGTCCACTAGGCGGAGTAGTAGTCCACCAGGGGAAGCTCGATATCAGAGTTCCCGTTAAGCTGCGCGGCCGAGCGGCGGACTGGAGGTCCCGCGCAGACTGCTCGCCGGATTCTCAGCGGAAATAACTGCACGCACGCGCGAAAATACCGCTGGGCCGCGCAGTCGCTTAAAGGGCCCACGTGCAAAAAATAATGACAGGGACGACTGGCACGGACTGATCGTACAGAGAACCTCCCTCCACCCAATTGCCAACCATGCTGGTAGTATGTGTTCTGCCACTCAGCATTCAATGGGTTAATATTCGCTGTATTATAAGCATGCCACTGGTTTCAGATTACCACGGATTTGCTTCAGTGGGACTGACTGTATCTGTGTTATATAATTAATCAGTCCTATCAATCTGTAACACCCTTGGATATTAATCTGGCTGTGATCTGGAAAGGTAACTGACACACATTGCTTCAATTAAGTCTCTCCGAAGTGATAGTTCACAAATAACTAAAATGAGGTTTATCAGGCTGGTTGAGTTTTCACTTTTAAAATCCCAATGACAGTAACAGATGTTGGATGTGAGGCACTGAGGAGAGATGGCACGAGAGCAAAAGAACGAGGCAGAATCAGACAGATACAGGGAAAAACGGATAGACAGGCAGGCAGAGTGGGAGAGAATGGTACTGAAAGAGTGAGAGAGATTCAGGAAGGGATAAAACGGGAGAAGCTCAGAGAGAGAGAGACAAAGAGAGAGTGACAGATAGAGAATAGCACAGAAAGAAACCAAGAGAGTGAGAGAGAAGTGCAGAGAAGCAGAGAAAGAGAGAAAGAGAGAGAAGCAGAGAGAGAGAGAGAAGCGGAGAGAGAAAAACAGAGAAGCAGACAGAGATAGAGAGAACAAGAGACAGACAGAGACAGACAGAGAGAGAGAGAGAGACAGAGAGAGACAGAGAGACAGAGAGAGAGAAAAGCAGAGAGAGAGAGACAGAGAGAGACAGAGAGAGAGGGACAGAAGCAGAGAGAGAGAGAGATAGAGAAACAGAGAGAGACAGGGAGCGAGAGAAAGAGAAACAGAGAGACAGAGAAACAAAGAGAGAGAGACAGAGAAGCAGAGAGAGAGAGAAATGCAGAAAGAGAGAAGCACAGAGAGAGAGAGAAAGGAGCGAGAGACCCACATCTCCTGAGACATTTTCTATTCCCAGGCAACAACTGATAAATGTTGAGCTACTGGATGCAGCGACATTTCATTTATCCTCTCTCTCTCTCTCTCTATCTCTTGGCGAGGGCAGGCAACACAAGGCCCTAAAGGAAGCTGTGGGTCTGGGAGCAGAGAAACAGGGTGGTTCATAAACAATGAGATGGTGAGAGCTTGGGTTGGAGTGGTTTGCGAGAGTCGCTCCCGAAACTGCACGCCCCAGTAGTGACTCCTGGCTGCGATGGAGACCACATGTAAAATACAAACCGCTGACATCACTGAACACTTGTCCGGGAAACGTGAATGTGTCTGTGGCTTGGCGCCGCTCTGGCCTGTCGTTGGACGGCCCACACAACCATTAAAGGCATTTCTCCGTTGCCTGAAGCACACAGACACACATAAGAGGTGAAGTGCAGCTCAAAGGCATTTCCCGTCTCCCTCCCGTCTCCTCCCTTCCCACCCTCTGATACCTCCGCTGCATTCCACGGTGATTGATGCCGGAAAAGGCTGGAGGTCAAAGTTGACCTCGGGGTCAGTTGCAAAGCAGGCGAGCCCGGGTCTGGTGGAGATGACCCTTCGAGATAGCCCCGTGACCGGCCTCGGAGAGCGTCGGAGAGCCGCTGCCCGCGATAAATGTTCTGTGGATGTAACAAGAAATTGTTTTGTGTAACATCCATCCTCATTATAGAGCCACAGGCTTGCAAGCGAGAGGAGAGATTCGGGTTTAGCAAAGAACATTTGCACATTCTGCAAATACTGCCATCTCAGGAGGGTTGGATTCAAAGAGTTTGGCATTTTAAATAATGTTGTGCTATAAATAGTGGGTACAAGGTACAATCAATCCAGTCAGGTCTCATTACTGGAATCTTGTGGGATTTGGGAAAGTAGTTCCACACGTTAAGGACTTGAGGTTTGAGATGCTGTTTTCAGTGCCATTATGGAGGGAGAAGGGGGGAGATTCTGTCCCTAGTCTTCTCCAGCACGTTACTGAAGGGACTGACAATGGTTGGCTTTCAGTTCCACATTAGCCAGGTTGTACACCGGATTACACAGGATATACGGCACAGAAACAGGCCATTCGGCACAACCAGTCCATGCCGGCGTTTATGCTCCACTCGAGCCTCCTCCCGTCTTTCCTCATCTAAATCTATCAGCATAACCCTCTATTCCCTTTGTTCTCCAGCTGCAGGGCATTCTGGGGGGGAGAGGGTGAACAGCCAGAGGTTGTGGTCCACATTTGGACCAATGACATAGGTAGAAAGAGGGATGAGGTCCTGCAGGCAGAGTTTAGGGAGCTAGGAGAAAGATTAAAATGCAGGACCTCAAAGGTAGTAATCTCCAGATTACTCCCAGTGCCACGAGCTAGTGAGTACAGAAGTAGGACGATAGAGCAGGTTAATGCGTGGCTGGAGAGATGGTGCCGGAGGGAGGGCTTTAGATTCCTGAGACATTGGGACTGTTTCTGGGGGAGGTGGGACCTATACAAGCCAGATGGGTTGCACCTCAACCAGGGACCAATATCCAGGTGGGGGAGAGGGGGGAGTTGCTAGTGCTGTTGGGGAGGGTTTAAACTAGTTTGGCAGAGGGATGGGAACCTGAGAATAAATTCAATAGGGAAGGAAATAAAGCTGAAATTGGAAAGCAAGAATGTAGAAAGTGAATCTGTAAGACAGAGGAAACAAGGGTTAGAAAGTACATTACCCCCAAACCTGTGAGATTTTATCTTGTGCAGTAACCTCTTATGTGGCACCTTATCGAACGCCTTCTGGAAATCCAAATATATCACATCCACTGGTTTCCCCTTATCCACCCTGCTCATTACATCCTCAAAGAACTCCAGCAGATTTGTCAAACATGACTTCCCTTTCATAAAACTTTGTTGACTCTACTTGATTAAATCATGCTTTTCCAAATGTCCCAATACTGCTTCCTTAATAATGGACTCCAGCATTTTCCCAATGACAGATGTTAGGCTAACTGGTCGATAGTTTCCTGCTTTCTGTCTGCCTCTTTTTTTAAATAGGGTCATTACATTTGCGGTTTTCCAATCCGTTGGGACTGTCCCAGAATCCAGGGAATTTTGGTAGATTACAACCAATGCATCCACTATCTCTGCAGCCACTTCTTTTAGGACCCTAGGATGTAAGCCATCAGGTCCAGGGAACTTGTCTGCCTTTAGTCCCAACATCTCTGCCATTTTCCTGTTCTCCATTATTTATTCTTTTCTAGAGGACCAACATTTACTTTAGCCACTCTTTTCCTTTTTATGTATCTGTAGAAACTCTTACTATCTGTTTTTATATTTCGTGTTAGTTTACTTTCTTAATCTATCTTCCCTCTCTTTATCATTTTTTTAGTTGCTCATTTCTGGCTTTTAAAAGTTTCCCAATCCTCTGGCCTCCCACTGTTCTTGGCCACATTACATGCCCTTGTTTTCAATTTGATATCATCCCTTATTTCCTTAGTTAGCCATGGATGGTTATTCCTTCTCTTACAGTCTTTCCTTCTCATTGGGATATATTTTTGTTGTGAGTTATGAAATATCTCCTTAAATGTCTGCCATTGCTCATCAACCATCCCATACTTTAATCTATTTTCCCAGTCCACTTTAGCCCACTCTGCCTTCATACCTTTGTAGTCTCCTTTATTTGAGCTTAGGACACTGGTTTGAGATCCAACTTTCTCACCTTCCAACTGAATTTGACATTCGACCATGTTATAGTCACTCATTCCTAGAGGATCCTGACTACGAGATCATTTATTAATCCTGTCTCATTACACAGATCTAAGGTAGCCTGCTCCCTGGTTGATTCCACAAGGTACTGTTCAAGGAAACTATTCCACATACACACTATGAACTCTTCCTCAAGGCTACCCTGGCCAATTTGCTTTATCCAATCAATATGAAGGTTAAAATCGCCCATGATTATTGCCGTTCCTTTTTTACAAGCTTCCATTATTTCTTGATTTATACTCCGTCCAACAGTGTAACTACTGTTAGGGGGCCTATAGACTACGCCCACCAGCGACTTTTCCCCTTATTATTCCTTATCTCCACCCAAACTGATTCAACATCTTGATCTTCTGAGCCAATATCGTTTCTCACTAACATAATAATCTCATCCTTTATTACAGTGCTACACCACCTCCTTTTCCTTTCTGTCTGTCCTACCGAATTGAAATAAACATATGAGGGAGAAAGGAATAGGATATGCTGATGAAGAGGGGTGAGAGGAGGCTCATGTGGAGCATAACCACTGGCACGGACCAGTTAGCCTAACATCTGTGGTTGGGAAAATGTTGCAGTCCATCATTAAAGAAGCAGTAGCAGGACATTTGGAAAGGCATAATTTAGTCAAGCAGAGTCAGCATGGATTTATGAAAGGGAAATCATGTTTGACAAATTTGCTGGAGTTCTTTGAGGATGTAACGAGCAGGGTGGAAAAAGGGGAACCAGAGGATGTGGTGTATTTAGACTTCCAGAAAGCATTTGACAAGGTGCCACGTAAAAGTTTACTGCACAAGATAAAAGTTCATGGGGTTGGGGGTAATATATTAGCATGGATAGAGGATTGGCTAACTAACAGAAAACAGAGAGTCGGATAAATGATTCATTCTCGGGTTGGCAATTAGTAACTAGTGGGGTGCCGCAGGGATCAGTGCTGGGACCCCAACTATTTACAATCTATATTAATGACTTGGAAGAAGGAACTGAGTGTAACGTAGCCAAGTTTGCCGACGATATAAAGATGGGAGGAAAAGCAATGTGTGAGGAGGACACAAAAAATCTGCAAAAGGACATAGACAGGCTAAGTGAGTGGGCAAAAAATTGGCAGATGGAGTATAATGTTGGAAAGTGTGAGGTTATGCACTTTGGCAGAAAAAAATCGAAGAGCAAGTTATTATTTAAATGGAGAAAGATTGCAAAGTGCTGCAGTACAGCGGGACCTGGGGGTACTTGTGCATGAAACACAAAAGGTTAGTATGCAAGTACAGCAAGTGATCAGGAAGACCAATGGAATCTTGGCCTTTATTGCAAAGGGGCTGGAGTATAAAACTAGGGAAGTCTTGCTACAGTTAAACAGGGTATTGGTGAGGCCACACCTGGAATACTGCGTGCAGTTTTGGGTTCCATATTTACGAAAGGATATACTTGCTTTGGAGGCAGTTCAGAGAAGGTTCACTAGGTTGATTCTGGAGGTGAGGGGGTTGACTTATGAGGAAAGGTTGAGTAGGTTGGGCCTCTACTCATTGGAATTCAGAAGAATGATAGGTGATCTTATCGAAACGTATAAGATTATGAGGAGGCTTGACAAGGTGGATGCAGAGAGGATGTTTCCACTGATGGGGGAGTCTAGAACTAGGGGGCATAATCTTAGAATAAAGGGCCGCCCATTTAAAACTGAGATGAGGAGGAATTTCTTCTCTCAGAAGGTTGTAAATCTGTGGAATTCGCTGCCTCAGAGAGCTGTGAAAGTTGGGTCATTGAATAAATTTAAGACAGAGATAGACGGTTTATTAACTGATAAAGGAATACGGGGTTATGGAGAGCGGGTGATGAAGTGGACCTGAGTCCATGATCGGATCAGCCATGATCGTATTAAATAGCGGAACAGGCTCGAGGGGCCATATGGCCTACTCCTGCTCCTATTTCTTATGTTCTTATGGACCAGTTGGGCCAAGTGGCCTGTTTCTGTGCTGTACATTCGATGTAATTCTCTGTAATGTTGCAAGTCTGTCGTGAGCACATTCAAAATGATACTGAGAGTGTCGTGCGCGTGGAGCAATAGACACCAGTGTGGCGAGCACTGACGTGTATTGATGATACACAATCACTCAATTTCACCGACATATTGCACATCAGTAAAAATCATTTTTCATGATTTGAATCAGTGACACAATCTCAGTTTGTGAATGGCACCATAATACATTTTAATGCTAAAACATTCATTATTGGCACAGCAGTGGAACGACATTAAAACTGATTCCAAGCTGCACATCGGCCCAGTATTATTAAAAGGCGTTTCACTGTCCAAGCCCCCAAAAGTCGACTAAAGGCACCCTGAACAAAAGGGTCACCAGAATAATATCTGGCTTTCTGTATAATAGCAGATTCTGAATATCTGACACCTAATAACAGGAAACTTGGGACATCTTAATAACAGGCACTCTCACTATTGGGACCTCTTAGGGCTAGGAGGGTCTCACTATTGGGACCCCTTAATAACGGGACAGTCGCACTCTCAGGCCCCCCTCAATAACAGGAGAATCTCACTATTCTCCGACGTTACAACAGTGACTATATTTCAAGAGTACTTCATTGGCTGTAAAAGTGCTTTGGGATGTCTTGAGGTCAGAAAGGCACCACATAAACGCAAGTATTTATTTTCTTTCTATTGGACCCTCGCTCCAGTAAAGAGGGTGCATTATAATCAGAGGACATTAAAAACGGGGTGGGGGGTTTCACCATTGGGAGCCCTTAATAACAGCAGACTCTCACCATCAGAACCCCTGATAACAACAACAACAACTTGTATTTATATAGCGCCTTTAACGTAGTGAAACGTCCCAAGGCGCGTCACAGGAGTATTATGCGCTAAAAATTTGACACCGAGCTGCATAACTAAAAATTAGGGCAGGTGACCAAGCACTTGGTCAAAGAGGTAGATTTTAAGGAGCATCTTGAAGGAGGAAAGTGAGGCAGAGAGGCGGAGAGGTTTAGGCAGGGAGTTCCAGAGCTTGGGGCCCAGGCAACAGAAGGCACGGCCACCGATGGGATCAGGGATCCTCAGGGATCCTTAGGAGGGAAGAATTAGAGGAACACAGACATTTTGGGGGGGATTGTGGGGCTGGAGGAGATTAGAGAGATAGGGAGAGGCGAAGGCCATGGAGGTGTTTGAAAATAAGGAGGAGAATTTTGAAATTGAGGCGTTGCTTAACTGAGAGCCAATGTAGGTCAGCGAGCACATGGGGTGATGGGTGAGCGGGACTTGGTGTGAGTTAGGACATGAGCTGCCGAGTTTTGGATCACACCTAGTTTACATAGGGTAGAATGTGGGAGGCCGGCCAGGAGTGCATTGGAATCGTCAAGTCTAGAGGTAACAAAGGCATGAACGAGGGCTTCAGCAGCGGATGAGCTGAGGCAAGGGACGGAGACGGCCGATGTTACGGAAGTGGAAATAGGCTGTCTTAGTTATGCTGCGGATATGCGGTTGAAAGCTCATTTCAGGGTTAAATATGACACCAATGTTGCGAGCAGTCTGGTTCAGTCTCAGACTAGAGTTGGGGAAGAGGGACGGAGTCAGTGGCTAGGGAACGGAGTTTGTGGCGGGCACCGAAAACAATGGCTTCGGTCTTCCCAATATTCAATTGGTGAGTGCGTCTCTCCATCGGGACTCCTTAATAATAGGGGAGTCTCACCGGGCATCCAAAATAATCAGTCAATCCTAGGCAGTCCCTCAAAACAAGGATGACTTGCTTCCACGGCAAAAAAGGACGAGTTAACGGGTGTTTCAATGAAGGACCTGACCTACATCCTGAAGGGTGGAAGATGCCTGTGGGTGGATTTTTTTAACGTGTGGTGGCCGTTGCATCCGAAATAAAGAAGGTGTTTCACCCTCAGAACACGGTAATAACAATGGAGTTGCTCCATTAGAAGGATGTCCATTATCAGGGCTGGTCAGCATGAAGCAATGTTGGTCTTATTTTGTGTCTGTCATCTCGATTAAAGCTTTTCTATTCAACGTTTTGAAGAGAATGTTTGGTGTTAACCCTTGCGATTGATAGCCGAGAGGTTTGCTTGTTCTCGAACCCTGTGTCAATATGTAAAGGGCGCAAGCCACACTGCTTTGTCAACAACCTCTGCAGCCTAACTTTGTCATCTGGGCAGCTCTGGTAAAGGACCCGATGAAATGGTGCCTAGTGATCCCCGAGACACAAGTATCTTGTGATGTGGGGCTCGCGTTCATACGTCTTCAATAACATAGCACACATTCTAACCTTAAAACGCCGAAAAGCTGAGGTCCAGTTGTCTCCATAACAACTGAGATACACGAGCTAGCGCTCCCTTGAAGGAATGCCACCAGTTACTTGGCTACGGGCAGACAGCACGTTACAATGTGGTCGCAAAGGTGAGCCGAATTATGCAGAGGCAAAAAGCACTACAAAGCAAGAAAGAGTTCAAGGCTCGTAGGATTCTTTGAGGAAGGATCTGGGTGTGTTTTCTTTGGAACAGAGGAGGCTGAGGGGAGACCTGATTGAGGTGTGTAAAATTATGAAGGGCCTGGATAGAGTGGATAGGAAGGACCTGTTTCCCTTGGCGGAGAGGTCAACAACCAGGGGGCATCGGTTTAAAGTAATTGGGGGGAGGTTTAGAAGAGATATGAGGAGAAATTTCTTCACCCAGAGGGCGGTGGGGGGTCTGGAACTCACTGCCTGAAAGGGTGGTAGAGGCAGAAACCCTCACCACATTTAAAAAGTACTTGGATGTGCCCTTGAAATGCCGTAACCTGCAGGGCTACGGACCGAGAGCTGGAAAGTGGGATTAGGCTGGGTAGCTCTTTGTCGGCCAGCGCAGACATGCTGGGCCCAAATGGCCTCCTTCCGTGCTGTAAATTTCTGTTTCTATATAGGGCCCGAGTTTGGTGAACGTACCGCTGGCTGCCGCCGAGTTTTCTCAGCGGTCTCCCTGGTTTTTCGGCGCTCTCCCCTCCGAGCAAGTTTGGTGAGGCCCTCACGCTAGCGGGGAGAGAAGACCGCCGGGGAGCGTCCGCTGGCTCGCGCCGGCGTGCAACGCCGACAGAAGTCTTCCTGCCCGCTGCGTCCCCAGATCAGTCCGGCCGGCCCTCCGCTAAGATCCTGACGGTACTTTGTTTTTTTTTTTATTGTTTTCAACCATTTTTCATTTCGCCATTCCCCCCCTCCCTGGGCCCGACTCTATCCTCGGTGGTACTTTGCCGAGGATCGCATTTGCCGCCCGGAATGGAAGCTCCCGCCCGCTGCCGCCCAGAATCGGCGCGCAAGGCCTATTTTTGCTGCTGGGAGGCCTTTCCCACATTTTCTAATGAAAATTCCGCCCAAAGTACTGCCAGGATCTTACCGGTCCTTCCGATGGTACACGGGCCGAACCTAGGTTTGACCAAACTCGGGCCCTATGTTTCGAGATAATTAGATTAGTTAACAAGAGCAATACAGCAGACATATTCTAGGTGGATTTCAGAAGGCCTTTGTTAATGCTCCAGAAAACCATGTCGGCTAATGGTTAAATTCTCCCAATTCTTTTCTTCCACCAGGTGCGGCCTTAAAGAGATAGAAAGCCTTGCATTTCTATAGCGCCTTTCAGCACCTCAGGACTTCCCAAAGCACTTTACAGCCAATGAAGTACTTTTGGAGTGTAGTCACTGTTGTAATGTAGGAAACGCGGCAACCAATTTGTGCACAGCAAGCTCCCACAAACAACAATGTGATAATGACCAGATAATCTGTTTTTTGTGATGATGATTGAGGGATAAATATTGGCCAGGACACCGGGGAGAACTCCCCCTGCTCTTCTTCGCAATAGTGCCGTGGGATTTTTTACATCACCTGAGAGGGCAGACGGGGCCTCATCCAGAAGACGGCACCTCCGACAGTGCAGCACTCCCTCAGCACGGCACTGGAGGGTCAGCATAGATTTATGTGCTCAAGTGTCTGGAGTGGGATTTGAACCCACAACCTTCTGACTGATTGGCAATGGCACATAACCATGGCTCCTTTCTCCCACTAGTCCTTTTCCTGGTTCCTCAATGAAGTCTCAATGGGTGGCAGAATTTAATCATACTATCCAGCAACACAAAAGTGTCTCATTTATGAAAAGCTTTGAAATTCGGCTCTTAAACTGTGCAAAGATTGGTTTCATAAAAATCTGTTAGATTTTGCAACGCTCCCTCATCAGGTTGAATGTCCCTAACACTACCTTGTACCAAAGAAATCCTTCACCGCCTTTTTCTGTAATTCATAGTGCGTTATTAATATATTTTAAAATTGGGTTAAAAAGAACAGCATGTTCGTATTTATCTCTTGACGGAATCTCTCCAGTATTGCTCGTGCTGCTTGTGATTCTAGTATCCGGTGGATTTTGCAGGAAGGTAGAAACAATTAATAAGAATGAGATTCCTCCGCCCAGGATGGTCGGATCTGTACCTTCGCACCTGGAAACTGGGGTAGTCCAGGCAGGTACTCAGTTAACCCAAAGATTAATACAGCACATCTGGAAAGACAGCTGGCTGGTCCGACACATTCCGTTTGATAATGGCGCACCTGCAAGGTTCTTATTGATGTAATGAACCCTTTCAACCCCTCAGCACCAATGCAAAGATTAACCCTTTAGCTATTGGAATCCGCCATCCAATTTATATTCCTTTCCTCTCAAGTTGCAGACCCGATGCTGCAGTATCCCAAGGGTTTTGGAGCACGAACCTTTGGCAGTCTTCCTTTCCTGCTATACGTGCCAACATAAGAACATAAGAAATAGGAGCAGGAGTCGGCCATTTGGCCCCTCGAGCCTGCTCCGTCATTCAATAAGATCATGGCTGATCCGATCCTGGCCTCAACTCCCACTTCACCGCCCGCTCCCCATAACTCTTGACTCCCCTGTCGTTCAAGAACCTGTCGATCTCCATCTTGAATATATTCAATGACCCAGTCTCCACAGCTCTCTGGGGCAGAGAATTCCACAGATTCATGACCCTCTGAGAGAAGAAATTCCTTGTCATCTCCGTCTTAAATGGGCGGCCCTTTATTCTGTGACTGTTCCCCCCTAGTTCTAGATTCCCTCATGAGGGGAAACATCCTCTCTGCATCTGCCCTGTCAAGCCCCCTCAGAATCTTACATCTTTCAATAAGATCACCTCTCATTCTTCTAAACTCCAATGAGTAGAGGCCCAACCTGCTCAACCTTTCCTCATAAGACAACCCCTTCATCTCAGCATTCAACCGAGTGAACCTTCTCTGAACGGGCTCCAGTGCAAGTGTATCCCTCCTTAAATAAGGAGACCAATACTGTACGCAGTACTCCAGGTGTGGCCTCACCAACGCCCTGCCCAGTTGTAGCAGGACTTCCCTATGTTTATACTCTATCCCCCTTTCAATAAAAAGGCCAACATTCCATTTGCCTTCCCGATTACTTGCTGTACCTGCATGCTCACTTTTTGTGTTTCATGTACGGGAACACCCAGATCCTTCTGTACCGCAGCATGCTGTAGTCTCTCTCCATTTAACTAATATTCTGTGATAGGACCAACTGTCGTACCCCTAAGGGCAGTCAATCCAGCATGGGCCATGAAGCAAACCGGACCTTCCAGGTAGGCACAGCATTGGTCCCATTGGAGTGCACAGTGCACTTACTAACTCCACCACCGGGGGAGTTCATTTCACACATTAAAGGTAAGTTGGGACATATTATCGGAGAAGTCCATTCCGAAAATGCCAGAAGGAGGTCTGCCAATTTTGGTTGCTAAGGTGAGTTTGCAGGGGACTCAATTGTATGGCTCGTGTCAGACAATGATTTACTGTGCGCATTACGTGCGCATGTACAGTAGACTCCTCAAGTTGCTGGAGAAATACCACCAACGCTGTCTCCGCAAGATCCTGCAAATCCCCTGGGAGCACAGACACACCAACATTAGCGTCCTCGACCAGGCCAACCAACATCCCCAGCATCGAAGCACTGACCACACTCGATCAGCTCCGCTGGGCGGGCCACATCGTCCGCATGCCAGACACGAGACTCCCAAAGCAAGCGCTCTACTCGAAACTCCTTCACGGCAAACGAGCCCCAGGTATGCAGAGGAAACGTTACAAGGACACCCTCAAACCTCCCTGATAAAGTGCAACATCCCCACCGACACCTGGGGGTCCCTGGCCGAAGACCGCCCTAAGTGGATGAAGTGCATCCGGGAGCGCGCTGAGCACCTCGAGTCTCATCGCCGAGAACATGCAGAAAGCAAGAGCAGGCAGCGGAAGGAGCGTGCGGCAAACCGGTCCCACCCACCCTTTCCCTCGACCACTGTCTGTCCCACCTGTGACAGGGACTGTGATTCCCGTATTGGACTGTTCAGCCACCTAAGGACTCATTTTCAGAGTGGAAGCAAGTCTTCCTCGATTCCGAGGGACTGCCTATGATGATGATACGTGATTGCCTGATTGTATCACCAATCCTCCACTGTTGGTCGCCTTCACCAGCCCATTCCCTAGTCTATTTGTCAAAGCTTCAGGTAATGCATTTGCTGAGGTGTCTCAGTGGAGATGGATCAGCCTCGGTGACCTTATTGAGCAAACCCACTAACGTTAATGTAATCAACTGGGAATCAATTAACAGCAGAAAAAAGATCATCTTTACAGAGCAATCTTTCCCAAGACTTGTTCCTTTCCTATTTCAAAGATCTTAAAAGTGATATTTTGCGCACCCAGGTGCACACTAGAATTGCAACACTTTCCATTTTGGGCACCCAGCGCTGTGGGAGAGCTCAGTTCAGCCCCTTTATAAAACCAGTTGTGACAATAAAGAGTTATCAACACTTTATTGGTGTCACTATTCAAACTGGGTGAGGGTGAGTT
The DNA here is from genome assembly GCF_044704955.1 of Pristiophorus japonicus. Taxonomy (NCBI): domain Eukaryota; kingdom Metazoa; phylum Chordata; class Chondrichthyes; family Pristiophoridae; genus Pristiophorus; species Pristiophorus japonicus. The sequence continues at coordinate 17,071,776 of NC_092002.1, read as the reverse complement.
TGACTCAGCTGACAGCGCTGTGATCTCAGAGTCAGACGTTCTGGGTTCAAGCCCCATTACGAAGTAGAGCACAGAATTCAAGCCGACATGTCCGAGCCGTACCGACAAAGCATAGCTGCCTCGAGGTACCGGCTTTTGGATGAGGCATTAAACCGAGACCCCCCCCCAGCCGCCATTCGTAAGTGAATGCAAAAGATCCATCAGCGACACTTCAAGAAATTCAACACCGCTTTTAACCAGATGAACTGATCAGTCGCCTCTTGCTAGTTGTGGACCTTGCTGTCAACATATTGATGGCCACATTTCAGTGACTACACTTCAAAAGTGATTCACTGGTTTTAGGATATCTGGAGGATGTGAAAGGCACTATACGAATGCACGTTATCCTCGGCTGGTGTGGTGGGTGGCGACTCTCTGCCTTCAAGACGGAGCCGGACCTGTTCCTGACTGGGGCAGAGATTGCGTCATAGAGAAGCCGCCTCTGTTTGCGTCCCGGGCGGGGCGGCAATGGCGGCTGAAATCATTTCCGGGCGGGCGGCCAGCTTCCAGCGCCCCGCCGGGACATTCGGTGCCGGGTTTGCCGGGCCGTGGGAGCAGCACCACCTGGGAGAGGCGAGCCGGTGTGCAAACCACCCTCCCCCGCCACCCCCCCCCTCACTTGCGACACCTTCGTGAAATTTGTTTTCTGGAGGATCGTTGGCGCCCCCTAGTGGGACCGCCTGGGAAAGCGGGCGATCCGAGCTATACCGCCGGCGGTGAGGGTAGGATTGTCCACCTGAGGTTAAGTATGATGTTTTTTTTTTATTTTTTTATTTTTGCAATTTATGTTTCAGTGGTACCAGTAAGGTATTGGGAATGTTTTTGGTGGTTTTTGTGGCAATTTCTTTTCCCCACGGAAGCCTCTCTTCGGGCACTCTGAGGCCGGCTCCTTAGTTCGGGATTCTCAGTTGCTCAGCCAGCCTAGCGCCCTGAGAGAGTTGTGGGGCACCTCCCTGAGCCACACTCAGGGCCCAGCTGCTGAATTTTGTGGCTGCAGACGCAAACCATTTGCCGGCATAAAATTTACCGCCCCTCCGTCATTAGCGCCTCAAAATGGGCGATACCGAATTTCCAGCCCAGTGTCTTTATAAATAATACTTGGTCCATGTGATCGCCCGGACTGAGGGAGGGTGGGTGCTCGGAGTGGAATTTTACAGAGTATTCCTCCCTTATCGCCCCCTGGTATTTATTCTGTTTCTTTGCCTCTTCCAGGAGACAAATGGCTGCAGGGAGGTGCAGGAGTAGGAAGTGTCGGGTCATGACGCTCCTGCGCTCATGAGCTTGATGGACGAGCTGGCCTTGGCCTTTTCCCACCCGTCAATGTATCGATGGTCCTTCTTTCTCTACGGGTGCTGAGAATGAACACTTTCTGGGTCACTGCTGCTCTATAAGTACAATGTCATGCATTTATATAGCGCCTTTAACACAGTAATATGTCCCATGGCACTTCACAGGACCCTTAACGAATGAAAATTGACACCAAGCCCTATAAGGACATATTCAGACACGGTAGGTTTTCAGGAGCATTATAAAGGAGGAGAGAGAGGTAGAGAGGTTTAGGGAGGGAATCCCAGAATTTAGGGCCCAGTGTCAGTTGTGGCTCAGTGGGCAGCACTCTTGCCTCTGAGTCAGAAGATTGTGGGTTTCAAGTCCCACTCCAGGAGCTTGAGCATACAAGTCTAGGCTGACACTCCCAGTGCAGTGCTGAGGGAGTGCTGCACTGTCGGAGGTGCTGTCTTTCGGATGAGACATCAAACCGAGGCCCTGTTTGCCCTCTCAGGTGGATGTAAAAGATCCCATGGCACTATTTTGAAGAAGAGCAGGGGAATTATCCCCGGTGTCCTGGCCAATATTTATCCCTTAATCGGCACAACAAAAAGAACAGATAATCTGGTCATTATCACATTGTTGTTTGTGGGAGCTTGCTGTTTTCAAATTGGCTGCTGCATTTCCTACATTACAACAGTGACTACACTCCAAAAGTATTTCTTTGGCTGTGAAGTGTTTTGAGACGTCCGGAAGCCGTGAAAGGCGCTATATAAATGCAAGTCTTTCTTTAGCAGAAGACAGTGCCACCAATAATAGAATGATGAAAATCGGGGAGGCACAAAAGACCTGAATTGTGGGGTGGGGGCACAGAGATCTCGGAAGATCTTAGGGCTGGAGGAGGTTATAGAGATAGGGAGGGGCGAGGTCAGGAAGGGATTTGAAAACAAGGATGAGAATTGTAAATTTAGGTGCTGCCGGACCGGGAACCAATGTAGGTCAGTGAGCGCGGAGGTGATGGGTGAATGGGATTTGGTGTGCGTTAGAATACGAGCAGCAGAATTTTGGATGAGTTGAAGTTTACGGAGGGTGCAAGGAGGAAGGCCCAGCCAGGAGACCGGCTGTCTTTTCGGTGCTTTGACGACATGCTTCTAAGATTGCGAGATCCTCCCCAGACCCTTGCAGCGATTGTCATCATCATAGGCAGTCCCTCGGAATCGAGGAAGACTTGCTTCCACTCTTAAAATGAGTCCTTAGGTGGCTGAACAGCCCAATATGAGAACCACAGTCTCTGTCACAGGTGAGGCAAATAGTCACTGAGGGAAAGGGTGGGTGGGACAGGTTTGCCGCACACTCCTTCCGCTGCCTGCGCTTGATTTCTGCATGCTCTCGGCGATGGGACTCGAGGTGCTCAGCACCCTCCCGGATGCACTTCCTCCACTTAGGGCGGTCTTTGGCCAGGGACTCCCAGGTGTCAATGGGGATGTTGCACTTTTTCAGGGAGGCTTTGAGGAGGTCCTTGTATTGTTTCCTCTGCCCACCTTTGGCTAGTTTGCTGTGAAGGAGTTCCAAGTAGAGCACTTGCTTTGGGAGTCTCGTGTCTGGCATGCGAACAATGTGGCCTGCCCAGCGGAGCTAGTCGAGTGTGGTCAGTGCTTCAATGCTGGGGATGTTGGCCTGGTCGAGGATGCTAACATTGGTGTGTCTGTCCTCCCAGGGGATTTGTAGGATCTTGCGGAGGCATCGTTGGTGGTATTTCTCCAGCGACTTGAGGTTTCTGCTGTACATGGTCTCTGAGCCATACAGGAGGGCGAGTATTACTACAGCCCTGTAGACCATGAGCTTGGTGGCAGTTTTGAGGGCCTGATCTTCAAATACTCTTTTCCTCAGGCGGCCGAAGGCTCAGGTAAAGGGCTCAACGATGGCAGAACTCCCCTTGTTAAATACCCTCGACTTGCCGGTGATGTGGGAAGCTTTCAAACGCGCAGGTAAATGTTGTAACTCACTGTCATCGGTGGAATAACCATGGAAGGAGCCAAACCCTGTGAGGTTTGGCCTTAATTAAGTTTAATTAGTTAATTAGCAAAGCCAAGTTGCTGTCATCCAAATTCATCTGTGGCCCACTATGATCAATGAAACCCTGCTTACAATGAATTGGACTTGAGCTACTGTCATTCCATTGCTCCCTGCTAATTGTATGTATTGGAAGACACAATGTGAAGTATTGATCGGGTATTAATTACACTCCAATTTGTAAAGAAAATTATTGTTTTAATCTTCGCAGCATCCTGACACCGGCAGCCGGCAACGCACTCTGAAAATCTGATCAATGTGATTCCTTTTTTGCAGATCGTAGGAACAGGAGGAGCCCATTCAGCCCCCGAGCCTGTTCCGCCATTCAGTTAGATTACGGTTGATCTGCACCGCAACCCTATTTGTCCGCCTTCACTCCACGTCCCTTGATACCCAACAATAATCTATTTATCTCAGTCTTCAAAGCTGCGATTGACCCCTGGCATCCAGAGCCTTTTCGGGGAGAGGGCTCCAGATTTGTGTGATGTAGTGCTTCCTGAATGTCCTGGCTCTAATATCAAGATGATGCCCCCCATGGTTGGGATTCCCCATCAGGAGGAAACAGTTTCTCTGTAAAAAGAAAGAAAGACTTGCATTTATATAGCGCCTTTCACAACCACCACGCGTCACAAAGCGCTTTATAACCAATGAAGTACTTTTTGGAATGTTGTAATGTGGGAAACGCGGCAGTTGATTTGCACATAGCAAGCTCCCACAAACAGCAATGTGATAATGACCAGATAATCTGTTTTCGTTATTGTTATGTCTATAATGTACTTATGAATGACTCCACGAGGCAATGTGTTGTACTCAAACTGCAGTGACCTTGGTCCTTTATTCGTAACTCCAGAGTGAAGCACAAGCATGGTGGGCAGCCTTTCATACTGGGCCCTGCACACCTATGCAGGTGACCCTCAGGTCTCCCACCGTAGTGCCCTCTGGTGGACAGCCTCTGCCACAGGGGCTGGAAACCCTGATCTCCACCAGTTGCACCCTCTAGTATATACACAGTGTAAACCTTATTGATAGTACATCAGGTAACAAGTCTCCATCTTATGAAACTATACAGTGACTACACAGAGAGGATATCTATAGCCTGCATATATAATATCATTCTCCCCCAAGTCCTTTGTGCCGATTACCTTTGCACTATGTGCTCTGGCTTAGCTCTCCCCAGACTGAAGTGCCAATAGCCCTTGCACCTTGGCTGTGCTTTGGCTTGGCTCTCTCCCTGTTAACCCCCAAGTCCTTTTGCCACAATGTTGGATAATGGTTACCAGATTGGATGGTTCGATGATGCAGTGGAGGTTCCAATGGGTTTTGGGTGTGATCCATGTGTGTGTCCATGGCTACATACATCCATTTCCCTCTCCCTGCCCCCTCCACCACCCCACAGCAAGATTGTGCAGCAGGCCCATTATATTAGCATACAGGATCAGACACAGTGCAAGTACAAAGAAAGGAAGTTACAGTTTGTATCGTGACACCTTGGTTCAGTGACTTGCATTCGTTACATTTTACAGACGTGCGCCAGGATTGGGTAGATTGCATTCATGGTTCAGTCATGGTCAGTACTGAGGTAGCAGTACAGGTATGCGAGGACGTAGGTTCCAGAGCAACCGGACGGGGTCCTAGTCGTCTGATGGCGGCGCTGTGCCCCCTGCTAGCGGGGTGGGCTTGGTTCGCTCACCTAGCCAGGACTCAGGGACTTTGCCGTTGTCTCGTGGTGGGCAGAGCCACAGATGTGTGTGGCCTCCCTGTCCTCCTTTGAGGGCTGCAGAATTTTCTGCCTGCTCTCTAACGGTGTTGGGAACCTGGCTGTTCCAGGTCCCATTTGGGGAACTCGTTGGTTCTGACCTTTCACTCCCGAACATGGCCGAGGTAGTGACTGGGTCTGGGGGCTGCGCCGTCTCCACCCGGGGGGTGGGCAACGGCAGCCGACTGCCGTATTGGTGACGTTTTCGTTTCCAGGTCCGTGGTGAATAGTGCCATCAGGTGCCTGCAGAGTGGGATAGACATGGGGCAGGGTATCAGGATCAGTGCCTTCACCCTCCCGAATTCGCTCGCTTGCTACTTTTGGGGACATTCTATTCCCGACATCGCGCAACAACATTTTGTTCTTTATTCTAAATCGGTTCGTTACATTGATTGCCATGCATACAATGTTTCTTTAAGTTCAGTTGGTTGCAGGTCTCCTTTAAGAGAACACTGCTGGCTTTATCCCAATCAAATCCTTTGTGAGACACCACGTGTTGGTCCCTCAGCGTTGCACCTCGTGATATGGCCACGGCCATCTTTTTCTTCAGCCACGCTGCCCCTCGCTGCAGTAGGGACGCTATCTTGCCTCTGTCCTCGAGGTCGACTGCCTTGATCCTTCTCTCCCGCGATTCTGCCACAAAAGCTGGAAGAGTGCCTGTGAATTCGATCTTCCTCCCCAGGAGTCCTGCCACTGCAGCTAGGAAGGTATTTTAGGTCATTCCGATCGGATCATTGCCACGCAGTCGTAATGGACGGTCTGTGCCTCAGGTGCTGCGCTGGTCTGTTCTCTGGTGCCTGGCCCAAGCGAAGGTGAGGTTTTGCTCTGCCTCTGAGCACGGGGACATCGATTGCTGGAGTGAATAGGTCTTCCCATTTCCACTGGATCTTCCCCATCCACCTTCTTCCGAGCAGCGTTGGACCATCACCTGCAACAATCCACAGAGGTAACTTGTGCACCACGCCATTATGGATTACACTTACATCCGCACTACCAAGGACTGGGATCAGTTCCTTGGTGTAGGTGCGCAACTTTTCCTGTACTGGAACCAGCTCGGGTCGATTTTCATTCCATAGCCTCTCTAAGGCATCCTGGCTCATCACTGACTGGCTCGCTCTCGTGTCTACTTCCATGAAGACTGGAACGCCGTTTATCTCGATTTCCATCTTCACTGGAGGACAATCGGTGGTGCAGGTATACACTCATAGAAACATAGAAACATAGAAAATAGGTGCAGGAGTAGGCCATTCGGCCCTTCTAGCTTGCACCGCCATTCAATGAGTTTATGGCTGAACATGCAACTTCAGTACCCCATTCCTGCTTTCTCGCCATACCCCTTGATCCCCCTAGTAGTAAGGACTACATCTAACTCCTTTTTGAATATATTTAGTGAATTGGCCTCAACTACTTTCTGTGGTAGAGAATTCCACAGCTTCACCACTCTCTGAGTGAAGATGTTTCTCCTCATCTAAATGGCTTACCCCTTATCCTTAGACTGTGACCCCTGGTTCTGGACTTCCCCAACATTGGGAACATTCTTCCTGCATCTAACCTGTCTAAACCCATCAGAATTTTAAATGTTTCTATGAGATCCCCTCTCATTCTTCTGAACTCCAGTGAATACAAGCCCAGTTGATCCAGTCTTTCTTGATAGGTCAGTCCCGCCATCCCGGGAATCAGTCTGGTGAACCTTCGCTGCACTCCCTCAATAGCAAGAATGTCCTTCCTCAGGTTAGGAGACCAAAACTGTACACAATACTCCAGGTGTGGCCTCACCAAGGCCCTGTACAACTGCAGCAACACCTCCCTGCCCCTGTACTCAAATCCCCTCGCTATGAAGGCCAACATGCCATTTGCTTTCTTAACAGCCTGCTGTACCTACATGCCAACCTTCAATGACTGATGTACCATGACACCCAGGTCTCGTTGCACCTCCCCTTTTCCTTATCTGTCACCATTCAGATAATAGTCTGTCTCTCTGTTTTTATCACCAAAGTGGATTACCTCACATTTTTCCACATTATACTTCATCTGCCATGCATTTGCCCACTCACCTAACCTATCCAAGTTGCTCTGCAGCCTCATAGCATCCTCCTCGCAGCTCACACTGCCACCCAACTTAGTGTCATCCTCAAATTTGGAGATACCACATTTAATCCCCTCGTCTAAATCATTAATGTACAGTGTAAACAGCTGGGGCCCCAGCACAGAACCTTGCGGTACCCCACTAGTCACTGCCTGCCATTCTGAAAAGTACCCGTTTACTCCTACTCTTTGCTTCCTGTCTGACAACCAGTTCTCAATCCATGTCAGTACACTACCCCCAATCCCATGTGCTTTAACTTTGCACTCCATGAATGCCTGGCTGATGCTGATGGCCTTCTGCAGGTTGACTGTGGTGTTGGCAGGTAATAGCTGTGAAGGAGGCCCTCGTAACCAATTCCCAAAATTAAGATGTCTCGCAATGCTTCGTTGAGGTGCGTGCCGAAATCACACGGTGCCGCAAGTCTCCTGAGGTCGGCAGCATATTTTGCAATCTCCTGGCCCTCAGGTCTGCGGTGAGTGTAGAATCTGTGCCTAGCCATGAGGATGCTCTGTTTTGGCTTTAGTTGCTTGCGAATTAGTTCAGTCAGCTCATCGTATGTCCTATCCTTGGCTTTTGTGGGTGCCAGCAAGTCCCTAACGAGACGGTAGACCTCGGGCACACAACTGGTCAGCAGTATAGCCTTGCGCATCTCCGCCAATGTGTCCGTCTCCCCTGCCAGGTCGTTTGCCACGAAATATTGCTTGAGCCTTTCCGTGAAGGCATCCCAATCATCACTCTCTGCGAAGTCTTTTAGTGTGCCAAAGGTAGCCATAATCGCATGATAGTCCACATTCTCATCGCCAGCTGTTATGCCTGTAATACACTTATAAATGACACCACAAGGCAATGTGTTGTACGCAAACTGTAGTGACCTTGGTCCTTTATTCATAACTCCAGAGTTAGGCACAAGCATGGTGGGCAGCCTTTTATACTGGTTCCTGCACACCTACGCAGGTGATCTTCACGTCTCCCACCGCAGTGCCCTCTGGTGGACAGCCTCTGCCACAGGGGCAGGACACCCCAGTCAACACCAGTTGCACCCTCTAGTGGTGCCAGCATAGTATATACACAGTGTAAACCTTATTGATAATACATCAGGTAACAAATCTCCATTTAATGCAACTAAACAGTGACAACACAGAGAGTATATCTATAGTCTGCATATATAACAGTTATGTTGATTAAGGGATAAATATTGGCCAGGACAACGGGGATAACTCACCTGTTCTTCTACGAAATAGTGCCATGGGATCCTTTGCGTCCACCTGAGAGAGCAGACGGGGCTTTGGTTTAACTTTTCATCTGAAAGTCGGCACCTCTGACAGTGCAGCACTCCCTCAGCACTGCACTGAAGTGTCAGCCTAGGTGTTTTGTGCTCAAGTTCCTGTAATGGGATTCGAATCCACAACCTTCTGACTCAGAGGCGACGTAGCTACGCTATAGAATCCTTTAATAATTTTAAACACATTGATTAGATCACCCCTCAATGTACAGAATGTACAGTAGACACCTCAAGTTGCTGCAGATATATCACCAACGATGTCTCCGCAAGATCCTGCAAATCCCCTGAGAGCACCAACATTAGCGTCCTCGATCAGGCCAACATCCCCGGCATTGAAGCACTGACCACACTTGATCAGCTTCGCTGGGCAGGCCACATAGTTCGCATGCCAGACATGAGACTCCCAAAGCAAGCGCTCTACTCGGATCGCCTTCACGGCAAACGTGCCAAAGGTGGGCAGCGGAAACGTTGCAAGGACACCCTCAAAGCCTCCCTGATAAAGTGCGACATCCCCACCGACACCTGGGAGTCCCTGGCCAAAGACTGCCCTAAGTGGAGGAAGTACATCCGGGAGGGCGCTGAGCGCCTCGAGTCTCATCGCCAAGAGCGTGAAGAGGTCAAGCGCAGGCAGCTGAAACAACGTGCGACAAACCAGTCCCACCCACCCCTTCCCTCAATGACTATCTTTCCCACCTGTGACAGAGACTGTGGCTCTCGTATTGGACTGTTCAGCCACCAAAGAACTCACTTCAGGAATGGAAGCAAGTCTTCCTCGATTCCGAGGGACTGCCTATGATGATGATAATTGAGTTAACGCTATTGAACAGAGCATAAAATCAAGGCACTCAACTCGAATCTGCCCTGTTGCCACGGGGTTAAAGTTACCCTCTTACATTAGGAAAGCCCCAATTTGGTGTAGATGTGGTATTTACACAGGAGCAGGCCATTCAGCCCCTTCGATCCTGCTCCACCATTGAATTACATCATGGATGATCTGTGTATTATTTCTTTGTTCCCCATTATAAATTCACCTGATCCTGACTGCAAGGGACCTACGTTTGCCTTCACTAATCTTATTCTCTTCACATATCTATCGAAGCTTTTGCAGTCAGTTTTTATGTTCCCGGCAAGCTTCCTCTCATATTCTATTTCCCCTTCCTATTAAACTCTTAGTCCTCCTCTGCTGAATTCTAAATTTCTCCCAGTCCTCAGGTTTGCTACTTTTTCTGGCCAATTTATATGCCTTTTCCTTGGATTTAACACTATCCCTAATTTCCCATGTTAGCCACAGTTGAGCCACCTTCCCCGTTTTATTTTTACACCAGACATGGATGTACAGAATTTAAAGGGCGCAACTATCAGGAAAGACTGAACCGGCCAAGGGTCTTTTCTCTAGAAGTGAGAAAACTAAGAGGTGACCTGATTGAGGTCTTTAAACTTATGAAGGGGTTTTAAAATGTAGACATGAAGAAGGTGTTTCCACTTGAGGTGGAGTCTAAAATTAGGGGTCATAAATATAAGATAGTCACTAATAAATCCAATAAGGAGAAGCTTCTTTACTCAGAAAGTGGTGAGAATGTGGAACTTGCAACCACATGGGGTGGTGGAGGTGAACAGCACAGATCCCTTTTAGGAGAAGCTAGATCAGTCAAGCAACGTTCCCTCTCTTTGTTTTAAAGAGCTGGCTGTGTGGGTTACCTGTGGCCACAGCATTGATCTGGAGCACAGCGTACAGTTCTGGCCATCGCGCCCCAAAAAGGATATATTGGCCTCGGAAGGAGCACAGATTCACCAGAGCAGTCGGACAAAGAAACCATCGACGACCAACCACCTACCAGTCTTCAGTGGACTCAAGGGTCATCAGTGAACCCGGAATTCCCATCACGGACTTGTTCAATAAAACTGGACTTGCAATTCCTGACATGACCACTGCCACCCCAACAAGTCAGCCATCCAGCCACCAGCCACAACAGACTCCGCACACTCACCCAAGGCCGGAATCGAACTGAGACAGTCAATCCGGGAGCGTAAAGCACCGGACAGTCTCAACCTGTGAAAGACTGTGATAAGATCTCAGAGGAGTTACCAGGGATCCAAGGGTTAAATGAGGAGCGATTACATATACTGGCCGTGTATTCCCTGGAAACAGAATGTTATGGGGTGACTTGGTTTTAGGGTTTTTCAAGGAATTGACAGGGTAGATACAGAGAGGCTGCCATGTGCAGTGAAAACATCCCAAGGCCCTTCACAGGAGTGTTACAAGACAAAGAATAAATTTTGACACCGAGCCAGATGATAAGAAATTACGGCAGATGACCAAAAGCTTGGTCAAAGAGGTTGGAGCGGTGAGGGATCGTGGCTGAGATTCGGCGACTGAGCACGCGGAGGTGCGGCAAATATTTGGTACGGAGGTGCGGTGAGTGATCGTGGTGGAGGTGCGGCGAATGTTTCGTGGCGGAGGAGTGGCGAGGGATCGTGGCGGAGGAGGGGCGAGGGATCGTGGCGGAGGAGGGGCGAGAGATCGTGGCGGAGGAGTGGCGAGGGATCGTGGCGGAGGAGGGGCGAGAGATCGTGGCGGAGGAGTGGCGAGGGATCGTGGCGGAGGAGGGGCGAGAGATCGTGGCGGAGGAGCGGCAAATGTTTGTGGCGGAGGAGCGGTGAGAGATCGTGGCAGAGGTGCGGCAAATGGGATACAGGGCCCAGAAGAGCCCAGGGCCCAGGGGCAGCACGGGCCAGCCCACACTGCGATATAAGACAAAAGAAATAGGAGCAGGAGTAGGCCATACGGCCCCTCGAGCCTGCTCCACCATTTAATACGATCATGGCTGATCCGATCATGGACTCAGCTCCACTTCCCCGCCCTGTGTGCACACTAGGTCCGTGCAGCAGAGCAGGTCTCCAGTCATCCTGATTAACCCTTGCCACTGGATAAAGGCCTAGCTCTGTCAAGCCCGTGTGGTGGCTGATGTGCAACGGTCACCCTACGTTAAAAGAATCCACGCACAGGCATCTTCCACCCCTGGAGTCCAGGACTGGAACATCGGGTCCTCCGATGAAACATCTGCAAACTTGTCCCTTTTGTGTGGAAGCAAGTCATCCTCGTTCGAGGGAGCGCCTGTGATGATGTAGATGAAGGGAGAAAGGAATAGAAGGATTTGCTGATAGGCTGAGATGAAGAGGTGTGTGAGGAGGCTGGTGTGGAGCATAAACACCGGCATGGACCTGTCGGGCCGAATGGTGTACATTCCATGGAGGGCTATGAAATAAAAAGGACCACAACTTCATTCAGGGCTGTAGTTTTACACCATGGAGAGCCATGTTATTCCGCTATTTTTCCGCTTGTTAATTCTCAGTGGGTCTCCGATTTCCACTGCCTTTGATCTTAATTGAGCCAAGACTTCTATTTGTTATTGTGCAGGACAATCGAGGGATCAGGTTCGCAGTTCGGAATCCGTAACGTTATATCGGGGAGTAAAACGGCCAAGCATTAAATTGAAACAATGCCGCTTTTTAAATTTAAAAAATTCCGATTGAATCCAGGAGATAGACCGCTCGCTTCGCACATTGGGCGCTGACACAGATGTGGTTCCCTCTCCCCCTCCCTCCCCACGCCGCACAAATTGGCCGCTGATACAGATGTGGTTTCCCCCCCCCCATGTCGCACATTGGCCACTGCTATAGATGTGGTTCCCCCCCACGCCGCACACATCGGGCGCTGATACAGATGTGGTCCTGCCCACCTCCCACACTGGGCACTGATACAGATGTGGTTCTTCCCCCCCACGCCGCAGACATCGGACGCTGATACAGATGTGGTCCCGCCCACCTCGCACAGATACAGATGTGGCCCCCCCATTTCCCCCCCCTCTCTCCCCCCTACCCCCGGACACGCCGCACACATTGGGCACTGACACAGATGTGGAGCCTGTCCTTTGGACCAGAGGAGACGGGACGTCCATCGGTGGAGTTTTAATTCCGTGCGAAACTGGGTCGTCGCATTTAGATGCTAATGCGCACACCAAGCAAGATGAAGAACATCCATTATCAAAGAAGAATAGACTCAGATCCTGAAAGTGGCGTCAAAGCCACTCCATGAATGATGAGCCATGAGCCCTCCACGTACATCTTCCCGTTACAAATAGAATCCATCACTGTTTTCAGATGACGGAAAAGCAATGTTAAGATTGATTCAGGCTAAGTGAGTATCATTTACATGCACTGTTGCCCTGCTCCTAACACTCATTAACATATATTTAATATTTAGCAGGCTGAGAAAGGGTTGTTTGTGTGATGCTAGGACTGGTTTAGATGGATTGCTCAATTAGTCAACCATGAATCCAAATGACTATATGCAAATATCAGTCAAGGAGATTTACAGCTCAGGACAAATCCGAGCCGTCTTTTCCTCCCCATCATGCAGTCGGCGCCTTACAGTACACAAATTGCTCAGAACCGACCTGCCTTAAAGGGGTTGGTGGCAGGAATGGGCGCATCAGCACGAGTGCAAGATTAATTATTGTCCTCCGAAGCTTGCCCGCTCGCAAGGCAGGAAGGGACGAGCTGAGAACAAAGAGAGGCTGATTAATCCTGCAGTGGCGGTTCCGCACTGAAATATTGTCTTGAGACGCGCGGAAGATTTGGAGGGAGGATTTGCTCCGCGTATCAGGCATAATGATCGTTGCAAACACTGCAAACACGCTCAGGGTGCAAAGAAACAATCTCCTGCTCTCGGGAAGGTTCGGTGCTTCCTGTCCATGTGCCAAAAAGCAACTGGCCACTTTTGCCAAGTCAACAACTGGACAAGATGCGGGGCAGAGCAGGGCAGGGGACGGGGTAAGGCAGAACAAGGCAATGGGCAGGGGCACGGGCCAGGGAGAGGGCATCAACAACAACAACTTGTATTTATATAGCGCCTTTATCATAGTGAAACGTCCCAAGGTGCTTCACAGGAGTATTATGAGATTTTAAAAATTGACACCGAGCCGCATAAGTAGAAATTAGAGTAGACTTGGTCAAAGAGGGAGGTTTTAAAGAGCATCTTGAAGGAGGAGAGAGAGGTAGAGAGGCGGAGAGGTTTAGGCAGGGAGTTCCAGAGCTTGGGGCCCAGGCAACAGAACCAATGATTGAGCGATTATAATCTGGGATGCTCAAGAGGGCAGAATTAGAGGAGCGCAGACATCTCGCGGAGTTTTGGGGCTGGAGGAGATTACAGAGATAGGAAGGGGTGTAGGGGCTGGAGGAGATTACAGAGATAGCAAGGGGTGTAGGGGCTGGAGGAGATTACAGAGATAGCAAGGGGTGTAGGGGCTGGAGGAGGTTACAGAGATAGGAGGGGTGTAGGGGCTAGAGGAGGTTACAGAGATAGGATGGGGTGTAGGGGCTGGAGGAGATTACAGAGATAGGAGGGGTGTAGGGGCTGGAGGAGGTTACAGAGATTAGGGAGAGGTTGTGGGGCTGGAGGAGTTTACAGAGATAGGGAGGGGTGTAGGGATGGAGGAGATTACAGAGATAGGAGGGGTGTAGGGGCTGGAGGAGATTACAGAGATTTGGGAGAGGTTGTGGGGCTGGAGGAGGTTACAGAGATAGGGAGGGGTCTAGGGCTGGAGGAGGTTACAGAGATAGGGAGGGGTCTAGGGCTGGAGGATGTTACAGAGATAGGGAGGGGTATAGGGCTGGAGGAGGTTACAGAGATAGGATGGGGTGTAGGGGCTGGAGGAGATTACAGAGATAGGGAGGTGTTGTGGGGCTGGAGGAGGTTACAGAGATAGGGAGGGGTGTAGGGGCTGGAGGAGGTTACAGAGATAGGAAGGGGTGTAGGGGCTGGAGGAGATTACAGAGATAGGCAGGGGTTGTGGGGCTGGAGGAGGTTACAGAGATAGGGAGGGGCGAGGGAAGAGCAGGAGCAAGGACAGGGCAGGGACAAGATGGGGCAGAGGTATCTCAGGGGCAGGTGCAGAGCTTGGGGCAAGGATAGGGAGGGGCAGAGGGGATGGAATCATGGCTTGAATTTGGATGGCAAAATCTAACTTGAACCCTTAGTGGCATCATAAGACCAAACATGGGTGGCAAAAGTTGGCTGATATTTTAAATGTGAGATTGGTAGCAGGAGGGTTTTCAAACGGACCTCCTGCTCCTGACCATCAGTGCCCTGACCACACCTGATTCGGCAGCTCAATTCCCACTTATCCCGTCCTTGTCCCTGATGCTCCTGTCCCAGGCACAAGTCAGGAGTGTGATGGATCACTCTCCACTTGCCTGGATGAGTGCAGCTCCAACAGCACTCAAGAAGCTCGACACCATCCAGGACAAAGCAGCCCACTTGATTGGCACCCTACCCACCACCTTCAACATTCACTCCCTCCACCACCGGCGCACCGTGGCTGCAGTGTGCACCATCTACAAGATGCACTGCAGCAACTCGCCAAGGCTTCTTCGGCAGCACCTCCCAAACCTGCGACCACATAGAAGGACAAGGGCAGCAGGCGCATGGGAACACCACCACCTCCACGTTCCCCTTCGAGTCACACACCATCCTGACTTGGAAATATATCGGCCGTTCCTTCATCGTCGCTGGGTCACAATCCTGGAACTCCCTCCCTATCAGCACTGTGGGAGCACCTTCACCACTCGGACTGCAGCGGTTCAAGAAGGCGGCTCACCACCACCTTCTCAAGGGGCAATTAGGGATGGGCAATAAATGCCGGCCTTGCCAGCGACGCCCACATCCCGGAAGGAACAAATTTTTTTTAAACTTAGCTGGTAGGGGGGGGCAAGAAGGTCCCAGTTCAGACTGGGCCTGGTGTTGGGAGATGACGAGAGAAGAAGATGGGAACTCACAAGGGGTGAAGGCTAAATTTAAAGAAATTTAAAAATAAGTGGCTGCGTAGAGGGGCGGCACTGTTGGTGGCCTCCAAAGAGGCTGGTGACTTATTATTACACAGACCAGCAGGTCTCGCTCAGCTTTGAATTGGGGGAGTCGCTGTTTTCTAACAGCTGGAGTGTGTATGTCATGTGGGGGTGACATCACAGCCACTGATCTTCAGTAACTGAATAGATGAAATCCCATTTTATTAACTGGCATTCTAGAATTTTTACTGGTGCTTTAAGGATTGGATTTCACGACGCTGTCCATTATTCTGTAAAAAAAAATGACCTTTCTTCACCTTGCGTTTAATGTTAATCCCTTACCAGTTTCAAAGCTGAGAGTTCATAGCAAGGCGATATAAAATCCAACTACATAAAGGGAGGCCGATCAGCCCATCTTTACTAGCTCTATGTATTAATCCCACTCTTCTGTTCTTCACCATAGAAAATTAAGACTTGCTTTGATATAGCTCCCTTCACCACCTCATGATGTCCCAAAGCGCTTTACACCAAATGAAGTACTTTTTAGAAATGTAGTCGCAGTTATCATGCATTAAACACTGCAGACAATTTGCATCTAGCAAGCTCCCACAGCATTTTTTTCTATCCGTTTCTTTTATCTCTCTCTCTTAGCCCAATCTTCCTTCCCTCTCTTCATTTCGCTTTCTGTACCTCATTTGACACTGAATTCAATATTTGAACTGATACTTCCTGGTTCAGACTCTGCGCTGCTCATCCACGATTCTCCAATCTGATTGGTTAAGGAGGTCCACAGTTGCTGGCCCTGTTCGCACAGGCCCCAGATCCCCTGTAGGGGGCGCTGCGCTGTTTCCGTGTCCGGCTGACAGCAATTTGCTGTGCAAAAACCCGACGGGCAAGTGAAAGTCCAACAAACAGTGAGCACTGTTCGTTCCCCCTTCCCCACAAGCACTACTCTGTACTGCAAGATCTCCATCAGAGAATCAGTCCTTAGGAGTGGAGAGGTGAACAAATCAGCTCAACAGACAAATGATCCGCTGATAATTGCGTGCTGGTGATTTACAGAAAGAAAGACTGACATTTATATAGCGCCTTTCACAACCACTGGACTTCACAAAGCGCTTTTCAGCCAATGAAGTACTTTTGGAGTGTAGTCACTGTTATAATGTGGGAAACGAGGCAGCCAATTTGTGCACAGTAAGCTCCCACACACAGCAATGTAATAATGGCCTAATAATCTGTTTTAGTTATGTTGACTGAGGGATAAATATTGGCCCCAGGACACTGGGGATAACTCCCCTGCTCTTCTTCGAAATAGTGCCATGGGATATTTTACGTCCACCTGAGAGGGCAGACGGGGCCTCGGTTTAACGTCTGATCCAAAAGACGGCACCTCCAACAGTGCAGCACTCCCTCCGCACTGCACTGGAGTGTCAGCCTAGATCTTGATGCTTAGGTCTCTGGAGTGGGACTTGAACCCACAACCTTCGGACTACAGCTGCCCATTGAGCCACAGCCTCATTGCGGGAAAGTGTGCATCAGATGCAAAGATCCAGCCTCACATGTTGACTCGTGGAAAACTGATGCATAGCTCAATTGGATTATTTTCTTCCTCAAAGGTGTAAATAAGGCCCCAACGAAAGCAGTCGACGCTGTGTTAATTGGCACATGTATGGCTCAGACACATGGACCATGCACAGTAGACAGCTCAAATCGCTGGAGAAATACCACCAATGCTGCCTCCGCAAGATCCTGCAAATCCCCTGGGAGGACAGACACATCAACGTCAGTGTTCTCGCTCAGGCCAACATCTCCAGCATCGAAGCACTGACCACACTCAACCAGCTCTGCTGGGCAGGCTACATTGTTCGCATGCCAGACACAAGACTCCCAAAGCAAGTGCTCTACTCGGAACCCCTACACGGCAAGTGAGCCCCAGGTGCGCAGAGGAAACGATTCAAGGACACCCTCAAAGCCTCCTTGATAAAGTGCAACATTCCCACTGACACCTGGGAGTCCCTGGCCCAAGACCGCCCTAAGTGGAGGAAGCGCATCCGCGAGGGCGCTGAGCACCTCGAGTCTCGTCGCCGAGAGCATGCAGAAACCAACAGAAAGAGCGTGCGGCAAACCAGACTCCCCACCCTCCTTTTCCTTCAACCACTGTCTGTCTCACCTGTGACAGAGACTGTAATTCCCGTATTGGACTGTACAGCCACCTGAGAACTCACTTTTATAGTGGAACCAAGTCTTCCTCGATTTCCAGGGACTGCCTATGATAATGAATTGGCACCTGCTGAAAGGCCCTGGATCACTAATAGCAATGGGATCAAGGTTTACAGGGATAATATTCCAGCCCAGAAATTAGAATCAGGGAACCATCGAATCACTCGGCACAGAAGGAGGCCATTCAGCCCGCTCGCCTGTGCCAGCTCTTTGCTGGAGCAGGGCATCTTGTGTGCAAAGTCCATTTCTTCAAAATCAAAATACTCTTCTCAAGCCGGACTTACTGGCACTGAGGCTCAGCAATTGACAGGCTCCATGGTCTTATAGCAGTGGATTCGAAGTGAAGCATAGAATACAAGAGAAGGGATGTTATGCTTGAACTGTATAAAACAATAGTTAGGCTGCAGCTGGAGTACTGTGTGCAGTTCTGGTCACCACATTACAGGAAAGATGTGATTGCACTGGAGAGGGTGCAGAGGAGATTTACGAGGATGTTGCCAGGACTGGAGAATTTTAGCTATGCGGAAAGATTGGATAGGCTGGGGTTGTTTGTTTTGGCCCAGAGGAGGCTGAGGGGAGACCTGATTGAAGTGTATAAAATTATGAGGGGCCTGGATAGAGTGGTTAGGGCGGGCCTGTTTACCTTAGCAGAGGGGTCAACAACCAGGGGACATGGATTTAAAGTAATTGATAGGAGGTTTAGAGGGGATTTGACGGGAAATTTTTTCACCCAGAGGGTGGTGGGGGTCTGGAACTCACTGCCTGAAAGGGTGGTAGAGGCAGAAACCCTCAACACATTTAAAAAGTACTTGGATGTGCACTTGAAGTGCTGTAACCTGCAGGAAAGTGGGATTAGGCTGGGTACCTCTTTGTCGGCCGGCACGGACACGATGGGCCGAATAGCCTCCTTCTGTGCCGTAAATTTCGATGATTCTATGATCTATGTAAGTATTACATTTGTTATTTGTGGTTGGTTCCTGGAACTGTATTTCTCTCTCTCTGGGCCCAAATTTGCCCAGGTGTTGCTCTGGTTTTTTTTGGAGCAACTTGATTTTTCTGGAGTATCTTAAAAATCCCCATTCTGCACATTTAATTTGCACCAGTGTAAGTGAGTTAGTTTTTTTTTCAAAAGGGGGGCGTTACCAGCTGTTTTGGCCATTTAAGCCAGTTTGGACAGCTAATAGTTGCTCCGAACTAACTTAGGCCAGCGTATGTGGCCACTTGTGACCGCACAGAAAACCCTTGCGGAGAGCTAAGAAATCGGTGCAGGTTAGTACATTCTAAAGACTTACAAAGCACTAAACAAAGCACAAAAAGCATTCAATAACAAATAAAAAATAGAAGGAAGTGGTGAAGACCTGCACCTAAAGCATCAAGACTTACAAAGTTTTAAGGAAAGATTAAAAGAAAATAAAGGAACTCTGCAAGCACACAATCATAGTAGTTGAAACAACACAAGCAGCTACTTACATGTACAGGGCTTTTTTCATGTTACTCATTACTTTGCACATTTTTACAGGTCTCCTTCACAATCATTTTATTACCTGTACAGGGATCACCCTAAAACAAATTAAGTCGAGCGATGTTTCCATTCTCTGTAAGTAATTGGCTCCAAAGGCTGCATGCCGAGATACTCCCAAAAGATGTGTAAAATAGAAACAACGTCCCCATATTTTTGCCAGAAACAAGTTAGCGCAGCAAGTTTCCATCTGTTCAATAGCTCGCGGGCTGGTGCGGGAGAGCATTCGGCAAGGGATAGGGGTGGCGAACATCGGGTGTTCCCTTCGGCCAGGGATAGGGGCGGCCAGCATCGGGTCCAGCTCACAGCCTGCAGGATGCGCTGGGAGGGCAAGGAGCCACTGCGCATGCGCGCAGACTCCACCGCGCATGCAGGCAGTTGCCGGCACTGTTTTCGGCGCAGGGCTGTAGCTCCACCCCCCACTCCACAAGAAGCACCATGCCAGGACCCGGGACACATAGCAGGGCGGCCAGAATCTTGAGTACGTTTTTTGCCGCCGTTTTGAGTGCACAAAGTCGGGTGAGTGCGCTGGAAAAAAGGGGTTGGGGAAATTTGGGCGCTCTCTCTCTCTCTCTCTCTCTCTCTCTCTCTCTGTCTCCATCTATCTCTCTATTTATCTATCTGTGTCTCTTCATATATCCATCTCTGTAATTAGAAGCTTTACATTTCCTATTCCCAAAGCGCAGGTGTGAATCAGTTAAAAAATTCCTGGTTTTATTTGCTTTCAAATTTCAACTCATTTGTTTTTTATAGATAAGTTACAATAAGAATAGAAATAATATTTCTCTCCCTCTCTTTCTCTTTCTCTCAGATTAATACACTTTCTGAATTTTACAACAGATTTACAGTTGAACACCAACCAAACCCAGAACCGGTGTTATATCAATAGAGTCTATCAAGTTTATCTTCTTTTTTAAATGGAGAAAGATTGCAAAGTGCCGCAATACAATGGGACCTGGGGGTACTTGTGCATGAAACACAAAAGGATAGTGTAGTGTATGGAGAAAGAGTCAGACTGAACACTGTGAGCTCAAAGTAATGTGTGACCTTAGTCTTTTATTGCAGGTCTCCAGAGTGCCTCTCCAACCTGTGAAGTACTCTTAAATACCTGTGCTCCCGAGGGATTATGAGATCCCTTGGGACTCCGGGGAATGAGCCCTCTGGTGGCTGAACAGAGTATATATAAGTCCACATATATAACAACATTCCCCCCCAAAGTCAATAGTGTAACTATTTACAATGTGAGTCGATCTGGGGCCCTTCTTGCTCTGGTTGATCGTCTCGGTGTGACGGCTGGTGTTGTTGAATCATTTGTTGGGCCCTCGCTGGGCTGCTGTGCAACTGGCCTTGCTGGGCTGCCTGGTGTGTTGGGCCCTGCAGGGCTGCTGTGGATGATGGGTTCTGCTTCGTGATCAACCGTAGTGTCGGTTGCCTCTGGTGTGTGTGTTGGGGGATCAAAAAAGGTAGGGTCCAAGGTGGGTTGCTCAGGGTAGTCTGAGAATCTGAGTTTGATTTGGTCCAAATGTTTCCAGTGAATGAGTCCATTTGAAAGTTTGACCCGAAACACCCTGCTCTCCTCTTTGGCCATGACAATGCCGGGAAGCCACTTGGGACCTTGTCCATAATTTAGTACAAATACAGGATCATTGACTTCAATCTTGCGTGACACATTTGCGCTATCATGGTATGCACTTTGTTGAAGCCGCCTGCTCTCTACCTGTTCATGTAGATCAGGTTGAACTAACGAGAGCCTTGTCTTAAGTGCTCTTTTCATGAGCAGTTCAGCAGGTGAGTTCCCAGTGAGTGAGTGTGGTCTCGTGCAGTAGCTAAGCAGGACTCGGGATAGGTGAGTCTGCAGTGAGCCTTCGGTTACCCTCTTCAAGCCTTGCTTGATGGTTTGCACTGCTCTCTCTGCCTGACCATTGGACGCTGCTTTAAACGGGGCAGATGTGACATGTTTGATCCCGTTACGGGTCATAAATTCTTTGAACTCAGCACTGGTAAAACATGGCCCGTTGTTGCTCACCAGGACATCGGATAAGCCATGTGTGGCAAACATGGCCCGCAGGTTTTCAGTGGTGGCAGCAGACATGCTAGTCGATATTATCTCACATTCAATCCACTTGGAGTACGCGTCTACAACCACAAGGAACATTTCACCCAAGTACAGGCCCGTATAGTCGATGTGTACCCTAGACCACGGTTTGGAGGGCCAAGACCATAAACTTAGCGGCGTCTCCCTGAGTACATTGCTTAACTGCGAGCCTCTGTGAATGCAGGACTCTAAGTCCGCATTGATGCCAGGCCACCACACATGGGATCTAGCTATCGCTTTCATCATTACGATGCCTGGGTGGGTACTGTGGAGGCCATTTATGAAAGTGTCTCCTTTTTGAGGACCACTACTCGATTGCCCCACAGAAGGCAGCCTGCCTGTATAGACATTTCACCTTTGCACCGCTGTAGCGGCTTTATCTCTTCCTGCATTTCCTCTGGGACACTGGACCAGCTCCCGTGAAACACACAGCTTTTGACTAAAGATAGTAAGCGGTCCTGGCTTGTCCAGGTTTTGCTCAGCCGGGCAGTGACTGCTCACTCGCAAATGCTTCCATAACCATGGCTAGATCTGCGGGCTGCCACCCCCATGGTGGGCAATGGCAGCCTCCTGAGAGCATCGGTGCAGTTTTCTGTATCTGGCCTGCGGCGGATGGCGTAGTTGTATGCGGACAACGTGAGCGCCGATGTGGATGTGGGCCGATATGTTGGTATTTATCCCTTTACTCTCGGAAAACAGGGAGATAAGTGGCTTATGGTCACTTACCAATTCGAATTTTAGCCCAAACAGGTATTGATATATTTTCTTTACCCCATAGACACACTCCAACGCTTCTTTTTCAATCATGCTGTAGGCTCTCTCAGCCTTAGACAGACTCCTGGATGCATAAGCAACCGGTTACAGTTTCCCGAAATCATTAGCTTGTTGCAATACACACCCAATGCCATATGACGATGCATCACATGCTAGTACCAAACACATACATGGATCATACAACACAAACAATTTGTTTGAGCTTAACAATTTTCTCGCTTTTACAAAGGCATTTTTTTGGCTTTTGCCCCAAACCCATTGGCCCCCTTTTCGTAGTAAGACATGGAATGGTTCTAGCAGGGTGCTGGACCTGGTAAGAAGTTACCAAAGTAGTTCAAGAGTCCCAGAAACGACTGCAGCTCCGTCACGTTCTGTGGCTTCGGTGCGTTCTCGATTGCCTCCGTCTTCGCGTTGGTCGGCCTGATGCCGTCCGCCGCAATCCTCCTTCCCAAGAACTCCACTTCAGGTGCCAGGAAAACGCACTTCGAGCATTTTAAACTGAGCCCCACACAGTTGGGTCGACTAAGAACCTCCTCCAGGTTCTGCAGATGCTCGACTGTGTTCCGACCTGTGACCAAGATGTCGTCCTGGAAGACCACGGTGTGGGGGACCGACCTCAGTAAACTTTCCATGTTTCTCTGGAATATCGCCGCCGCTGATCGGATTCCAAACGGGCGTCTGTTATAAACAAAAAGACCTTTGTGCATGTTGATGCAGGTGAGGGCCTTCGATGATTCCTCCAGTTCCTGCGTCATGTAGGCTGAGGTCAGATCCAGCTTCGTGAACGTCTTTCCTCCCGCCAGCATTGCAAAGAGGTCATCGGCTTTTGGAAGTGGGTATTGGTCTTGCGGGGAGAAACGATTGATAGTTACTTTGTAATCACCACAGATTCTGACAGTGCCGTCTCCCTTGAGGACTGGGACAATAGGACTCACTGAACTCGATCGGTGAAATGATGCCCTCTCTTTGTAGCCGCTCGAGCTCGATTTCTACCCTTTCTCTCATCATGTACGGTACTGCTCTCGCCTTGTGATGATTGGATCGCGCCCCCGAAATTAGGTGGATCTGCACTTTTGCTCTTTGGAATTTCCCGATGCCTGGTTCGAACAGCGAAGAAAATTTGGTTAAGGCCTGTGCACACGAAGTGTCATCAGCAGGCGATAGCACTCGGATGTCGTCCCAGTTCCACCGTGTCTTTCCCAGCTAGTTCCTGCCGAGCTGCGTGGGACCATCGCCCGGTACCACCCAGAGTGGTAGCTTGTGCACCGCTCCATTGTTGGAGACCTTTACGGTAGCACTGCCGGTTACAGGAGTCAGTTCTTTCGTGTAAGTTCTTAGTTTCGTGTGAATTGGAGTTAAGACTGGCCTTGAGGCCTTGTTGCACCACAACCTTTCGAAAGTCTTTTTGCCCATGATGGACTGGCTCGCACCCGTGTCCAGCTCCATTGACACAGGGAGTTCATTTAGTTCAACCTTCAGCATTATCGGGGGACAATTCGTGGTAAATGTGTTCACCACCGCCCCCCCCCGTCTCCTTTATCAGAGGTTCTGTTTCATCGTGATCCTCTGTGGATCTGTCCTCCTCTGTAACGTGGTGGTTTGCAGGTTTAACAGGTCTAGCAGCTCACCTGCACACTCGTTGGAGGTGTCCCATTGTTCCACAGCCCTTGCAAATGTATCCTTTGAATCGGCATGAATGGAAACGATGATGACCCCCGCATCACCCTTGATGGTGGACTCTGAGACATCTGCGGATGTGTAGCTGCAGGTATGTGTGACCTGCCCTGTTCATTACGATTCGAAAACAACATCACTTTGTTCACAGTCCTTGTAGCAGCACTTGTGTGCTGAGAGATTTGCTTAGTATTGTCACTGGTGACAATGAAAGCCTGGGCTATCGCTATGGCCTTACTCAAGGTTGGGGTCTCTACAGTCAAAAGCTTGCGAAGTATGGTTTCGTGGCCAATGCCAAGTACGAAAAGGTCTCTGAGCATGTGCTCCAAATGTCCTTCAAATTCGCAATGTCCTGCAAGGCGTCTTAGCTCGGAGACATAACTCGCCACTTCCTGGCCTTCAGATCTTTTGGAGGTATAGAACCGGTACCTCGCCATCAGAACGCTTTCCTTCGGGTTCAAATGCTCCTGGACCAGTGTGCACAAATCGTTGTTCGATTTCTCTGTGGGTTTTGCTGGAGTGAGTAGATTCTTCATGAGGCCATACGTTGGTGCCCTACAGACGGTGAGGAGGATCGCTCTACATTTGGCAGCGCTCACAAAGTATTGGTCGACTCGCTCCACAAAATCATCTCCCTCCGAGAATTTCTCCAGGATGCCACTTGTTCTTTGCATCTTTGGGTTCGCTATCTGTATCTCGTCGCCAGTTATAGTGTATCAAGAAAGAGTCAGGCTGAACACTGTGAGCTCAAAGTAAAGTGTGACCTTAGTCTTTTATTGCTGGTCCCCAAAGTGCCTCTCCAACCTGTGAAGCACTCTTAAATACCTGTGCTCCCAAGGGATTATGAGATCTCTTGGGACTCCGGGGAATGAGCCCCCTGGTGGCTGTACAGAGTATATACAAGTCCAGATAAATAACAGATAGTATGCAAGTACAGCAAGTGATCAGCAAGGCTAATGGTATCTTGGCCTTTACTGCAAAGGGGATGGAGTATAGAAGCAGGGAAGTCTTGCTACAGCTATTGGTGAGGCCACACCTGGAATACTGCGTGCAGTTTTGGTTTCCATATTTATGAAAATATGGAGGCAGTTCAGAGAAGGTTCACTAGGTTGATTCCGGAGATGAGGGAGTTGACTTATGAGGAAAGGTTGAGTAGGTTGGGCCTCTACTCATTGGAATTCAGAAGAATGAAAGGTGATCTTATAAAAACGTATAAGATTATGAGGGGGCTTGACAAGGTGGATGCAGAGAGAATGTTTCCACTGATGGGGGAGACTAGAACTAGAGGGCAGGATCTTAGAATAAGGGGCCGCCCATTTAAAACTGAGATGAGGAGAAATTTCTTCTCTCAGAGTGTTGTAAATCTGTGGAATTCGCTGCCTCAGAGAGCTGTGGAGGCTGGGTCATTGAATAAATTTAAGACAGAAATAGATAGTTTCCAAAATGATATGGGAATAAGGGGTTTATGGGGAGCGGGCAGGGAAGTGGAGCTGAGTCCATGATCGGATCAGCCATGATCTTATTGAATGGCGGAGCAGGCTCGAGGGGGCTGTATGGCCTACTCCTGCTCCGATTTCTTATGTTCTTATGTTCACTTTGTCTCTATCACATTCACATGCCCAAACAAACGAAACCCCTCTCCGTTTTAGAAAAAAACGCTTGATATAAACTTTAGCGAAATAAAACTTTTGAAATTTGTCCTGTAGTTTTTCTTCAAAACATTTCCAAACAAAGAATTCGGTCATTTTGCTAACTTAAGTGATGCCAATTGATCACGGAGAGATGTGTTCACTGCACAGGCTAAGTGGAGAAAAATATCCACGTCCTGGCTTTTGAGAGAGGCTGAGGCATTCGAGGTAAAACTGTAGGTAATAACTTCAGTGGATCAATGTGACCATTGTCAGCTGTGGCTCAGTGGGCAGCACCCTCACCTCTGAGTCAGAAGGTTGTGGGTTCAAGTTGCACTCCAGAGACTTGAGCACAAAAATCTAGGCTGACACTCCCAGTGCAGTGTTGAGGGAGTGCTGCACTGTCAGAGGTGCTGTCTTTTGAATGAGATATTAAACCGAGGCCCCGTCTGCTCTCTCAGGTGGATGTAAAAGATTCCATGGCACTATTTCAAAGAAGAGCAGGGGAGTTCTCCCCGGTGTCCTGGGGCCAATATTTATCCCTCAATCAACATCACTGAAACAGATTATCTGGTCATTATCACATTGCTGTTTGTGGGAGCTTGCTGTGCGCAAAATGGCTGCTGCCTTTCCTACATTACAACAGTGACTTCAATAGGCTGTAAAATGCTTTGGGACATCCAGTGGTCATGAAAGACCACTAAAGAAATGCAAGTCTTTCTTTTCTTTTCATTTAGAACTGAGAGTTTATACCTATCAGGAAGGATTGAATGGGCTGGGGGGGGGGGGGGGGGGCGGTTTTCCTAGAAGAGAGAAGGCTGAGGGGTGACCTGATAGAAAGAAAAGAAAGTAAGACTTGTATTTATATAGCGCATTTCACAGCCTCGGGACATACCAAAGTGCTTCACAGCCAATGCTTGAAGTGTAGTCTCTGTTGTAATGTAAGAAACACGGCAGCCAATTTGCGCACAGCAAGCTCCCACAAACAGCAATGAGATAATATATGACTGGATAATCTGTTTTTAGATATTGGTTGAGGGATAATTACTAGCCAGGACACTGGGGAAACCTCCCCGGCTGTTTGATAATTGGCGAAGTGGGCAGGATGCTGAACGTGTGGTAGTGAGGGGAAAGGCCATGTTTGTGACTCGAGAGACCCTCCCCATAGAGCAGCTTTGCAGCATGCCTGCTCAGAGGTGGGGGCATTGAACTCTTGACCATGACAGCCACTGGCAGTGCCAGGCTTATGACACATGTTAGCTGCAGGATTCTCTGCACCAGGTGATATTGGCTCTCTGCTGACCCAGAACCTGGGCAGCCAGCTCCCGAACGCCGACACCAGGTCGATGCACCTCTGTTTGCTGATGGAGGTGTGAGGGTATCGATGGGTGGGCATTGGTGCCCTCACAGCAAGCGATCCCCAGGTGAGCAGAGGAAACGTTTCAAGGACACCCATGAGGTAAATACATTAACTAAACTCCTCATTATTTATGACATTTGTGAGTTTCGTGCCATCTGCAAACTTTGAAGTTGTGAAGGATTATAATTGCCTTCTGCTGCCTGGGCCCCAAGCTCTGGAACTCCCTGCCTAAACCTCTCCGCCTCTCGACCTCTCTTTCCTCCTTCAAGATGCTCCTTAAAACCCACCTCTTTGCCCAAGCTTTTGGTCACCTGCGCTAATTTCTACTTATGCGGCTCGGTGTCAAATTTTTATTGCATAATACTCCTGTGAAGGACCTTGGGACGTTAAAAGCGCCATATAAATACAAGTTACTGTTGTTATTGTTGCATAACCAAGTCCAAGTCATTAATATACATCAAGAAGAACAGTGATGCCTTGGCGTCTAATCAATTTGCACACTATACACGGTTGTTAGTGTAGCTTGTCGACTAGAGGTCAGTAAGTAGTTAAAAATTACACATTTGGGTGGATACAGAATAGACAGTGAAGATATCGGTGACCGTGTATGTAACAGTTTATTTCGCTATAACTGGCTTTTCAATTCCTAACAGAGGCACTGTCTTTCTGGATTCTGCTCTGCATTATCCCTACAGTTTCCGTTTATCGCCCAGCATGAAACAATCAATTACTTTCCTGCAATTTGCTCAGTCCATTTACAAAGCAAATCATTAGATTTCTAACCATAAAAAAACAAGGAATCTTTCACGGCAGTGCTGCACGAGAAAGGGAATTACATACGGCTGTGTGTACGCTTGGAGCCTGTAAGTTGTGACTGGGAAGAATTTTGCTCTCAACTGAGGGTTGAACTGTTGAATGTCCCAATTGGATCTGGACATGTGTAAAACTCAAGTGAATGGTAGCATCTGATGTAATCCTGTAGGGCAGAGTAAAGTGGCATGGGATCTCTGTTCAACCCCTGGTCATGTTACGTTTCCTTGGATATTGAGTGGGTAAGGGCGCACTCTGGTTCATAGGGGACACGAGGTCCACTTATGGAAGTAGCTGCTAATATTGAACACAGAAGCATAGAAGCATAGAAACATAGAAAATAGGAGCAGTAGTAGGCCATTCGGTCCTTCGAGTCTGCACCACCATTCAATATGATCATGGCTGATCCTGTATCTCAACACCATATTCCCACTCTTTCCCCATACCCCTTGATGCCTTTTGTGTCCAGAAATCTATCTATCTCCCTCTTAAATATATTCAGTGACTTGGCCTCCACAGCCTTCTGTGGTAGAGAATTCCACAGGTTCACCACCTCTGAGTGAAAACATTTCTCATCTTGGTCCAAAATTTCCTACCCCATATCCTGAGACCGTGACCCCTTGTTCTAGACTTCCCAGCCCGGGGAAACATCCTCCCCGCATCCAGTCTATCCAACCCAGTCAGAATTTTATACGTTTCAATGAGATACCCCCTCATTCTTCTAAACTCTAGTGAATAAAGGCCTAGTCGACCCAATCTCTCCTCATACGGCAGTCCTGCAATCCCAGGAATCAGTCTGGTGAACCTTCACTGCACTCCCTCTATGGCAAGTATATCCTTTCTTAGGTAAGGAGACCAAAACTGCACACAATACTCCAGGTGCGGTCTCACCAAGGCCCTGTATAACTGTAGTAAGACATCCTTGCTCCTGTACTCAAATCCTCTTGCAATGAAGGCCAACATACCATTTGCCTTCCTAACTGCTTGCTGCACCTGCATGTTTGCTGTCAATGACTGGTAGAATATCTCCTGTAATAACCCAGTCAGAAATATGGGCGCAAACAGAACTGAGTTCTCTGGTTTCCAAGGGTAAGATTGCCACAGCTCAAGGGGCTATTTTTTGGCCTTTAGGACACAGGTTGGTCAAGCATGGTATAGGATTGTCATGTGTGTATACCTGGGGTTACTAGCCACCAGGTAGCGTCACTGTCGGAGGTCATTGGGCTGTACGCACGTGTGTGCAGCCCAGGTATAAAAGGCAAGCCATCATGTAATGTAATCACTTTGGGCCCTAATAAAACAGAGCCAAGTTTGTACCTGTGTTAGTTTACAGTATTCAGTCTATCGAGTTATTACATACATAACAAGGATACCAGAAAGAGCTCTGAGGTCATCATCATCACTAGCTGGACTCTTTTCTATTCATTCTCGGGATGTGGGTATCACTGGCAAGGCAAGAATTTATTGCCCATCCTTGTTGCCCATCAGAAGGTGATAGTAAGCCTCCTTCTTGAACCGCTGCAGTCCGTGTGGTGAAGGTGCTCCCACAGTGCTGTTAGGGAGGGAGTTCCAGGATATTGATGATGAAGGAACGGCCGATCAATTTCCAAGTTGGGATGGCGTGTGACTTGGAGGGGAACGTGGAGGTGATGATGTTCCCATGCGCCTGCTGTCCTTGTCCTTCTAGGTGGTAGAGGTCGTGGGTTTGGGAGGTGCTGCCGAAGAAGCCTTGATGAGTTGCTGCAGTGCATCTTGTAAATGGTACACACTGCAGCCGCGGTGCGCCGGTGGTGGAGGGAGTGAGTGTTGAAGGTGGTGGATGGGGTGCTGATCAAGCAGGCTGCTTTGTCCTGGATGGTGTCGAGCTTCTTGAGTGTTGTTGGAGCTGCACTCATCTAGGCAAGTGGAGAGTATTCCATCACACTCCTGACTTGTGCTTTGTAGATGGTGGAAAGGCTCTGGGGAGTCAGGAGGTGAGACACTCGCTGCAGGATACCCAGCCTCTGACCCGCTCTTGTTGCGACAGTATTTATGTGGCTGGTCCAGTTAAGTTTCTGGTCAATGGTGACCCCCAGGATGTTGATGGTGGGGTATTCGGCGATGGTAATGCCATTGAATGTCAAGGGGCAGTGATTAGACTCTTGCTTGTTGGAGATAGCCATTGCCTGGCACTGTGTGGCACAAGTGTTACTTGCCACTTATCAACCCAAGCCTGAATGTTGTTCAGGTCTTGCTGCATACGGGCATGGACTGTTCCCATAATGCCTGCTGCCCTTGTCCTTCTAGGTGGTAGAGGCCACGGGTTTGGGAGGTGCTGCTGAAGAAGCCTTGGCGAGTTGCTGCAGTGCATCTTGTAGATGGTGCACACTGCAGCCACGGTGCGCCGGTGGTGGAGGGAGTGGATTGTTTTTTTAAGGTGGTGAATGGGCTGCCCATCAAGTACTGGATGGTATCGAGTTTCTTGAGGGTTGTTGCAATTGCATCCATCCAGGCAAGTGGAGAGTGTTCCATCATACTCCTGACTCTAGTGGCTGGTGAGTGGGAAGGTGTTCAACTGATAGGTCAGTGACAAATGAAGCGGTATTTCAAAAGCTAAGAACAAGGACATGTGGGGTGACCATAACCTGCATGGGTTGGGTGTGAAGACTGCAAATCTTGCGGAAAATTATTTAAATTTAATACATCTTGGAAGGAGAGGAGCTAATTTAACAAAACGTTTAGAATTGTGCAAATTCGCTCCATCACAGCTGTAATCGGTTAGATGTTTTATGTCGGTATATTTGTCTTTTAATTATTGTTTCATGATTCTCCAGTTTGAACCTTATTTTCTGTAATTTAATGTTTATTTATGATTGAATTCCAATACGTGTGGCCTCATTACTCATCCCCCAAGCTCAGCGCAGCTGCCAATCAGTGGCTGGGCCAAATTCATGTCGACGTCTCATTGGAGAGATTTTGGGATCAAAATTCGTTATAGCCGGGTTTGAGGCAGTAATACCGCCTGGTCGCTAACTTTAGCGCCGGGCGATGTTTACCGCCTCCAACCGGGATATTCACTTTTAGCGCCCCAAGAGAGGAGTGGAGCACTAAGGGAAGCCTCTCTCAGGGCACTAACCCTGATTACTAGGGCGCTGTCGCGGGAGCGCTGCTGAAGTTCTGGCGCTAGGAAACCGGCATCCCAGCACCTAAAGGGAAGGTCAGCTGACCACCCGAAAAGTCAGGGAGTCCCGGCCCTGGAATTTTACCATCAACAATTGGGGCAGGGGGAAATTTTGGCCCCTATGACTCTATGCCTATTTAACCCAAATTCCCTCGATGCCTATTCACCTGCGCATTTTGGCTGCCACTCCGGAACTGAGCCCATTATATTTATTCCTTGCTTTTGGCTCTTGTTTCCTTCTCTCCTGCCTGCTCCCATAGTGCCACCTTTCCTTTCCCCCCTCTTTGGTGATTTTCCGTTCCCTCTGACCCCAAACCCGACCCATCGCTACTCCTCTGCCTTCCTATTCACCTGCCGCCATTCCAGCCTTCAATCCCTTGATGGAGAAAAAAGCTTCCGCGACCCCTCTGTCCTTACACACTGCTCTACCAACTCCGAACCTCCCTTCCCTCTCTAAACACCTTGAACATGCTATCACCTCTCAAACCTCTGCCCATCCTTCCTGCCATTCCATATTTGAACCGTTCCAATCAGGTTTCCACCCCTGTCACACCACTCAAACTGTCACAAATGGCAGCCTCTACGACTGTAACATAGAAACATAGTGCCACCTTTCCTTTCCCCCCTCTTTGGTGATTTTCCGTTCCCTCTGACCATGGTGCCTGATTCCCACTCGACCTCTCTACAGCTTTTGACACATCCTCCTCTTCCATGACTCAGTGGGTGGCACTCTCGCCACTGAGTCAGAAGGTTGTGGGTTCAAGTCCCACTCCAGGGAGTTGAGCACAAAAATCTAGGCTGACGCTCCCAGTGCAATGCTGAGGGAGTGCCGCACTGTCGGAGGTGCTGTCTTTTAGATGAGACGTCAAACCGAGGCCACGTCTGCTCTCTCAGGTGGACGTAAAAGATCCCACGGCACTACTTCAAAGAAGAGCAGGGGCGTTCTCCCAAGGTCAATATTTATCACTCAACCAACCAACCTCACTAAAAACACATTATCTGTCCATTGTCATATTGCTGTTTGTGGGAGCTTGCTGTGCGTAAATTGGCTGCTGCATTTCCTATATTACAACAGTGATGGCGGCCCAGACCTGTGAGAGACCATCAGCGGCAGGTCGGGGCTATAACAGGAGCAGCGAGCGGCGGCCCCTGGACAGCATGGCGGTGTAACACGGCAAGGTACAGCGCGAGCTGGTGCAGGAGGGCGACGGCAGCGAAGAGTGACATCATCAAGGTCCAGGTCGGTGATTGGAGCGTGGGCAGGTACAGCAGGAGCGGCGAGGTCGGGGCGAAGGAGCGGCGAGAGATTGTAGAGGGATGTGATCAGGACCTGGGAGAGGTGTGAGTTCGGGGCCCAGACGAGGCGAGGGCCCAGGGGCAGCACGGGCCCAGCCCACACTGTGCGATATGTGAGCGCACTCGGTCCGAGCAGCAGAGCTGGTCTCCAGTCGTCCTGGTTAATCCTTGCTACTGGACCAAGACCTCGCTCTGTCAAGCCCGTGTGGTGGCTGGTGTGCAACGGCCAACCCACGTTAAAAAAATCCACGCACAGGCATCTTCCACCCTTCAGGATGTAGTTCGGGATCTGGAATATTAGGTCCTTCATTGAAACACCCGTGAACTCATCCCTTTTTGGCGTGGAAGCAAGTCATCCTCGCTCCGAGGGACTGCCTATGATTACAACAGCGACTACACTCCAAAAGTACTTCATTGGCTGTAAAGCGCTTTCAGACGTCCTGAGGTGGTGAAAGGCGCTATATAAATGCAAGCCTTTACTTTTAGACCCAGCGTGGAGAGTGCGAGTTCAGGACAGGGAGACAGAACAAAAGCGGGAGATTAGTAAGTCTCAATGTAGTCTCACATCATGTCAACCTCTAAGCTGTAAGGGTCTGTATAGCGATGGGTGCTTACAAGGGAACTTATCCCAAGCAGGCCTGATACAACGGACAGAAACTTTCATCCATTTTATTTCTCAAAGCCACTGATTCCCGCTCTGTTAAGCTGTTCAGGAACTGATTCCTTTTGTCGTCGGTTACTCTTTGCCTCCCGCCATGAGGAGCTCAGCAGAAAAGGTCCTGTTACCGTGCAAATTATAAACACACCGCTCCAAGAAGCCGAATTCCCAGGAACCTCTCTGTCGCCAGCAATCAACGGGGAGGAAATGCTTCAGCCTGTGAGGAACATTCCAGAACTGTGAGGTTATTCCCAGTCCCCGTCACTGTAGATTTAAGAAATAATGGATGTCAGTTGGTGCGAACTTGGTGGCGAGATTTCCGGATCTGGAGTTGAGTGGGAGACGGGCGGGAGTGGGGGAGGGGGCGGGCAGGGAAAGACTTAAACCCAGCCTCCTTAAATGTTGTCTGCAGTTTTCAAATTGTTTTTACCTCATGAACGACCAGAATTACATTTATTTTTAAGTTTCAATTCTTTTCCCCCTTCAATCTCGCACCGCGATTCTTTCCGCGATAGGGCATCACGGCGGCCAACAACTCTCTAGACGGGGCCTCGGTTTAGCATCTCGTTCAAAAGACGACACCTCCCACAGTGCAGCGCTCCCTCAGCACTGCACTGGGAGCGTCAGCCTGGATTTTTGTTCTGAATTCTCTGGGGTGGGAATAAACAGCAGGTCTGTCAGCATCAGTAAAGTTAAAGAGAAGTTAATGCTTTGGGTTTAGTAAATCATTATTCACTAACTACTGGAGTCTAATCAATTTAAATTCTGTTAAGCTGTCAGAATGTCCCGTCGAAGGGTCTACACCCAGAATGTAAACCTGACCTTTGCTGGCATTGCTCATGATGTACGAGAGATTATGCTGTTTTATAAAAAGAAAGACTTACATTTATATAGCGCCTTTCAGGACGTCCCAAAGCGCTTTACAGCCAATGAAGTACTTTTGGAGTACAGTCACTGTTGTAATGTAGGAAACGCGGCAGCCAATTTGCGCACAGCAAGCTCCCAGAAACCGCAATGTGTTAATGACCCAGATAATCTGTTTTTTTGTTGTTGATTGAGGGATAAATATTGGCCCAGGACACCGGGGATAACTCCCCCTGCTCTTCTTCGAAATGGTGCCCACGGGATCTTGTACATCCTCCTGAGAGAGCAGACGGGGCCTCAGTTTAATGTCTCATCCGAAAGACGGCATCTCCGACAGTGCGGCACTCCCTCAGCACTGCACTGGGTGTGTCAGCCTGGATTTATGTAAGGGAAAGTAAGGGGAAAAAAATACTGCAAAATTCCTCACCGAGCCCCTCAGGTTTTCGAGACCAGTCCAGGGCATCACGTGCATCTATTATCTGTAAAGTCAATTAGCTTCCATATGATACAACCTCTGCTCCAGTTCCGAACCAGTCCAGCTCCCTTTTGAAGGTAATACAGTGAGTCAGTGCCCACCACACCAGCTGGCAATGCATTACAGAGGCTCACTGCTTTGTGCACAACAAGCTCCCACCATCAGCAATGTGACCATTGTAATGTGTGCCCCTGTGAGTATGCTCACAGGTTTGTGGAGCTGTCGCAAACCTTCCCCGGGAGATGGCGCCTCACAACTTGAGCCTCCTCGGGAAAATCCCCTCCGTACGGAATGCTTGCCTTTATTAGCCAGGGCATAGAATACAAGAGCAGGGAAGGTTATGCTAGAACAGTGTAAAACGCCAGTTAGGCCACAGCTGGATACTGCGTGCAGTTCTGGTCACCACATTACAGGAAAGATGTGTTTGCACTGGAGAGGGTACGGAGGAGATTTACGAGGATGTTGCCTGGACTGGAGAGTTTTAGCGATGAGGAAAGATTGGATAGGCTGGGGTTGTTTCCTTTGGAATGGAGGAGGACCTGATTGAGGTGTATAAAATTATGAGGGGCCTGGATAGAGTGGATAGGAAGGACCTATTTCCCTGAGCAGAGGGCGGTGGGGGTCTGGAACTCACTGCCTGAAAGGGTGGTAGAGACAGAAACCCTCACCATATTTTTAAAAAGTACTTGGATGTGCACTTGAAGTGCCGTAACCTTTAGGGCCACGGACCGAGAGCTGGAAAGTGGGATTAGGCTGGGTAGCTCTTTGTCGGCCGGCGCGGACACGATGGGCCAAGTGGCCTCGTTCTGTGTCGTAATTTTTCTATGATTCTAACCCCCACCCCTTAAAACAATGGCCATATTTGGGGCAGGCGGTGGCTCCAAACCCTGTTCCCTCCACCCCGTTCCCTCCCCCCCGCCCCCAAGCCCAGCACTGATCCACAGAGGACAAATCTACAATACATCCCAGAAGCTTTGACGCCAGAACTTGGGACGTGGGAGATCCTGGCCTAGTGTCGCCAATGCTCCAGGTTCCAGGAATGAAAGGTTAACTAAATATAAAAAAAAACGTTTTTTTCTTCATTTTCTTTGAACACTTTCCTTTATTAAAACAATATAGTAGGTGGGCAAGATGACTGTTTGACCGGGCGGTGTGGTCAGGGGCGGAAGGTCCCGTGAGAAAACCTCCAGGAATATGTCCGCACCAGAATTGGCAACCCGATCCCAGGCCTAGCTTCCGACCATTGCGAGGTATTCCCACCGAAGTTCCCCGGGACAGCCTCAGATTGTCACGGCCTTGATGTATTGTAGATTTGTCCTCTGTGGGTCAGTGCTGGGCTTGGCTGAGTTCAAACTGAGTGGAACTGGCCCCTTTATTCCCTTGCACATCCCTCTCCCCCAGCCTCCCCCCCACCCCACCTCGTCCTCAGTACCTATTAGGTTTATAGTTTTTAAAATGCCCACGATTTCACTTCATTAATTTCTTCAGAAGCTTGTTCTGTTAAGTATATAATCAGAGTAATTCTTTTCCTCTCTCTCTCTCTACGCCTTGTTTTGAGGCCGGTATATACTGATTGCATAGTTACCCAGTAGATTAATGGCCCCAACTCCTACCTCCGCAAATGCTAATCTGTCAACCAGCCATCTAAACAGTTCTGTTTAACACGTCATTATTCACTAACTACTGGAGACCAGCCATCGTACATGTCATTAAGCTGTCTTAATCTGTCCTCTTACGGTAAATACATAAAACAGCAATGGTCTAAAGGAGAGATAAAAAGAAACCAAACATGGTAAAAAATGAGAAATAAAAGCATTAGGAACAGGAGAAGGCCATTCAGCCCCTTGAGCACGTTCCCATCATCATAGGCAGTCCCTCGGGATCGAGGAAGACTTGCTTCCACTCTTAACATGAGTTCTTAGGTGGCTGAACAGTCCAATACGGGAATTACAGTCTCTGTCACAGGTGGGACAGACAATGGTTGAGGGAAGGGGTGGGTGGGGAGCCTGGTTTGCCGCACGCTCCTTCCGCTGCCTGCGCTTGGTTTCTGCATGCTCTCGGCGACGAGACTCAAGGTGCTCAGCACCCTCCCGGATGCACTTCCTCCACTTAGGACGGTCTTTGGCCAGGGACTCCCAGGTGTCGGTGGAGATGTTGCACTTTATCAGGGAGGCTTTGAGGGTGTCCTTGTAACATTTCCACTGCCCACCTTTGACTCGTTTGCTGTGAAGGAGTTCCGAGTAGAGTGCTTGCTTTGGGAGTCTCGTGTCTGGCATGTGGACAATGTGGCCTGCCCAGCGGAGCTGATCAAGTGTGGTCAGTGCTTCAATGCTGGGGATGTTGGCCTGGTCGAGGACACTGATGTTGGTGCATCTGTCCTCCCAGGAGATTTGTAGGATCTTGCGGAGACATCGTTGGTGGTATTTCTCCAGCAACTTGAGGTGCCTACTGTACATGGTCCATGTTTCTGAGCCATACAGGAGGGCGGGTATTACTACAGCCCTATCGGCAATGAGCTTGGTGATAGAGTTGAGGACTGGTCTTCAAACATTCTTTTTGATCACGGCTGATCTGTATCTTAACTCCATGCACCCACCTTGAGGTGCCTTTGCCCCATATCCCCGGAAGCCCTTGCAGCAGCGACTACACTCCAAAAGTACTTCATTGGCTGTAAAGCGCATTGAGACGTCTGGTGGTCGTGAAAGGCGCTATAGAAATGCAAGTCTTTCTTTCGTTCTTACCTAATAAAAATCAGTCTTGAAAATCTCAATTGACCCCCAGAATCCACAACTAGTTGGCGGAGGGAGTCCTAGATTTCCACAACACTTTGTGTGGGAAAAGGTGTCTCCTGACTTCTCTCCTGGTCTAATTTTGAGATTAGCCCCTCCTGTTTTGGAATCCCCAGCCAAATGACCTACTCCTGCACCTATTTTCTATGATTCTATGTAACAACTTGTATTTGTATAGCGCCTTTAACACAGCGAAATATCCCAAGGTGCTTCACAGGAGCGTTATAAGAAAAAAGGAAAATTGACATCGAACCACATAAGGAGATATCAGGGCAGGTGACCAAAAGCTTGTTCAAAGAGGTAGGTTTTAAGGAGCGTCTTAAAGGAGGAAAGAGAGGTAGAGAGGTGGAGAGGTTTAGGGAGGGAGTTCCAGAGCTTGGGACCCAGGCAACAGAAGGCACGGCTACCGATGGTTGAGCGATTATAATCAGGGATGCTCAGGAGGGCAGAATTAGAGGAGCGCAGACATCTCAGGGGGTTGTGGGGCTGGAGGAGATTACAGAGATAGGGAGGGCGAGGCCATGGAGGGATTTGAAAACAAGGATAAGAATTTTGAAATCGAGGCGTTGCTTAATTGGGAGCCCAGGGGGTGATGTGTGAGCGGGACTTGGTGCGAGTTAGGACATGGGGGCAGCCGAGTTTTGCATCACCTCTAGTTTACGTGGAGTAGAATGTGGGAGGCCGGCCAGGAGTCCGTTACAATAGTCAAGTATAGAGGTAACAACGGCATGGATGAGGGTTTCAGCAGCAGATGAGCTGAGGCAGGGGCGGAGATGGGCGATGTTACGGAGGTGGAAATAGGCCGTCTTAGTTATGCTGCGGATATGTGGCCAAAGGAAATAGTTTCTCTGGGCTTGAATTTGCGTACAGCCCCGGGTAGCGCAAAATGATCGGCAGGTGCTACACGATTCCAGGGGACAGGAACGTCCGGTTTAGCACTCCAGGAGGGAAGTGGAGCGCTCAAATAAACGGCACCACTTCCCCCGGAGAGCGAAAGCGAGCGAGAGGGCGGCTGCGGCAGAACGCTGCACAATGTCCCGAGCAGCCCTGCCGGATTCACAGGCTCCTTCCATCGCTCAAAGGGAAGAGCTCTTGAACAGAGCGCAGGGCTGATCGAGCGCGGCATTGGCAAACATTCCAAAGCAGCACACAGGGGTGAAGATTAAACTGCGCCCCAGCTGACCGCCAATTTCCACTCCCCCAAGCGGCCGGCCAAAGTGACAACGCCTCCCGCAGCTGCCGTTGTTGACGCCCGGCGATACTGCGGAGGGAGGGTGCGGAAGCGAATGTCACGATCTCCGGGGGCGCTGCCCACCGGATGACGCCACGATCTCCGGGGGCGCGGGAGACCGGGGTGGTAAGGTGTAGCGCCAGCCCCAACCAGCCATGCAAGTTCGCGTGTACTTTCGCCGCACCCGGTCGGTACGCCGTTAGTGTCCCGTTAACGCCCTCCCGGAGGTGCTAACGGGAGGCGCAATTTCTCCTCCTGCCTACCCCGCTGTATCAACCCTACATGGGGAGGTCTTGGGCATCACATCCCCTTATCATTTCAAACACCTCGATAAGATCAAACTTTCAACCTTCTAAACTCAAGGCAACACAAGAAAAGTTGATGCAACTTATCCTCATAATTTATCCCTAACGTTTTGTTGAATCTGTGCTGCACACGTTCCAAGGACAATATCTCCTTCCTAAGGTGCGGAGCCGAGAACTGAACGCAGTTACTCCAGTTGGGGCCTAACGAAGGCTAGGCACAACTCAGGCATCGCTTGCTCATTGTTGAATGCCAGTGCCCTGGAAATAAAGGCCAACATTGGCGTTAGCCAGCAGGCATGCCAGCACCTGAACAAGGATGAAAAGACCGTCGCCATGGACGCGGCACTCTCGAGGCTCAATTTACATTCTGTGTCGCTGAGGTCCCCCGTACCCAACTTCAACGATAAAGCTATAGAGAGAGGGCTTGCATTTATACAGCACCTTTCGTCATCACAGGACCTCCCAAAGCGCTACGCGGCCAATGAAAATACCCGCGAGGCATAGTCGCTGTGGTAGTGGAGGGCGACGCGGCAGCCAATTTGCGCACAGCAAGATCCCACAAGCGGCCACGCGGTGAATGGCCAGAGAGGCTGTTCTGGTGCAGTGGGGGTGCTGCAGGGGTGAGAGGTCAGCTAATGAGTCTGTGTCGTCCGTTAATTGTGCTTTCGACTTTTGCCCATGGCTCTATTCCAAGAGGATCACCGAAGTTTATGCACATAGAATTACATACACAGGATCACACCGGATATACGTCACAGAGACAGGCCATTCGGCCCAATCAGTCCATGCCGACGTTTATGCTCCACTCGAGCCTCCTCCCGTCTTTCCTCATCTAAATCTATCAGCATAACCCTCTCTTCCCTTCTCCCCCATATGCTTGTCTAAGCCTCCCCTTAAATGCATCGATACTATTCGCCTCAACCACTCCCTGTGGCAGCGAGTGCCACATTCTCACCGCTCTCTGGGAAAAGAAGTTTCTCCTGAATTCCCCATTGGATTTCTTGGTGATGATCTTATATTGATGACCTCTAGTTATGCTCTTCCCCACAAGTGGAAACACTCTCTCTGTATCCACTCTATCAAAACCTTTCATCATTTTAATTGACCTCTATTAGGTCACCCCTCAGCTGCCTTTTTTCAAGAGAAAAGAGACCCAGCCTGTTCATCCTTTCCTGATATGTATACCCTCACATTTCTGGTATCATCCTTGTAAATCTTCTCTACACCTTCCCCACTGCCTCTATATCCTTTTTATAATATGGCGACCAGAACTGTACGCAGTAATCCAAGTGTGGTCTAACCAAGGTTCGATACAAGTTTAGCAAAACTTCCCTACTTTTCAAATCTATACCTCTAGAAATAAACCCTAGTGTTTGGTTTGCTTTTTGTTATTCCCAGTTCTCCCAGTATCCTGATCAATATTTATCCCTCAACCCACAGCACTGAAATAGATTAGCTGGTCGTTCATCCCACGGCAGTTTGTGGGAACTTGCTGGCCTGTCATCATCATCATAGGCAGTCCCTCGGAGCGAGGTTGACTTGCTTCCACGCCAAAAAAAGGATGAGTTCACAGATGTTTCAATGAAGGACCTAATATTCCAGACCCCGAACCACATGTTGAAGGGTGGAAGATGCCTATGCATGGATTTTTTTAACGTGGGGTGACCGTTGCACACCAGCCACCACACGGGCTTGACAGAGCTAGGTCTTGGTCCAGTGGCGAGGGTTAACCAGGTCAACTGGCGGCCAGCTCTGCTGTACGGACCTAGTGCGCACACATATCGCAGTGTGGGCTGGGCCCATGCTGCCCCTGGGCCCTCACCTCTTCTGGGCCCCAAACTCACACCCTTCCTGGGACCCGATCACGTCCCTCTACAATCTCTCACAGCCCCTTTGCCCCGACCTCGCCGCTCCTGCTGTACCTGCCCACGCTCCAATCACCGACCTGGACCTTGATGACGTCACTCTTCGCTGCCGTCGCCCTCCTGCACCAGCTCGCGCTGTACCTTGCCGTGGTACACCGCCACGCTGCCCATAGCCACCGTTCGCTGCTCCTTTTATAGCCCCGACCTGCCGCTGATGGCCTCTCGTAGGTCGGGGCCGCCTGTATGACAGCAGTGACTACACTTTGAGTGTCAGCCTTGGCTCAGTGCTAACACTTTCACCTCTGCTTCAAAATGGGTTCAGGTCCCACTCCAGAAAGTTGAACACATAATCCAGGCTGACACTGCGGTGCCAAGACTGAGGGAGCGCTGCACTGTCGGAGGTGCCGTCTTTCGAGTGAGACGTTAAACCGAGGCCCCGTCTGCTCTCTCAGGTGGACGTAAAAGATCCCATGGAAGTATTTCGAAGGAGAGCAGGGGAGTTATCCCCGGTGTCCTGACCAATATTTATCCCTCAATCAACATAACAAAAACAGATTATCTGATCATTGTGACTACACTCCAAAAGTACTTCATTGGCTGTAAAGCGCTTTGGTGGTCGTGAAAGGTGCTATATAAATGCAAATCTTTCTTTTCTTTATTTGAAGCCAGCATGTGGGCATCGCTGGCAAGGCCCCATTTATTGCCCATCCCTAGAATGAAAAAAAAAACTTACATTTATATAGTGCCTTTCGTAACCTCAGGACGTCCCAAAGTGGTTGATAGGCAATGAAAGTGCTATTTGAAGCATGATCACAGTTGTAATGTAGGACACGTGGCAGCCAATTTGCGCACAGCAAGCTCCCCCAATCAGCAATGTGATAAAACCAGATAATCTGTTTTAGTTATGTTGATTGAGGGACAAATATTGACCAGGATACCAGGGATAACTCCCCTACTCTTCTTCGAAATAGTGCCATGGGATCTTTTATGTCCATCTGAGAGAGCAGACGGGGCCTCGGTTTGACAGTCGGTGAGGCGTGAGTCCGGGGTTGGAGGCCTATAAAAGGCCCAGCGGCAGCGAGAGGCGGCGGCAGTTGGTGAGGCGCGAGTCCGGGGTCGGAGGCTTATAAAAGGCCCAGCGGTAGCGAGAGGCGGCGGCAGTCCGAGAGGCGGGAGTGCGAGGTTGGTGAGGCCTATAAAGGCCCAGCGGCAGCGAGAGGCGTACTTGTGCAGCTACAGGGAGAAGGCAAAAAAGAAGTAGAAAAAACAGAAAGGTGATGTCACAGCCAAGAGGGTAAGTGATTGGCTGGTGATTGGTGAGTAGTTTTTCTTTCTTCTCTTCTATAACAGTGAGTAAACTTTAGCATTGTTGTTGCCTATCTAAGGGTTAAGTCATGACAGGACAGCTCGGTCACGTTTTATGCTCCTCCTGTACCATGTGGGAACTCAGGGACGACTCCAGTGTCCCTGACGACTAAGTGTGCGGGAAGTTTGTCCGCCTCCAGCTCCTGATGGACCGCGTTGCGGAGTTGGAGCTGAGGGTGGATTCACTCTGGAGCATCCACGATGCTGAGAATGATGTGAGTAGCACGTGTAGCGAGTTGGTCTTACCGCAGGTGAAGGGTCCACAGCCAGATAGGGAATGGAAGACCAGCAGGAAGAACAGTGCAAGGAAGGTAGTGCAGGGATCCCCTGTTGTCATCCCCCTGCAAAACAGATACACTGCTTTGAGTACTGTTGAGGGGGATGACTCATCAGGGGAGGGCAGCAGCAGCCAAGTTCATGGCACCGTGGCTGGCTCTGTTGAACAGGAGGACAGGAAAAAGAGTGGGAGAGCGATAGTGATAGGGGATTCAATTGTAAGGGGAATAGATAGGCGTTTCTGCGGCCGCAACCGAGACTCCAGGATCGTATGTTGCCTCCCTGGTGCAAGGGTCAAGGATGTCTCGGAGCGGGTGCAGGACATTCTAAAAAAGGGAGGGAGATCAGCCAGTTGTCGTGGTGCACATTGGTACCAATGACATCGGTAAAAAAAGAGATGAGGTCCTATGAAACGAATTTAAGGAGCTAGGAGCTAAATTAAAAAGTAGGACCTCAAAAGTAGTAGTCTCAGGATTGCTACCAGTGCCACGTGCTAGTCAGAGTAGGAATCGCAGGATAGCGCAGATGAATACATGGCTTGAGCAGTGGTGCAGCAGGGAGAGATTCAAATTCCTGGGGCATTGGAACTGGTTCTGGGGGAGTTGGGACCAGTACAAAGCGGACGGTCTGCACCTGGGCAGGACCGGAACCAATGTCCTAGGGGGAGTGTTTGCTAGTGCTGTTGGGGAGGAGTTAAACTAATATGGCAGGGGGATGGGAATCAATGCAGGGAGACAGAGGGAAACAAAAAGGAGACAAAAGCAAAATACAGAAAGTAGATGAGGAAAAGTGTAGGGCAGAGAAAACCAAGACAAAAAACAAAAAGGGCCACAGTACAGCAAAATTCTAAAAGGAAAAAGGGTGTTAAAAAAACAAGCCTGAAAGCTTTGTGTCTTAATGCAAGGAGTATCCGTAATAAGGTGGATGAATTAACTGTGCAAATCGATGTTAACAAATATGATGTGATTGGGATTATGGAGACGTGGCTCCAGGATGATCAGGGCTGGGAACTCAACATCCAGGGGTATTCAACATTCAGGAAGGATAGAATAAAAGGAAAAGGAGGTGGGGTAGCATTGCTGGTTAAAGAAGAGATTAATGCAACAGTTAGAATGGACATTAGCTTGGATGATGTGGAATCTATATGGGTAGAACTGCAGAACACCAAAGGGAAAAAATCGTTAGTGGGAGTTGTGTACAGACCTTCAAACAGTAGTAGTAATGTTGGGTAGGGCATCAAACAGGAAATTAGGGGTGCATGCAATAAGGGTGCAGCAGTTATAATGGGTGACTTTAATATGCACATAGATTGGGCTAACCAAACTGGAAGCAATACGGTGGAGGACGATTTCCTGGAGGGCATAAGGGATGGTTTTCTAGACCAATATGTCGAGGAACCAACTAGAGGGGAGGCCATCTTAGACTGGGTGTTGTGTAATGAGAGAGGATTAATTAGCAATACCGTTGTGCGAGGCCCCGTGGGGAAGAGTGACCATAATATGGTAGAATTCTGCATTAGGATGGAGAATGAAACAGTTAATTCAGAGACCATGGTCCAGAACTTAAAGAAGGCTAACTTTGAAGGTATGAGGCGTGAATTAGCTAGGATTGATTGGCGAATGATACTTAAGGGGTTGACTGTGGATGGGCAATGGCAGACATTTAGAGACCCCATGGATGAACTACAACAATTGTACATTCCGTCTGTTGTAAAAATAAAAAAGGGAAGATGGATCAACCGTGGCTATCAAGGGAAATCAGGGATAGTATTAAAGCCAAGGAAGTGGCATACAAATTGGCCAGAAATAGCAGTGAACCCGGAGACTGGGAGAAATTTAGAACTCAGCAGAGGAGGACAAAGGGTTTGATTCGGGCAGGGAAAATGGAGTACGAGAAGAAGCTTGCAGGGAACATTAAGACGGATTGCAAAAGTTTCTATAGATATGTAAAGAGAAAAAGGTTAGTAAAGACAAACGTAGGTCCCCTGCACTCAGAATCAGGGGAAGTCATAACGGGGAACAAAGAAATGGCAGACCAATTGAACAAGTACTTTGGTTCGGTATTCACTAAGGAGGACACTAACAACCTTCCGGATATAAGAGGGGTCAGAGGGTCTAGTAAGGAGGAGGAACTGAGGGAAATCCTTATTAGTCGGGAAATTGTGTTTGGGAAATTAATGGGATTGAAGGCCAATAAATCCCCAGGGCCTGATGGACTGCATCCCAGAGTATTTAAGGAGGTGGCCTTGGAAATAGCGGATGCATTGACAGTCATTTTCCAACATTCCATTGACTCTGGATCAGTTCCTATCGAGTGGAGGGTAGCCAATGTAACCCCACTTTTAAAAAAAGGAGGGAGAGAGAAAACAGGGAATTATAGACCTGTAAGCCTGACATCGGTAGTGGGTAAGATGATGGAATCAATTATTAAGGATGTCATAGCAGCGCATTTGGAAAGAGGTGATATGATAGGTCCAAGTCAACATGGATTTGTGAAAGGGAAATCATGCTTGACAAATCTTCTAGAATTTTTTGAGGATGTTTCCAATAGAGTGGACAAGGGAGAACCAGTTGATGTGGTATATTTGGTTCAGAAGGCTTTCGACACGCTCCCACACAAAAGGTTAATGTGCAAAGTTAAAGCACATGGGATTGGGGGTAGTGTGCTGACATGGATTGAGAACTGATTGTCAGACAGGAAGCAAAGAGTAGGAGTAAATGGGTACTTTTCAGAATGGCAGGCGGTGACTAGTGGGGTACCGCAAGGTTCTGTGCTGGGGCCCCAGCTGTTTACACTGTACATTAATGATTTAGATGAGGGGATTAAATGTAGTATCTCCAAATTTGCGGATGACACTAAGTTAGGTGGCAGTGTGAGCTGCAAGGAGGATGCTATGAGGCTGCAGAGCGACTTGGATCAGTTCGGTGAGTGGGCAAATGCATGGCAGATGAAGTATAATGTGGATAAATGTGAGGTTATCCACTTTGGTGGTAAAAACAGAGAGACAGACTATTATCTGAATGGTGACAGATTAGGAAAAAGGGGAGGTGCAGCGAGACCTGGGTGTCATGGTACATCAGTCATTGAAGGTTGGCATGCAGGTGCAGCAGGCGGTTAAGAAAGCAAATGGCATGTTGGCCTTCATAGCTAGAGGATTTGAGTACAGGGGCAGGGAGGTGTTGCTACAG
Organism: Pristiophorus japonicus; assembly: GCF_044704955.1. Classification (NCBI taxonomy): domain Eukaryota; kingdom Metazoa; phylum Chordata; class Chondrichthyes; family Pristiophoridae; genus Pristiophorus; species Pristiophorus japonicus. The sequence continues at coordinate 17,026,876 of NC_092002.1, read as the reverse complement.
TTGTACAGGGCATTGGTGAGGCCACACCTGGAGTATTGTGTACAGTTTTGGTCTCCTAACCTGAGGAAGGACATTCTTGCTATTGAGGGAATGCAGCGAAGGTTCACCAGACTGATTCCTGGGATGGCAGGACTGACCTATCAAGAAAGACTGGATCAACTGGGTTTGTATTCACTGGAGTTCAGAAGAATGAGAGGGGACCTCATAGAAACGTTTAAAATTCTGATGGGTTTAGACAGGTTAGATGCAGGAAGAATGTTCCCAATGTTGGGGAAGTCCAGAACCAGGGGTCACAGTCAAAGGATAAGGGGTAAGCCATTTAGGACCGAGATGAGGAGGAACTTCTTCACCAGAGAGTGGTGAACCTGTGGAATTCTCTACCACAGAAAGTTGTTGAGGCCAATTCACTAAATATATTCAAAACAGAGTTAGATGTAGTCCTTACTACTAAGGGGATCAAGGGGTATGGTGAGTCAGCAGGAATGGGGTACTGAAGTTGCATGTTCAGCCATGAACTCATTGAATGGCGGTGCAGGCTAAAAGGGCCAAATGGCCTTCTCCTGCACCTATTTTCTATGTTTCTATCTCGCCCGAAAGACGGCACCTCCAACAGTGCAGCAGTCCCTCAACACTGCACTGGGAGTATTAGCCTAGATATTTGTGTTCAAGTTCCTGGAGCAGGACTTGAACACACAACTTTCTTACCCAGAGGCGAGAGTGCTGCCCACTGAGCCACGGCTTCAAACAGCACATTTCCCTGTGCTACAAAGCACTTTGGGAGCCCTCAGATTATGAAAGGCGCTATATAAATGTAAGCCTTTTTCTTTCTTCCGAGGGATGGGCAGTAAATGCAACCTCGCCAGCGAGGCCCACATCCTAGCTTTAAATGTTAACAAGTCAAGGGTGTGCCCACTGTTTCGGTGCAAAGTCCAGGCAGAATGAACAGGACAGACCAGGGCTGTCACTTTGTCCGTTCTCGGCACCCCCTGTACACACCGACAACCACCCGCCCGCCCCACGCGGCCTGGCGTGGGTTAAGTCCAGTCGAAGCTATGACCGCGCACCCGATGGGAGTCGCCGAGAGTTTCAGCATCGCTGTTTGCTGTGCTCTGGGAACGTTCAAGGACTGCGGACATTGCTATTTACTGCTGGCTGTGTGTGCAGCTCCTGATGAATGGCTCTGAGGTGCCTCGGTAGAGGCGCGCGTCTGATTTATGAGGTCTGCCTTCACCCAATCTGAAGAGGTCGGAGACGTACACAAAGCACGATAACAGTTCCAAGGTTATCCAGTTAACCCTTTCCTGTCCGTGGGTCCGAAAATGGCTTTCTGGAAAATCCACCGGTCCCTGTGCATCTCGAACTTAGGCTCCCCCGACACCCGCGTGCCGCCCCCCCCATCCAACACGCATCCCCAGCAGCCCCCCCCCAACACACACCCCCAGCACACCCCCACCCAACACACACCCCCAGCACCCCCCCACCCAACACACACCCCCAGCACCCCCACACCCAACACACACCCCCAGCACCCACCCCCACCCAACACACACACCCCCAACACCACCACCCCCACCCAACACACACCCCCAGCACCCACCCCCACCCAACACACACCCCCAGCACCCCCCCACCCAACACACTCCCCCAGCACCCCCTCACCCAACACACACCCCCACCACCCCCCCACCCAACACACACCCCCAGCACCCACCCCCACCCAACACACACACCCCCAACACCACCACCCCCACCCAACACATACCCCCAGCACTCCCCCACCCAACACACACCCCCAGCACCCCCCCACCCAACACACACCCCCAGCACCCCCCCACCCAACACACACCCCCAGCATCCCCCTACCCAACACTCCCCCACCCAACAACATCTCGCCCCCACCCAACATACCCCCAACAACCCACCCAACAACCCCCCCAACAACACCCCCCCCACCCAACAACATCTCGCCCCCACCCAGCATACCCCCAACAACCCCCCCACCCCCACAACCCACCCAATAACCCCCCCAACAACACACCCTCCCAACAACACACCCCCCCACCCAACAACATCTCGCCCCCACCCAACACTTACCCCACCCAACAATATCTCCTCCCCAACCAACACCCCCCCCAACAAATACACCTGCCCAACACCCCCCCCATGAAACAACACCCCCTCCAACAACATCCATCCCCCCTAACACCCCCCCCCCCTACCCACCCTGCCACTACACCTCCACAAATCCAATACCTGGACCGGGTGGGAGGAGGGCTGTGTTTAGGAGCGAGGGGGGTTGTGGGGGCCTTTACAGCTTGAGTTTTGATGAAAATTCAGTGAAGCTTGAATAATTAATGTCTCCACGTCGAGCTCAGTGGGAACCGTGCGTCATATTTCCTTTAAAAAGGCCACACTTTCGGGAGTAATTGTACAATAGTGATGCCAATGGATGTTCAAGCACAGGGCGATGCACTGTGACCTTCCGATGTCAGTGGATGGCGAGCTCCCTGTCCCAGCGGGCACTTGGAAATTTATTGCTGGCTTCTCCTTTCTCCTCTGTGGCTCAGTGGGCAGCACACGCGCTTCTGAGTCAGAAAGTTTGTGGGTTCAAATCCCACGCCACGGCTTTGAGTAAAAGAAATTCAGGCTGACATTCCCAGTGCAGTGCTGAGGGAGTGCTGCACTGTCGGAGGTGCCGCCGTTTGGATGAGACGTTAAACCGGGGCCCCGTCTGCTCTCTCAGGTGGACGTAAAAGATCCCGTGGCACTATTTCAAAGAAGAGCAGGAGAGTTATCCCCAATGTCCTGGGCCAATATTTATCCCTCAATCAACATAACAAAAACAGATGATCTGGTTATTATCACGTTGCTATTTGTGGGAGCTTGCTGTGCACTAATTGGCTGGCATGTTTCAGCAGTGACTTCATTTCAAAAGTACGTCAATGGCTGCAAAGCGCTTTGAGACGTCTGGTGGTCATGAAAGGCGCTATGTAAATGCAAGTCTTTCCTTCTCTCAAATACTTGACCCTCCAGCACAAAACCAGGCAGCTGCCAATCTGACTAACAGCTACCCCTAAAACCCACAGCGTTCAGTGGGCTGAGTGTGTCCATGGCAGGGTTGTGCCAAGGGCTGGCTCAGGCTGTTGTACCAGTTCTGTTCCCGCTGCCAGAAGGGTCAATAACCAGAGTGTGATTATAGTCTTATGACAGCGCTAACAAACACACTCTGCAAGATGGCGGGAAAGTGGAGGTGAGGTCAAAGATCAGCCGCGATCTTATTGAATGGCGGAGCAGGCTCGAGGGGCCTAATGGCCGAATCCTGCTCCTGTTTCTCGTGTTCTTCTGTAGACAGGAGGGAACACATTGCAGACCAGGAAATCAAACCGGGAATTCTGAGAACGACTTATCGAGGAAAATCGGAACAGGAAGATCCCATGCCCATAACAGCGCCTTTCCGTCTAACTACAAATACTTGCATTTATATAGTGCCTTTAACTAGCACCGGACGTCTCAAAGTGCTTTACAGCCAATAAAGTACTTTTGGAGTGTAGTCACTGTTGGAAACGCGGCAGCCAACTTGCGCACAGCAAGCTCCCACAAAAAAACTAAAAGATAATCTGTTTTTGGTATGTTGATTGAGGGATAAAAACACCCCTGCTCTTCTTTGATATTGTGCCACAGGATCTTTTACATCCACCTGAGAGAGCAGACGGGGCCTCGGTTTAACGTCTCATCCGAAAGACGGCACCTCCGACAGTGCAGCACTCCCTCAGCACTGCACTGGGAGTGTCAGCCTAGATTTTTGTGCTCAACTCTGTGGACTGGGACTTGAACCCACAACCTTCTGACCCAGAGGCAAGAGTGCTGCCCACTGAGCCACGTTGACTTAAATGAACCGACGTAAAATTGAGGGAGCTCAGTGAGCGAGGGGCCGACAATTCTCCGAGCACAATAAGAGGTTAGTCTGCCCCCTGGTGGCACGGCTGGGCACTGCACGCATGCACTCGGCCTATCGGTGGGGAGCTAATTGGAACAAGCACCTCCTGCGGAGGGTGAGCGAGTGGGGCGTCAGGGGAGAAAAAAGCCAATCGCCATTTCTGTTCTGTTAGTAGCGTGCCTCTGGGGAAGTTTAATATACTCTGCGATCCTGGTGCTGTGGTGCAAATCTGTAAAATAACCACTAAAGGGATAAAATCAATAAAAATGGCATTAGGAAGCAATAAGCCGGCGCTGCTTTCCCAGTGCGACAGGGGACACGGGGTTGTTTTTGCACAGGCTGTCTGCTGACTCGGTTAAAGAGAATGAGTGTTGCTGCGATTTAATGCACAAAGTGGTTTCATCAAGCCCGGGGTCCCCATATTGATCCCACAGAATAATTCGTCACTGTTGCCGCCGTAACAAAAGTCAGAGACACAATTCTTGCTGGTTTCCCTGTCAGAGCTTTTTTTTCATTATTCGTTCCTGGGATGCGGGCGTCACTGGCAAGGCCGGCATTTATGGTTTCCATATTTACGAAAGGATATACTTGCTTTGGAGGCAGTTCTGAGAAGGTTCACAAGGTTGATTCCAGGGATGAGGGGGTTGACTTATGAGGAAAGGTTGAGCAGGTTGGGCCTAAACACATTGGAATGCAGAAGAATGAGAGGTGATCTTATCGAAACGTATAAGATTATGAGGGGGCTTGACAAGGTGGATGCAGAGAGGATGTTTCCACTGACGGGGGAGACTAGAACTAGGGGGCATGGTCTTAGAATAAGGGGCCGCCCATTTAAAACTGAGATGAGGAGAAATTTCTTCTCTCAGAGGGTTGTGAATCTGTGGAATTCGCTGCATCAGAGAGCTGTGGAAGCTGGGTCATTGAATATATTTATGACAAAGATAGACAGTTTTTTAACCAATAAGGGAATCAGGGGTTATGGGGAGCGGGTAGGGATGTGGGCCTGATCTCATGATCGGATCAGCCAAGATCATATAAAATGGCGGAGCAGGCTCGAAGGGCCGAATGGCCTACTCCTGCTCCTATTTCTTATGTTCTTATTGCCCATCCCTAATTGCCCCTTGAGAAGGTGGTGGTGGGCCTTGAACTGCTGCAGTCCGTGTAGAGTGGACCATGTACAGTAGACACCTCAAGTCGCTGGAGAAATACCTCCAGCGCTGCCTCTGCAAGAACCTGCAAATCCCCTGGGAGGACAGACGCACCAACGTTAGCGTCCTCGATCAGTCCAACATCCCCAGCATCGAAGCACTGACCACACTCGACCAGCTCCGTTGGGCGGGCCGCATTCTCCGCATGCCTGACACGAGACCCCCAAAGCAAGCGCTCTACTCGGAACTCCTACATGGCAAGCGAGCTCCAGGTGGGCAGAGGAAACGTTACAGGGACACCCTCAAAGCCTCTCTGATAAAGTGCAACATCCCCAACGACACCTGGGAGTCCCTGGCCAAAGACCACCCTAAGTGGAGGAAGAGCATCCGGGAGGGCGCTGAGCACCTCGAGTCTCGTCGCCGAGAGCATGTAGAAAACAAGCGCAGGCTTCGGAAGGAACGTGCGGCAAACCAGTCCCACCCTCCCCTTCCCTCAACCACTGTTTGTCCCACCTGTGACAGAGACTGTGGCTCTCGTATTGGACTGTTCAGTCACCTGAGAACTCATTTTTAGAGTGGAAACAAGTCTTCCTCGACTCCGAGGGACTGCGTATGATGATGATGATGGTGAAGGTGCTCCCACAGTGCTGTTAGGGAGGGAGTTCCAAGATTTTGACCCACAGACGACGAAGGAATGGCCGAGGTTTGGAACTCCTGTCCCGGCAGCGCCGCGCTCCGCGGTTAGCTCCCCGGGCCGGCGCGTGACCACCGGTGACATCATCGCCATGCGCGGCGACCCCACGGCGACCCCGTAACGCTCCATGGGGGAAGTTGCCCCGCGGGAGGGACACGAGGCCGACAGACATCCGTTCCCGGGGCCTCTGTTGTAAAGGGTGGCCTGCAGCGGCCCGGGGCACTATCTGGCGTGGCCCGTGCCACCATCATGCAGCACGACACTCCGTATTGGGTGCCGGGCTGCTGGGCCAGTCGATCGCGTCTCTGGTGGCCCCGTGGCGGCCGCCAAAGTGCTTGCAGATTGCGCAGCGGCCCTCCCGTTAATGGGAGGCGTTGTCGCGCATCACCTTCCCTCGAGGGGCGGTAATGCCCAATTCCGCTTCGGGTGCGGGACCACGGGTCGGGCCGAGCCAATTTCGCCCCCTTTATGTCCAGAATTTTTTTTAATGACAGTATACAAATTTTCAAACTGCCGTGCTGTGATTTGAACTCACGTTCTGACTGGGTTACTGCTCAAGTCACATAACCACTCCATCTCGCTTAGTCTCAACTCAAGGCAACAGGTTGTGGGATATGTCCCACTCCAGGACTTTGTAAAATTAAGGCTGACACACCAGTGGAGTGCTGCACTGTCAGAGGGTGCTGCACTGTCAGAGGTTGCTGCACTGTCGGAGGGTGCTGCATTGTCGGAGGGTGCTGCACTGTCGGAGGGTGCTGCATTGTCAGAGGTTGCTGCACTGTCGGAGGGTGCTGCATTGTTGGAGGGTGCTGCACTGTCGGAGGGTGCTGCATTGTCGGAGGGTGCTGTACTGTTAGAGGTTGCTGCACTGTCGGAGGGTGCTGCACTGTCAGAGGGTGCTGCACTGTCAGAGGTTGCTGCACTGTCGGAGGGTGCTGCACTGTCGGAGGGTGCTGCACTATCAGAGGGTGCTGCACTGTCGGAGGGTGCTGCACTGTCAGAGGGTGTTGCACTGTCGGAGGGTGCTGCACTGTCAGAGATGCTGCATTGTCAGAGGGTGTTGCACTGTCGGAGGGTGCTGCACTGTCAGAGATGCTGCACTGTCGGAGATGCCGTCTTTCGGATGAGACGTTAAACCAGGCTCTCTGTCTGCCCCCTCACAGGTGTATGTAAACGATCCCATTGCACTATTTTGATGAAGAGCAAGAGAGTTGTCCTGCCCAATACTTATCCCTCAATCAATGTCATTAAAATCAGATTATTTGGTCCTTATCACATTGCTGTTTGTGGGACCTTGCTGTGCATTTCCCACAGTACAACACTTCAAAAGTACTTCATCGGCTGTAAAGCGCTTTGGGACGTCATGAGTTTGTGATACGCATTATATAAATGCAAGTCTTCTGTCTTTAAATCGATTTTATATTGCGCTAAGACCAGTGCTGTTAGCATTGAACAGATAGGCTACTACAGTAAACTCCTGGAATCTAATGTAAGGCCATTGCTATCTATCATTAACAAATCTGTCCCATTGTTTACAGCCCAAACCATAGTTTGATAAGAGTGTTTATTCTGACACTTCTCAATCTCGAGGAGAGCTATGAGGGCCATGATACATCCATTAAGCTAAATGTAGTGCAAGGCTTTCAGTCCGACCTCTGCACTCACTGCATTACTAGATATCGGGCGTATAGAGGGGCACCCTGGTTTGCAAGGAGCAAAGAGTCACTTCTGAAGTACTGCACATCACTGTGCAACATGAGAAATAACTGAGGGGTCAAACTAAAACTCTTGTATTGTATTTAGCTTAATGGCTGCATCATGCCAGACATTGCAAAGTGTCAGAATAAACACTCTTATCAAACTACGGTTTCGACTGTAAACAATGAAACTGATTTTTTAAAAATAGGAGATAATAGCAAAGGCCATACAACAGTTTACAGTGCATCGGGGAGAAATTCGGTCTGACTGCGCCTCCCGTTAATGCCATCGAGAGGTCGCTAACAGGGCGCAAATGTCTTCTCGCCCCGGGGATGCTGTACCGGCGATGACGACGTCATTACCGTGCACAGTGACCCGTTATCGCCCCAGGGTGAGAGTTCAGTAGCGCCCCCTAAGGCCGCCGCGGGCAATGTCCATGCCGGCTTCGCGGGGCACGTCCTGGGCCTCAGTCCGCTCGCGGGGCGAAAATCAAACAGGAGGTGTGGCGCTGACATTTTCTAAAATGGCCGACTCACCGGCCCTCTTCAAACCGCAGGGTCCACGCCACGATGTTGCAGCCCGGCGCTCCGCTTCTGAGCCGGGCTGGTCTCTCCCGGCAACTGAAGCCCCTCACCCCTGGTACCTTTCTAGTACATCTCCTCTGCATCCTCTGCAAGGCACAAGGGGCGAAGAGTTCCATCGGTCACTATGGGGCCTCATAGTATCAGATACTATACTTAATGTCTGATGTGCCATCTTGCCCCAAATTGGGAAATCAAGCCCTTTGAGTAGATTGAGCTGGTGGGAGACGGGAAGAGAGAGAGAGAAGGAGATGGAGAGAGGGAAGGGGGACAGAGAGAGAGGGGGAGATGGAGAGAGGGAGGGGGGACAGAGAGAGAGGGGGAGACGGAGAGAGGGAGGGGGGACAGAGAGAGAGGGGGAGACGGAGAGAGAGAGGGGGAGACAGAGAGGGGGAGACGGAGAGAGACACGGTGGGAGGCAGAGAGGAAGACGGTGAAGGGCGACGGAGTGAGAGGGGGAGGGGGAGTTGGGGAGAGAGACTGTGGAGCGAGGGAAGGGGGAAGATGGGGAGATGGGGAGAGAAAAGGCGGAAAGAAGGGGAGACGGGGAGAGAGAGGGAGAGACAGGGAGAAAGAGAAAGACTGGGGAGAGAGAGAGGTGGAGATGGTGGGAATCGGAGGGGGTGGAGAGAGGTCAGGAACTCGGTGGGGTGGCGGGGTGGGGGGGGGGGTAAGGAGTACACAGTACAGTGGGGATGGCGCAAGAACGTGATCCAGATGGTAAGACTGGACGAAATCCGGAAGTCACGACGCTGTCACTATTCACTTCATACCCAATAAACCCATTAACAATCCGTGACCTGCACACAATGCCCCATCTATGGCGGGGTGGGGTGGGGGGGGGGGGGCGCGGGGCGGGGGGAGAAGATCAGGAACGTGTTGCGGGAGTGGAGAAGGTCATGCATCCATGGGGGAGGAACTTGGGCAGGGGGAGCAGGTCAAGAACTTGGGCGGTGGGTGGGGTTGGGGGCAGGAACTTCTTTGTGCGGGGGGGGGGGGGTGGGGGGGAGAAGGCTTTAACCCCCGAGAGTGAGCCCGGTCTGTTCCAAGTGAGCTCTGTTCTGTCCGGAGTCGGCAGTTAGAATGGCTCGAATTACACTTTCCAAAGAGAAACTGCTGGGTGTGTCTTATCCTCCAAGGGGACCAATCGGCAATTAGGACTTGTCATCGAGGGGGCCCAATAAGGAGTGGCTTAAAGGAGGAGAGAGAGAGGCGAAGAGGCGGAGAGGATGGAAATTCCAGTGTTTAGGGCCAAGATTGCTGAAGGCACGGCTGCTAATGGTGGAAATCAGGGGATGTACACGAGGCCAAAGTTAGAGGATTTATAGACTATCACGTTCAGAAAAAGTTTTGCCCCAAGGGATATAAAGCTCCCGCCAATGTCGTTACACAGATTTCAGTGGTGGGGTTAAGGGGAACAGTGTATGTGTGGCACACACTGGGGTACAAATTGCCCCTCACCCCAAAACTGGGCGCACGCTCCTCCTTTCGTTTCTTACCACAGCTGCGGTTCAGGTCGACTTTTTCGGGAAATTCCACTCTTCGGTTTGTTTTGTTTTGATCCGGACGTCGGTGTAAATGGGGGCGGTGACGACACCTGAGGGGCAAAAATGTGGCGGCGACGGAAACTGAGGGGCGGAAGTTGGAGGCGGTGTGTATTCACCGCCGTGATGATGTCATCGCAACACCGCCTCACCATGGCTCGCCCCATCACTTAAAGGGGAGAGCCTTCGCGCTTTTTAAACTTTGGCCCACTGGGCCGCCAGGGAGGGTTTCGGCCGGGCCAGCGGCCTGGCACCCAAGAGGGGGTGTCTGCTGAAGGCCCGGCCAAACCCGGAGGGCATAATTGTCGGTTTGACAAGATAAAAACATGGCGGACGTGGCAGTGCGCCCTCCCCTTTAAGGGAAGCCGCACCACTATTGCAGAAGGCCACAGCCTCACCGGACCAGGCCGGCCGAAGATTTTCCGAGGCGGAATGTTGCCGTCGGGGTGGGGTAAATCGGCGGTTCGCACGGTGATGATGCACTTAAGATGGATCGGCAGCAGCAGAGGGGTGGGGAGATTGAGGCACCGGCAGGAAAACTCGGGAGGGAAATTGGGCGAGCAGCGGCCATTTCACCAAAGGCCGGCGACCACTCCACTCCGCAGCGTGGCCGCCGATTTGCGGTAACAGGTTTTAGTGAGAGGGGCAATTCCGGCCCCACTGTCTCTACACAATACTGTAACAGTTTCTCTGACAGTGTGGCAGAGACCGTGGAAAACACGGTGAATTTACACATTGGAACCCCAACACACTGTGCCCAGGAATGATGGGAAGCATGTTAGCGTACAATCAACACCAACTTCTGTAGTATATGCAAGCACTCTAATAACGACTCCATGACATAAGGTATAGTACTTGAACTGTAGTGACCTTAGTCCTTTTATTGCAGCTCCTAGAGTGAGGACACCAAGAGGTGAGCACCCTTTTATACTTGGTTACCTGCAGTGTACAGGTGACCCTTAGGTCTCCACCAGTAGCACCCTCTGGTGGTACAGGTATGGTGTGAAGGTACATTCAGTGGTCTAGTGTTACAGTACATATATTAACATGCATACATGACAACTTCCATATATGGAGCGCCTTTGGTGCAGATGGACATCCCAATCCCATCGGTGCCCAAGTGGAGAGGTGCTGACTGAAGGCTGAGGACACTGCCCAGGTGGAAAGGAAGGGGACCTGGAGGAAGGGGCATCCTGGGCTGTCCTCCCTATTATAACACTTATTATTGCATCACTTTAAATTGATTAATGTTTAGTTGGGATCCCCTTGTTTTGGATGGAATACATATATTAGCTGGAGCACAAATGAGTGTCATAGGCTCAGATCTATGCAATCATCCCATTTATTTTGATATCAGCTGAGTACACTGAGTGCTGGTCCATGTATGTAGGGTGTTTGTTTTTCACTCCACTCTGATTCTTAAACCTTGGAACTTATAGTGGGAAACGACAACACATGGCACAAAATTTAGGCTTAACCCAGTGTCAGTTTTATTACGCACAAAAACCGATGAAAAACTACAGGACTAGACTTCTGAGAGAAATCGACTGAAGACATACAATCGCCCTTCCTGGCTGTAGCTATTATAGGTTCATGGTCGTTGGTTCTGTGGCTGGTTGGTTCTTCTTCTGGCTGTTCTCTGCAGTGCCTGTTCCTTTCGTGTACGTTTCGTACTACATGTCCTTCTGTGCGTTCATCTGTTCGTCCAGTGTCCACATGTCCATCTGTGTACACGTGTCCTTCTACTTCTTCAGTGTGCTTCTTCTTCCGTCTGTTCCTGTCCTCCTTCCGTCTTCTGCTGAGCTGCCTCTAGCTCGCATATTTATATTCAGATTTTGACTGCTCTCCTGTCACTGCGGTTTCTGATAAAGGGTTTGCACCGATGCATTGTATTGTAGTCCCCTTGGTTGATTGACTGCTATAATGGACTCGTCTGTTTTCACATTTGCACACTGAGTCTGCAAGGCTCAAGTTGATTTCTCATCTTAACACCTCGTACCCAAAAAATGTGCACCTAGTGTGGGTCCTTTGTCCGGTCTTTTTACAGACTTGAAATCTCCAGTGGCTGTTTCCCCGCCCTGGTCAATCAAGTTCAGGGCCTCATGTAACAACTTCATTGTTGTTATGCATGTACTCAGTTTTGGTTCCTGACCACAAGATGTCCGTAATTGCCCAGCTTTGAGCTTTTCTGAAGATTAGTAACCTTATAGTAATATGTACATTCTGTCAGCTGTGGCTCAGTGGGTAGCACTCTCGCCTCTGAGTCAGAAGGATGTGGGTTCATAGTCCCACTCCAGAGACTTGAGCACAATAGTCCAGTGCAGCACTGAGGGCGTGCCGCACTTTCGGATGAGACATTAAACCGAGGCCCCGTCTGCCCTCTCAGGTGGACGTAAAAGATTCCATGGCACTATTTCGAAGAAGAGCAGGGGAGTTCTCCCCAGTGTCCTGGGCCAATATTTATCCCTCAATCAACATAACGAAAAACAGATTATCTAGTAATTATCACATTGTTATTTGTGGGAGCTTGCTGTGTGCAAATTGGCTGCTGTGTTTCCCACATTACAACAGTGACTCCACTCCAACTGCATTGACAATAAGGTGCTTTGAGATGTCTGGTGGTTGAGAAAGGCACTGGATAAATGCAAGTCTTCCTTTCTTATTCTACCCAGACAACAACAACTTGCATTTATATAGCGCCTAGTAATGCAGTAAAACATCCCATAGTGCTTCACAGGAGTGACCAGACAAAATATGATCTATAAGGAGATAGTAGGGCAGGTGACTAAAAGCTTGGTCAAAGAGGTAGGTTTTAAGGAGGAAGAGAGGGAGGGAATTCCAGAGCTTGGGGCCCAGGCAGCTGAAGGCACGGCCGCCAATGGTGGAGCACTGGAAATCGGGGATGCTCAAGGCATTGGAACTGGAATAGTGCGGAGAGCTCGGAGTGTTGTCGGGAAGGACGATTTTAAAGTCAGTTTTCAGTTCACGGGGAGCGAGAGTTTGTCTATGAAGATGGTTTTGGGAAGGAGAAAAAAAATGCCTGGAGAGTGTCTGAATTGTAAAAAGAACCTTTAAAGACATCAAATTGATTTTTTTAATCCAATTTAGGGCCCTAACTGACGTGAGTTTCCAGCAAGCCTTCTTCAGCCGCGTGATCCATGGGATTTCAAATAATCCCTGTCGGCAGAGCTGGGAACGTCAAGGAAATATTAGGAGAGAGATTTACGATCTCTCTTTTAAATAGGTTAATACCACTCTTAAAATAACAGAGGATTTTCATCTGAAAGCGTTGTGTTTGTCTGATAGACCATCATTTCTACCCCATTGGGCTTAATTTTAGGAGTCACATAAATTGAAGTGGCTGAATTCTCGGGTAAATTGAGTGCCTCTCGCTGCATCAGTTTGCTCAGATCCTTTCTGGAGCTCCAATCAAACCCTAACCAGCAGGCACCATCATCACGCCATTCACCCTCAGAATGTTAGGCCTAAAATGTGTTTTCTTGACTCAAACTCCTTGAACTCTTCACATCGACATGACTGCTGGCTTCTGCACAAACAATGGCATCTTCTTCCTCCAGCTAACCTATCAGTGCACTCTCTCCTCACCTTACCCCCTGCTCTCTTTGTCAGCCATGGCGCAGTGGGCAGTACCCTTGCCTCTAAGTCAGTAGGTGGTGGATTCAAGTCCCACTCCAGAGACTTTGGGCACATAAATCTAAGCTGACACTCCCAGTGTTGTGCTGAGGGAGCGCTGCACTGTCGGAGGTGCCGTCGTTCGGATACAACGTTAAACCGAGGCCCGGTCTGCTCTCTCGGCTGGACATGGAACATCCCAATGTACTATTTCGAAGCAGAGCAGGGGAGTTATTCGGGAGATGTCCCAAAGTGTTTTACAGCCAATGAAGTACTGTTGGAGTGTAGTCACTGTTGTAATGTGGGAAACGCGGCAGTCAATTTGCGCACAGCAAGCTCCCACAAACAGCAATGTGATAAAGACCAGATAATCTGCTTTGGATGTTGATTGAAGGATAAATATTGGCCTTGGACACCTGGAATAGCTCCCCTGTTCTTCTTCGAAATAGTGCCTCCGCTTAACATCTCATCTGAGAGACGACACTTCCAACAGTGCAGCGCTCCCTCAGCATCGCACTGGAGTGTCAGCCTGGATTATGGTAGGAAGTGTTATTCCTCATCATCCACCTCCTTCAGGAGATACCTTAGAGACAGCCCTTGGCAGAACAAGATCTAACTGATCCATTGATTGGGGGAACCCAATGAACGGCCTCTTCTATTTCCATTTTACGAAGGCTAATTTCCCATTTTACACTCCCAATAGCGAGTTGTGGTCACAGGGTGTGCAGGTTGGAGAAGCGGATTTTCGGTGTTGTACGTCTTTCTCTCACACATGCCTGTCCTGAGTGTAGGAGGCCTACTGGGAGAGCAAGAATCATGTAGTTAGCCCATTGACCGTATATTCTTACAGTTTACCGTGGCATTGCTATTGGATCAAGTGGGAAAATGTAAGTTTGGACAAATGTTCTGGAGTTTCGATTTTGATTAGATCTTGTATTTAACCAGAAGTTCCTAAGGGATTAAATGAGCAGGATAAGGTCCATGACAGGGTATATTACATAGAATTGCATCGAATTTACAGTACAGAAACAGGCCATTTGGTCCAACATGTCCGTTTTTATGCTCCACACGAGTCACTTCCCACCACTACTGTAGAGAGGATATTTCCACTCATTGGAGAAACTAAAACTAGGGGACATAGTCTTAGAATAAGGGGCTGCCCATTTAAAACTGAGATGAGGAGGAATTTCTTCTCTCAGAGGGTTGTGAATCTGTGGAATTCTCTGTCCCAGAGAGCTGTGGATGCTGAGCCAGTGAATATATTTAAGGCGGATCGATTTTTGAGCGATAGCGGAGTCAAGGGTTATGGGGAGTGGGCAGGGAAGTGGAGCTGAGTCCATGATCTGATCAGCCATGATCGTATTGAATGGCAGAGCAGGCTCGAGGGGCCAGTTGGCCGACTCCTGCTCCTATTTCTTATGTTCTTCTGTAACCTTATCAGCGTATCCTTCTATTCTTGTCTCCCTCATGTACCTAACTAGCTTCCCCTTAGCATCTATGTGACTCGCCTCAACCACTCCCTGTGGCAGTAAGTTCCACAGTTTTGCCACTCTTTGGGGAAAGGAGTTTCTCTCGAATTCCTTAGTAGCCTTGAGTCAATCTGGAAAATGAGTGTTGGAAACTTGACCATTGACTGCCTCATCTCACCTGATATCCATGCACACACACAGCTCCTAGCAAGCGTGACTGGATAGCAACTAACGGAACCATGGCTGATTTCTCCATCCTCCCTAAAAAAAGGCTTTGGGGCCAATTATAAGGCCTCAGTTCCAATTACAGAGTATTTACAGCACAGAAACAGGCCATTTGGCCAACTGGTCCGTGCCGGTTATGCTCCACACAAGCCTGCTCCCACCCCTCTTCATCTAACTCTACCAGCATATCCTTCTATTCTTTTTCCCTCATGTACTTATCTAGATTCCCCTTAAATGCACCCACTCCCTGTGGTAGCAAATTCCACATTCTAACCACTCTCCGGGTACAGAAGTTCCTCCTGAACTCCCTGTTGAATTTATCAGTGACTGTCTTATATTTATGGCCCCTAGTTCTGGTCGGCCCCACAAGTGGAAACATCTTCTCTCAGTGTCAGCTGTGGCTCAGTGGTTAGCACTCTCGCCTCTAAGTCAGAAAGTTGTGGGTTCAAGCCCCACTCCAAGGACTTAAGCACAAAAAATCTAGGCTGACACTCCCAGTGTGGTGCTGAGGGAGTGCTGCACTGTCAGTAGGTGCTGTCTTTCGGGTGAGACGTTAAACCGAGGTCCCGTCTGCCCTCTCAGGTGGTCTTAAAAGATCCCATGGCACTATTTCGAAGAAAAGCAGGGGAGTTATTCCTGGTGTCCTTACCAATATTTATCCCTTAATCAACATAACAATAAAACGGATTATTTGGTCATTATCACATTGCTGTTTGTGGGAGCTTGCTGTGCGCAAATTGTCTGCTGTGTTTCCCACATTACAACAGTGACTACACTCCAAAAGTACTTCATTGGCTGAAAAGGACTTTGAAACATCCAGTGGTTGTGAAAGGCGCTATATAAATGCAAGTCTTCTTTCCTTTCTTTCTCTCCATCTACCCTATCGAACTCTTTCATAACCTTGAAGACCTCTGTCAGGTCACCCCCTCAGCCTTCTCTTTTCGAGAGAAAGGTGCCCAGCCTGTTCATCCTTTCCTGATAGGTGTAAGCTCTCAGTACTGCTCCATCTGAGCACTGGCTGAGAGATGGACCCGGGACTTGCTGATCGCTGTGCCTCTACCCACCGGGGAGGCTGGCGACGGAACCCTTCTGATTCTGAGGGGGCTTGACAGGGGAGATGCAGAGAGGATGTTTCCCCGCGTGGGGGAATCTAGAACTACGGGGAATAGTTTCAGAATAAGGGGTCTCCCATTTAAAAAGGAGATGAGGAGAAATTTCTTCTCTCATAGGGTCATGAGTCTGCGGAATACTCTGCCCCAGAAAGCTGTGGAGGCTGGGTCATTCAATATATTTAAGGTGGGGACAGACAGAGTTTTGAGCAATAAGGGAGTCAAGGGTTATGGAGAGCGGGCAGGGAAATGGAGCTGAGGCCAGGATCAGATCAGCCATGATCCTATTGAATGGCGGAGCAGGCTCGAGGGGCCAGATGGCCGACTCCTGCTCCTGTTTCTTCTGTTATATTCCTCTTGTGTGTTTGAAACTTTGCTCCTGCATCGTTTACGAACGGCGATGTCGGCCGCGAGGTGAGACAGTCGATTGTCCAAGCAGGGGGGAACGGTGGGGCTGCAGAGAAAGTGCCCACCGCGTTCCCGGGACAGCGAGCAAGCCGGCAGCCGCGGGGTTAAAAGGCAGCGCGGCAAAAGGGAAAAGTTTCCCCGAAGAAATTAATGAATATTAAAAGAAATTGTAATGACACGAGGAGGGAAGTGGTTAAGAAAGCCCATTACTGCAGTGGATAGCAAAGTCTGAGGCAATCACAGGGCTGACAGTGATTAATGGGCGAGTCGGGCAGAAGCTGAAAATACTCGGTTTCTGTAATGTCTTTCCTGATTAAATCAGCGCCACGTGACAGAGGCATTGTGTAATTACTTCAGAAAATGCCACCACAGAACATTTTGAAGGTTCTGTATAATTCAGCTCTAATAGGATTTGGATGTAATATATTAACTCAGTAGCAATCGCCTCTGTGTTCAGCAGCGTAGGAGATAGCCTCGACCGTCCAATCGCCTCTTTGCCAATAGAAAGTGCGGCCCACAGCGAAAAGAAAAATATTTGTTTGAAGTAAATTTCGGCGACACTGTGCTATAAATCACCCGTGCGTCTCCCTCTCGCAAGAGTCCTGTCTCAGGGTACCCGCAGTTTATTCAAGGGCGAGGCATTTCAAAGCTGCTCCCTTCTCCGTGAAGTTTTGAGTGTTGTGGGAACCGATAGGGTAGATAGAGAGAAACTGATTGGGGATTCAAGGACTAAGGAACATTGTCCAAAGATTCGAGCCAAGCCTTTCAGGACAAAGAAAGACTTGCATTTATATAGCACCTTTCATGGCCACCGCACCCACCAAAGCACTTTACAGCCAATGAAGTGCTTTTGGTAATGTGCAGCGTGATTGTTAAACCTTTGATAATAAACCAATAGTTCTTAATAGCAATGTCGTGCTATGACTTCTTAAGCAAAGAACCCATGAAGCAAATACATTACACACTAGGTCTGTGCAGCAGAGCTGGTCTCCAATCGTCCTGGTTAACCCTGGACCAAGACCTAGCTCTGTCAAGCCCGTGTGGTGGCTGGTGTGCAACGGTCACCCACGTTAAAAAATCCACGCACAGGCATCTTCCACCCTTCAGGATGGAGTTCGGGTCCTTCATTCGAAACACCTGTGAACTCGTTCTTTTTTGGCGTGGAAACAAGTCATCCTCGTTTCGGGGGTCCACCTGCGATGATAATGATTACAGTTATGTTGATTGAGGATAAATATTGGCCAGGACACCGGGGATAACTCCCCTGCTCTTCTTCAAAATAATGAGAGAGCAGATGGGGTCTCGGTTTAACGTCTCATCCAAAAAACAGCCCCTCTGACAGTGCGGCACTCCCTCAGCACTGCACGTGTCATGTCAGCCGAGATTTATGTGCTCAAGTCCCTAGAGTGGGACTTGAACCCACAACCTTCTGACTCAGAAGGCAAGAGTGCTGCCCACTGAGCCACAGCTGACATTGGAGCAAAGTTATAAAAACACTTCAACACACAAAGGGAGGTAGAAGTTTGGAACTCTCTTCTGCAAACCGTCAATTGTTAATTTTAAACCTGAGACTGATAGATTTTTGTTAACCAAAGGTATCAAGGGATATGGGGCAAAGGCGGGTATATGGAGTTCGGTCGCAGATCAGCTGTGATCTCATTGAATGGCGGAACAGGCTCGAGGGGCTGAATGGCTTCATCCTAGTCCCATGTTGTCATGTTCCGATATAAGCTCCTGATTTTCCAGCTGCAGATGACTGAAGACTTCCTTTGTTGCCAAAAACCATTACCTTTTCCTGAGTTCTATACAGACAGACAAAAGGTGACGGACAGGAACAACAGACCAACTGCTCCATCAAGCCTTCCCCGCACTCATAATAGCTGGGGCATCATGATCAGATCTTTCTGTCCTCCCTGCCACCGCCCCCCCCATCCCCGCCACCCTACCCCCCCCCGCCGCTCCCCCCCACCCGCCACTTCCCCCCGCCACCCTACCCCCCCCGCCGCTCCCCCCCACCCGCCACTTCCACCCGCCCCCCCCCCGCCACCCTACCCCCCCCCGCCGCTCCCCCCCACCCGCCACTTCCCCCCGCCACCCTACCCCCCCCCGCCGCTCCCCCCCACCCGCCACTTCCACCCGCCCCCCCCCGCCACCCTACCCCCCCCGCCGCTCCCCCCCACCCGCCACTTCCCCCCGCCACCCTACCCCCCCCGCCGCTCCCCCCCACCCACCACTTCCCCCCGTCACCCCCCCCGCCACCCTACCCCCCCCCCGCCGCTCCGCCCCACCCGCCCCCCCCCCCCCGCCACCCTACCCTTGCAACCATGTGATTTCCTGGGAGGCAAGAAACCAGAGAAAAACCCACGGCCAATAAGAAAGAAAGACTTGCATTTATATAGCGCCTTTCACGACCACAGGACCTCTCAAAGAGCATAACAGCCAATGAAGTACTTTTGGAATGTAGTCACGGTTGTAATGTGGGAAACGCGGCAGCCAACTTGCGCACAGCAAGCTCCCACAAACAGCAATGTGATAATGAC
Source organism: Pristiophorus japonicus (assembly GCF_044704955.1). Classification (NCBI taxonomy): domain Eukaryota; kingdom Metazoa; phylum Chordata; class Chondrichthyes; family Pristiophoridae; genus Pristiophorus; species Pristiophorus japonicus. The sequence continues at coordinate 17,007,890 of NC_092002.1, read as the reverse complement.
CAGATTATCTGTTTTTTTGTTATGTTGATTGAGGGATAAATATTGGCCCAGAACACTGGGGATAACTCCCCTGCTCTTCCTTGAAATAGCGCCGTGGGATCGTTTACATCCACCTGAGAGAGCAGACTCGGCCTCGGTTCAACGGCTCATCCAAAAGACGGCACCTCCGACCGTGCAGCGCTCCCTCAGCACTGCACTGGGAGTGTCAGCCTAGATTTATGTAAGGGAAATTAAGGGGAAAAAATACTGTGAAATTCCCCACCGGCCCCCTTGGAAACCAGTCCAGGGGATTACGTGCATCAATTGTCTGCAAAGCCATTTAGCTTCCATACGATACAACCTCTGCCCCAGGTCCGAACCGGTCCAGCTCCCTTTTGAAGGTAATACAGTGAGTCAGTGCCCAACACACCAACTGGCAATGTATTGCAGAACCTCACTACTCTCTTCTGGTACTCTTTCCTGGCATGGGATCTTTTCTGTTCGAAGCAAAGCTGCAGTTATTTTGGTATCTCATACGAAAACAACCGGCGATTTGTTGACAGCTCATTGGCAAAGCCACTTTCTCGCTGGCTCCCATGGATATTATCTGAAAGCAATATAGGTTAATCTCACTTCTAACGTGCTCCCCCCGCTACACACGGGAAAGTTTGTCATCTCTTTCTCTGCCCGCATCCCTTCCCCTCCGCCCTACCCTGAGCCAAATGCCCTTGCTGAGATTGGGAGTGTAATGTGCGCACGTGTGAGCGTGCACACAGGCTTATGGGAGCTGCAGCACTGCGAGTGGCTTAGCCAGTCATGTGATGTTCACAAGGCTCAATAAAACCCCAGTTAATTGAGTTCAGGTTCTCCACGATGAGGCATGCCACTGTGAGCCTGGTGGATGAACTGGTCGGGTCGAGTTTGATTGTTCAAACTTTGCTAATAAACCAGCTAGTTCTTCACAGCAAATGTGTAGCTGTGAGTTCTTAAGCCAAGAACCCATGAAGCAAATACACTGCAGAGAGCTTGTCATGTTGCAGAAGCGAACGTCCCAAGCAGCCCAGGACCCCATGCCCCGGCACCCATTCACTATATATACAGTAGACACCTCAACTCGCTGGAGAAATACCACCAACGCTGTCTCCGCAAGATCCTACAAATCCCCTCGGAGGACAGACGCACCAACGTCAGTGTTCTCGATCAGGCCAACATCCCCAGCATCGATCACATTCGATCAGCTCCGCTGGGCAGGCCACATTGTTCGCATGTCCGACACGAGAATCCCAAAGCAAGCGCTCTACTTGGAACTCCCACACGGCAAACGAGCCCCAGGTGGGCAGAGGAAACGTTTCAAGGTCACCTCAAAGCCTCTGTGACAAAGTGCAACATCCCCACTGATACCTGGGAGTCCCTGGCCAAAGGCCGCCCTAAGTGGAGGAAGTGCATCCGGGAGGGCGCTGAGCACCTCGAGTCTCGTCGCCGAGAGCATGCAGAAATCAAGCGCAGGCAGCGGAAGGAGCGTGCGGCAAACCAGACTCCCCACCCACCCCTTTCCTCAACCACTGTCTGTCCCACCTGTGACAGAGACCGTGGTTCCCATATTGAACTCACTTTTAGAGTGGAAGCAAATCTTCCTCGATTCCGAGGGGCTGCCGATGATGATGATGATGGTGATGGTGACGGTACACCAATGGTCCGCTCCACCCTGCCGACCACCATCTTGTCTTCAAAAGGCATAGCCCAGATTGGCTCATGTTCTTTTGCATCTTTTGTGGAGTTAAGATGATGCTGGCAGGGTACAAACCTCAAGCAGGGTTAGGGAAAAATATATTTTATAACTTGTTTCTTTTGGATATGTAATAGAAAGTTATTGTAATATTAAACTTCTGACATCATGCAGCCGTTGAATTATTGCGCTTGTAATGGCCTTCATTCATCACTGTTAATCATGTGTATGCATTATCCATTCTAAACTCTGCTGTCCAAATCGTACCAAGTCCTGTTCTCCCGTAGCCCCTGTGCTCGCTAATCTATAATGGCATTCGATCCAGCAACGCATCAATTTTAAAACCCTCAGTTCAAATCCCTCCATGGCTTCGCCCCTCTCTATCTTTGTAACCTCCTCCAGCCCTAGTAACCTCAAGACCTCTTGCACATCTCCAATTTTATTCGCCCCACCATTGGTGGCCGTGCCTTCAGCTGCCTGGACCCCAAGCTCTGGAATTCCCTCCCTAAACCTCTCCACCTCCCTCTGCGCGTTTGAGACGCTTCTGAAAACCCTACCTCTTTGACCAAGTATTCGGTCACCTGTCCTAATGTTTCTTTAATTGGCTCGGTGTCAAACTTTGTTTGATAATCACTCCTGTGAAGCAACTTGGGACATTTTACTGCTTTAAAAGCACGGTATAAATACAAGGGGAAGTGAAAAAAAAGAAGCGTCTATCATGACATCCCAAAGCGCTTTACAGCCAATGAAGTACTTTTGGAGTGCTGAGGGAGTGCCGCACTATCGAAGGTGCCGTCTTTCAGATGTGACGTTAAACCGAGGCCCCGTCTGCTCTCTCAGGTGGACGTAAAAAATCCCGCGGCACTATTTCGAAGAAGAGCAGGGGAGTTCTCCCCGGTGTCCTGGCCAATATTTATCCCTCAAACAGATTAGCCGGTCATTATCACGTTGCTGTTTGTGGGAGCTTGCTGTGCACAAATTGGCTGCCGCGTTTCCCACATTACAACAGTGACTGCACTCCAAAAGTAATTCATTGGCTGTAAAGCTCTTTGAGAGGTCCGGTGGTTGCGAAAGGCGCTATATCAACGCACCTCTTTCCTTCTTCCTTTGAAGTCTGTCATGGCATTACTGGCTTCATGTGACAGGAAAAGGCGTGGCTGTGATAAAGTACTTCCAGTGCCAAGGGATCACATGACAGGAAGGAGCATGTGGCCAGGATGGTCAGCATTGTCCTTACATTTGGAGTGACTCCTGCCGACCGACTGGACGGTCCCAAATTTAAAAGTAACGTTCACAACAGACAGAGGTCTACGTAAATAAATACATTAGAACAAAAGAATTAGGAGCAGGAGTCGGCCATTCGGCCCCTCGAGCCTGCTCCGACATTCAATAAGATCATGGCTGATCTTCGACCTCAACTTCACTTTCCCGCACTATCCCCATATCCCTCGATTCCCTTAATATCCAAAAATCTATCGCTCTCTAAATCTGAAAATGCCAACTCTTATTTGCTTTTGATGATCAAATTCCATATATGATTTGTAATACTTTTCTTCTTCAGGATTTGTAGTTCTATGGAGACTCCAATTTGAGAATAAACACAGACAAAAAATACAGACACATGAATATTAAAGCATTCCCGTTGGATTGGCTTGATAAACATCTTCATTATTTAAAGGTGTCTCACAGCGGTTTTTTTCCCTTGTTGGAGATAATTTTATTGTAAAGAAATGCAAATAGAATTAAAAACCTGCATCATTTTTCCATTGGCATTCCAGGCTCAACTTTATCTCAAGTTTAACATGTTTCTCTGTTTTTATTTAAAGATCATCTTAGCAGAGTGCATGCTCAACTTTGCAGCTTTTAAGAACATTGGAACATAAGAAATAGGAGCAGGAGTCGGCCATTTGGCCCCTCGAGCCATTCAATACGATCCTGGCTGATCTGATCCTGGCCTCAACACTTCCCTGTCCGCTCCCCATAACCCTTGACTCCCTTTACATTACTATATATCATATTTAATAAAAGGTATATTCAATGGACATTCCCTTCTGATATCAGCCATGTGAATGATCAGCCATGATCTTATTGAATGGTGGTGTAGGCTCGAAGGGCCGAATGGCCTACTCCAGCACCTATTTTCTATGTTTCTATGTAACCACTTTGATGTCCCAATGGCATGATGAAATAGCTTGAAGAGACAGGAAAAGCAACTGAATGATGTCTGTTCAAAGACGTCATCCTCGGTTCAAAGATGGTATGCTTGCCTCTGTATCGGAATGTCATAGGTTCAAGCCCCACCCCAGAGAGTTGTGCACGTAACTATATTTACGAAAGGATATACTTGCTTTGGAGGCAGTTCAGAGAAGGTTCACTAGGTTGATTCCGGGGATCAGGGGGTTGACTTATGAGAAAAGGTTGAGTAAGTTGGACCTCTACTCATTGGAATTCAGAAGAATGAGAGGTGATCTAATCGAAACGTATAAGATTATGAGGGGGCTTGACAAGATGGATGCAGAGAGGATGTTTCCACTGATGGGGGAGACTAGAACTAGGGGGCACAATCTTAGAATAAGGGGCCGCCCATTTAAAGCAGAGATGAGGAGAAATTTCTTCTCTCAGAGGGTTGTGGATCTGTGGAATTCGTGGCCTCAGAGAGCTGTGGAAGCTGGGACATTGAATAAATTTAAGACAGAAATAGACAGTTTCTTAAACGATAAGGGAATAAGGGGTTATGGGGAGCAGGCAGGGAAGTGGAGCTGAGTCCATGATCAGATCAGCCAAGATCGTATTAAATGGCGGAGCAGGCTCGAGGGGCCGTATGGCCTGCTCCTGCTCCTATTTCTTATGTTCATATGTTCTTATTATGGTCGCAGTTCAGCACAGTGCTGAGGGAGTGCTGCACTGTCGGAGGTGCCATCTCTCGGATGAGACGTTAAACCGAGACGCCGCCTGCTCCCTTGGGTGGATGTAAACGATCCCGTGACATTATTCAAAAAAGAGACCCGGGGTTGAAATTCGTTAGGGCGGTGTCACCACCCGAGCACTGACTTTACCGCCGGCGTTAGGTACGGGCTCTAACCGCACAATTCCGTTTTAATGGCCAAAGATGAGAGAGCAGGGCTAAACGGTGGCGTTGCGCACTCGCCCTCTGAGCGCGTGGGCAGGGGGCCGACTGAATTCTGCAATGGGAGGCTGGGAAATGGGAAGAAAAATGAAGAAAGAAAAAAACCCTCAAATTTCTCCGACCTGCACACAAACTTCCCCCGCTGTTACAACGAATGAAAAAAATGAAGAAATCAATAAAGAAGACAACGTACCTTGCTCTCCGGCCGATTCCGCCCGAGTTCTGCTCTTTAACCACCACGTTATCCAGGCTGTACGATCGCCCGCCGGTACGGCAGCCATACAAACGAAATATCGCAACAGAGGCGCCAAGGAGGCATTGCCCGCGTACTGATGTCACGGTTTCTATGGCGTTGGCCGGCGGGACGATAAGTTTTAACGCCCTTAAAAAATGACCACCGAATTTCGCGTCGGGCGTAAACAGCACCCAGTGCCACTCCCACCCACCCAACTCCCAGTTAGCACCTAACACCGGCGTTATCGGCAGGTGTTAGCAACCGAATTTCGACCCCCGGCGTACCGGTCCAATGTTTATCGCTCGACCAACATCACTCAAAACAGATTATCTGGTCATTAGCACATTGCAGTTTGTGGGAGCTTGCTGTGCACAAATTAGCTGCCGTGTTTCCCGCACTACGACAGTGACTACACTCCAAAAAATGCTTCATTGGCTGTAAAGTGCTTTGAGACGCCCTGAGTCCACGAAAGGCGCGAGTTTTTGTTTTATTGTTGGTGACATTGTGCCGTGCAGAAAATGGCCGCCACACTTGCCGATCAAACCAATTCACGGCACGGGGAGATGTCTTTGGATGTTGCTGGAGGACAGGACCAGGCATTGTTGAACCGTAAGTCTACTCTTTTAAGCTCGTGAGCAATGGGCACTTGATACTGGAGGGCGAGCGGATCTCAAGGAGCTCGTGGAGCAGCCTACGTCGGGAGAGAAATAATTACTATAATTCAACGAGCTAACAAATTACATTTTTTTTAAAACACACACGGCAACGGCAAGATTCAACATGAGCTAAAAAACAAATTGCGCGGATCTGACGGATGTGCGGGGGTGCGATTTGTTGTTGGCCGTTATAAATAATTGATGGCTAAAATGAAGGAGAAAGTGGGCAATAAATTCTGTTTGTTATAATGCAATAATGAGCGAATTTGCATTATTTCTCCCTGTGTTAATAGCCGGGCTAGTTCCTGCTGTGGCTGCAGTATCCAGGGGCCCCTGGCAGCTCCTGAGTGGAGTGCTCTGTGCAAGATGGATGACTATAATGACTGTTTGCATGAGGCTGGGCAAATATGAGGCTGTTGACAAATTTGCAGGCAGTAAAATAGTCAGCCGTGGGACCCATTACCCTGCTCGTCAGTGCTCCTCTTAAATATCACTTGCAATATTACTCATAAATCTTTGAAGAGCTTATCCCTGGAGCTCACTTAACAACCAGTTTTAATCAAGCAGTTGACACAGGGAGAAAAATTATTTTCTCCCGGAGTGCAAATTAATTTGTGCGCTGTTCCCCTTGCCGCGACACGATCATTTACTTCACGCTGTTCCCCTTGTCCTCCCCCAAGCCCGTCTGGCCTTCCTCGGTCAGCTCTCAGAGAGTGAAGTATCGCTGGCCCCGCGCACACCTCTGAGGGGAAGGCTTCCAGGGCAAGAAAAACGATGCGGGTCAGGACGGAATCCAGTAACGATATTCCCAAACGCTGGATGCACTTGCTCGACTCAGGATACTCCATCCCTCTCCCCAACTCCTGTCTGAGGCTGAACCATGCCGTTCGCAACCTTGGTGCCATATTTGACCCTGAAATGAGCTTCAGGCCACATATCCGCAGCATAACTAAGACCGTCTATTCCCACCTGCGTAACATCGCCCGTCTCCGCCCTTGCCTCAGCTCATCCGCTGCTGAAACTCTCAACCATTCCTTTGTTACCTCCAGACTTGACTATTCCAACACACTCCTGGCCGGCCTCCCACAGTCTACCCTACGTAAACTAGAGGTGATCCAAAACTTGTCCTAACTCGCACCAAGTCCCGCTCACCCATCACCCACTGTGCTCGCTGACCTACATTGGCTCCCGGTTAAGCAACGCCTCGATTTCAAAATTCTCATCCTTGTTTACAAATCCCTCCATGGCCCTTGCCCCCTCCCTATCTCTGTAATCTCCTCCAGCCCCACAACCCCCCCCGAGATGTCTGCGCTCCTCTAATTCTGCCCTCCTGAGCATCCCTGATTATAATCGTCCCACCATTGGTGGCCGTGCCTTCTGTTACCTGGGCCCCAAGCTCTGGAACCCCCTGCCTAAACCTCTCCACCTCTCTACCTCTCTTTCCTCCTTCAAGATGCTCCTTAAAACCCCAACCTCTTTGACCGAGCTTTTAGTCACCTGCGCTAATTTCCACTTATGCGGCTCGGTGTCAAATTTTTATCGCATTATACTCCTGTGAAGTGCCTTAGGACGTTTCACTACGATAAAGGCACTATATAAATACAAGTTGTTGTTGTTGTTGTCTATGGAACCCGCCACAAACTCTGTTCCACAGCCAGCGATTCTACCCGCTCCCGGATCACCGTCTCAGGCTGAATCTGATTGGTCGCAGCCTTGGATTCCTATTTGACGCTGAACTGAGCTTCCGACCCCATAAACGCCCGATCTCAGTAACCTCCTCCAGCCCTACAACCCTCCAACGCTGGCTTGCTGTTCATCCTCTGCTGCCTTCCTAGTGATAGCCGTGGCTCAGTGGGCAGCACATTTGCTTCTGGGTCAGAAGGTTGTGGGTTCAAATCCCACTCTAGGGACTTGAGCACAAAAATCTAGGCTGATGCTACCAGTGCAGTGCTGAGGGAGTGCTGCACTGTTGGAGGTGCTGTCTTTTGGATGAGATGTTTAGCCGAGGCCCTATCTGCTCTCTCAGGTGGATGTAAAAGATACCACGGCACTATTTCGAAGAGAAGCAGGGGAGTTCTCGCTGGTGTCTTGGCCAATATTTATCCCTTAATCAATATAACAAAAAACAGATTATCTGGGTCATTATCACATTGCTGTGTGTGGGAGCTTGCTGTGCGCAAATTGGCTGCCGCGTTTCCCACATTACAACAGTGACTACACTCCAAAAGTACTTCATTGGCTGTAAAGCGCTTTGAGACGTCCGGTGGTTGTGAAAGGCGCTATATAAATGCAAGTATTTCTTTCCTTCACCCCACCATTGACCCTTCACCCCATCATTGACCATTCACCCCACCATTGGCATCTGGGCCCTGAGCTCTGGAATTCCCTTCTTAAACCTCTCCACCACTCTCAGCTCAAAACCAACATCACTGACCAAACCTTTGGCTACCTGTCCAAACGACTTCTTCTTTGGCTCGGTGTCAACTTTGGCCTGATTATGCTCCTGTCAAGTGCCTCGGACGTTCTTCTACTTGAAATAAATGTAAGTTGTTTTTGGAGTAGGAGATCACAGGGGGTCTCGGCGAGGGGGGGGGGGGGTGGTCTCTCAGGCCATCAGATTTCAGTCCAGCTGGCTTTAGATTTTGCTGTTTGTTAGCTCACTGGCATGTTAATTCTGATGCTGCATGTTAATAAAAAAAATGTTTAATACAAAATAGAACCTTTGTCTTTTTGTAGTTCGTGCTTCAAGCTTCAGAGAGGGGCACACTTATTTAATGTGGGTCGCTGGGAGTGTATCTGTATTTAGAGGGGTTCTCTAGGAGTGTGTCAGTAATTACAGGGGGTCCCCGGGAGTGTGTCAGTAATTACAGGGGGTCCCCGGGTGTGTGTCAGTATTTACAGGAAGTCCCCGGGGGTGTGTCAGTATTTACAGGGGGTCCCCAGGAGTGTGTCAGTATTTACGGGGGTCCCTGGGATTGTGTCAGTATTTACAGGGGGTCCCTGGGATTGTGTGTCAGTATTTACAGGGGATCCACGGGAGTGTGTCAGTATTTACAGGGGGTCCCTGGGTGTGTGTCAGTATTTACAGGGGGTCCCCAGGAGTGTGTCAGTATTTACAGAGGATCCCTGGGATTGTGCCAGTATTTACAGGGGATCCCCGGGAGTGTGTCAGTATTTACAGGGGGTCCCCAGGAGTGTGTCAGTATTTACAGGGGGTCCCCGGGAGTGTGTCAGTATTTACAGAGGGTCCCTGGCTGTGTGTCAGTATTTACAGAGGATCCCTGGGAGTGTGTCAGTATTTACAGGGGGTCCCCACGAGAGTGTCAGTATTTACAGAGGATCCCTGGGATTGTGTCAGTATTTACAGGGGATCCCCGGGAGTGTGTCAGTATTTACAGGGGGTCCCTGGGATTGTGTGTCAGTATTTACAGGGGATCCCCGGGAGTGTGTCAGTATTTACAGGGGGTCCCCGGGAGTGTGTCAGTATTTACAGGGGGTCCCCAGGAGTGTGTCAGTATTTACAGGGGGTCCCCGGGAGTGTGTCAGTATTTACAGAGGGTCCCTGGCTATGTGTCAGTATTTACAGAGGATCCCTGGGAGTGTGTCAGTATTTACAGAGGGTCCCCAGGAGAGTGTCAGTATTTACAGGGGGTCCCCAGGAGTGTGTCAGTATTTACAGGGGGTCCCCGGGAGTGTGTCAGTATTTACAGGGGGTCCCTGGCTATGTGTCAGTATTTACAGAGGATCCCTGGGAGTGTGTCAGTATTTACAGGGGGTCCCCAGGAGAGTGTCAGTATTTACAGGGGGTCCCCAGGAGTGTGTCAGTATTTACAGGGGGTCCCCGGAAGTGTGTCAGTATTTACAGAGGGTCCCTGGCTGTGTGTCAGTATTTACAGGGGGTCCCCGGGAGTGTGTCAGTATTTACAGAGGGTCCCTGGCTATGTGTCAGTATTTACAGAGGATCCCTGGGAGTGTGTCAGTATTTACAGGGGGTCCCTGGGATTGTGTGTCAGTATTTACAGGGGATCCCCGGGAGTGTGTCAGTATTTACAGGGGGTCCCCGGGAGTGTGTCAGTATTTACAGGGGGTCCCCAGGAGTGTGTCAGTATTTACAGGGGGTCCCCGGGAGTGTGTCAGTATTTACAGAGGGTCCCTGGCTATGTGTCAGTATTTACAGAGGATCCCTGGGAGTGTGTCAGTATTTACAGGGGGTCCCCAGGAGAGTGTCAGTATTTACAGGGGGTCCCCAGGAGTGTGTCAGTATTTACAGGGGGTCCCCGGGAGTGTGTCAGTATTTACAGAGGGTCCCTGGCTGTGTGTCAGTATTTACAGAGGATCCCTGGGAGTGTGTCAGTATTTACAGGGGGTCCCCACGAGAGTGTCAGTATTTACAGAGGATCCCTGGGATTGTGTCAGTATTTACAGGGGATCCCCGGGAGTGTGTCAGTATTTACAGGGGGTCCCCGGGAGTGTGTCAGTATTTACAGGGGGTCCCCAGGAGTGTGTCAGTATTTACAGGGGGTCCCCGGGAGTGTGTCAGTATTTACAGGGGGTCCCCACGAGAGTGTCAGTATTTACAGGGGGTCCCTGGGATTGTGTGTCAGTATTTACAGGGGGTCCATGGGATTGTGTGTCAGTATTTACAGGGGATCCCCGGGAGTGTGTCAGTATTTACAGGGGGTCCCCGGGAGTGTGTCAGTATTTACAGGGGGTCCCCAGGAGTGTGTCAGTATTTACAGGGGGTCCCCGGGAGTGTGTCAGTATTTACAGAGGGTCCCTGGCTGTGTGTCAGTATTTACAGAGGATCCCTGGGAGTGTGTCAGTATTTACAGGGGGACCCCACGAGAGTGTCAGTATTTACAGAGGATCCCTGGGATTGTGTCAGTATTTACAGGGGATCCCCGGGAGTGTGTCAGTATTTACAGGGGGTCCCCTGTAGTGTGTCTGTATTTACAGGGGGTCCCCAGGAGTGTGTCAGTATTTACAGGGGGTCCCCGGGAGTGTGTCAGTATTTACAGGGGGTCCCCACGAGAGTGTCAGTATTTACAGGGGGTCCCTGGGATTGTGTGTCAGTATTTACAGGGGATCCCCGGGAGTGTGTCAGTATTTACAGGGGGTCCCCGGGAGTGTGTCAGTATTTACAGGGGGTCCCTGGGATTGTGTGTCAGTATTTACAGGGGATCCCCGGGAGTGTGTCAGTATTTACAGGGGGTCCCCGGGAGTGTGTCAGTATTTACAGGGGGTCCCCAGGAGTGTGTCAGTATTTACAGGGGGTCCCCGGGAGTGTGTCAGTATTTACAGAGGGTCTCTGGCTGTGTGTCAGTATTTACAGAGGATCCCTGGGAGTGTGTCAGTATTTACAGAGGATCCCTGGGAGTGTGTCAGTATTTACAGGGGGTCCCCAGGAGAGTGTCAGTATTTACAGAGGGTCCCTGGCTGTGTGTCAGTATTTACAGAGGATCCCTGGGAGTGTGTCAGTATTTACAGGGGGTCCCCGGGAGTGTGTCAGTATTTACAGAGGATCCCTGGGATTGTGTCAGTATTTACAGGGATCCCCGGGAGTGTGTCAGTATTTACAGGGGGTCCCCGGGAGTGTGTCAGTATTTACAGGGGGTCCCCAGGAGTGTGTCAGTATTTACAGGGGGTCCCCGGGAGTGTGTCAGTATTTACAGGGGGTCCCCACGAGAGTGTCAGTATTTACAGGGGGTCCCTGGGATTGTGTGTCAGTATTTACAGGGGATCCCCGGGAGTGTGTCAGTATTTACAGGGGGTCCCCGGGAGTGTGTCAGTATTTACAGGGGGTCCCCAGGAGTGTGTCAGTATTTACAGGGGGTCCCCGGGAGTGTGTCAGTATTTACAGAGGGTCCCTGGCTGTGTGTCAGTATTTACAGAGGATCCCTGGGAGTGTGTCAGTATTTACAGGGGGTCCCCAGGAGTGTGTCCGTATTTACATGGGTCCCCGGGAGTGTGTCAGTATTTAAAGGGGATCCCCACGAGAGTGTCAGTATTTACAGGGGGTCCCTGGGATTGTGTGTCAGTATTTACAGGGGATCCCCGGGAGTGTGTCAGTATTTACAGGGGGTCCCTGGGAGTGTGTCAGTATTTACAGGGGGTCCCCAGGAGTGTGTCAGTATTTACAGGGGGTCCCCGGGAGTGTGTCAGTATTTACAGGGGGTCCCCACGAGAGTGTCAGTATTTACAGGGGGTCCCTGGGATTGTGTGTCAGTATTTACAGGGGATCCCCGGGAGTGTGTCAGTATTTACAGGGGGTCCCCGGGAGTGTGTCAGTATTTACAGGGGGTCCCCAGGAGTGTGTCAGTATTTACAGGGGGTCCCCGGGAGTGTGTCAGTATTTACAGAGGGTCCCTGGCTATGTGTCAGTATTTACAGAGGATCCCTGGGAGTGTGTCAGTATTTACAGGGGGTCCCCAGGAGAGTGTCAGTATTTACAGGGGGTCCCCAGGAGTGTGTCAGTATTTACAGGGGGTCCCCGGGAGTGTGTCAGTATTTACAGAGGGTCCCTGGCTGTGTGTCAGTATTTACAGAGGATCCCTGGGAGTGTGTCAGTATTTACAGGGGGTCCCCACGAGAGTGTCAGTATTTACAGAGGATCCCTGGGATTGTGTCAGTATTTACAGGGGATCCCCGGGAGTGTGTCAGTATTTACAGGGGGTCCCCGGGAGTGTGTCAGTATTTACAGGGGGTCCCCAGGAGTGTGTCAGTATTTACAGGGGGTCCCCGGGAGTGTGTCAGTATTTACAGGGGGTCCCCACGAGAGTGTCAGTATTTACAGGGGGTCCCTGGGATTGTGTGTCAGTATTTACAGGGGGTCCATGGGATTGTGTGTCAGTATTTACAGGGGATCCCCGGGAGTGTGTCAGTATTTACAGGGGGTCCCCGGGAGTGTGTCAGTATTTACAGGGGGTCCCCAGGAGTGTGTCAGTATTTACAGGGGGTCCCCGGGAGTGTGTCAGTATTTACAGAGGGTCCCTGGCTGTGTGTCAGTATTTACAGAGGATCCCTGGGAGTGTGTCAGTATTTACAGGGGGTCCCCACGAGAGTGTCAGTATTTACAGAGGATCCCTGGGATTGTGTCAGTATTTACAGGGGATCCCCGGGAGTGTGTCAGTATTTACAGGGGGTCCCCTGTAGTGTGTCAGTATTTACAGGGGGTCCCCAGGAGTGTGTCAGTATTTACAGGGGGTCCCCGGGAGTGTGTCAGTATTTACAGGGGGACCCCGGGAGTGTGTCAGTATTTACAGAGGGTCCCTGGCTGTGTGTCAGTATTTACAGAGGATCCCTGGGAGTGTGTCAGTATTTACAGGGGGTCCCCAGGAGTGTGTCCGTATTTACATGGGTCCCCGGGAGTGTGTCAGTATTTAAAGGGGATCCCCACGAGAGTGTCAGTATTTACAGGGGGTCCCTGGGATTGTGTGTCAGTATTTACAGGGGATCCCCGGGAGTGTGTCAGTATTTACAGGGGGTCCCTGGGAGTGTGTCAGTATTTACAGGGGGTCCCCAGGAGTGTGTCAGTATTTACAGGGGGTCCCCGGGAGTGTGTCAGTATTTACAGGGGGTCCCCACGAGAGTGTCAGTATTTACAGGGGGTCCCTGGGATTGTGTGTCAGTATTTACAGGGGATCCCCGGGAGTGTGTCAGTATTTACAGGGGGTCCCCGGGAGTGTGTCAGTATTTACAGGGGGTCCCCAGGAGTGTGTCAGTATTTACAGGGGGTCCCCGGGAGTGTGTCAGTATTTACAGAGGGTCCCTGGCTGTGTGTCAGTATTTACAGAGGATCCCTGGGAGTGTGTCAGTATTTACAGGGGGTCCCCAGGAGTGTGTCCGTATTTACATGGGTCCCCGGGAGTGTGTCAGTATTTAAAGGGGATCCCCACGAGAGTGTCAGTATTTACAGGGGGTCCCTGGGATTGTGTGTCAGTATTTACAGGGGATCCCCGGGAGTGTGTCAGTATTTACAGGGGGTCCCTGGGAGTGTGTCAGTATTTACAGGGGGTCCCCAGGAGTGTGTCAGTATTTACAGGGGGTCCCCGGGAGTGTGTCAGTATTTACAGGGGGTCCCCACGAGAGTGTCAGTATTTACAGGGGGTCCCTGGGATTGTGTGTCAGTATTTACAGGGGATCCCCGGGAGTGTGTCAGTATTTACAGGGGGTCCCCGGGAGTGTGTCAGTATTTACAGGGGGTCCCCAGGAGTGTGTCAGTATTTACAGCGGGTCCCCGGGAGTGTGTCAGTATTTACAGAGGGTCCCTGGCTGTGTGTCAGTATTTACAGAGGATCCCTGGGAGTGTGTCAGTATTTACAGGGGGTCCCCAGGAGTGTGTCAGTATTTACATGGGTCCCCGGGAGTGTGTCAGTATTTACAGGGGGTCCCTGGGAGTGTGTCAGTATTTACAGGGGGTCCCCAGGAGTGTGTCAGTATTTACATGGGTCCCCGGGAGTGTGTCAGTATTTACACGGGGTCCCCAAGAGAGTGTCAGTATTTACAGGGGGTCCCTGGGATTGTGTGTCAGTATTTACAGGGGATCCCCGGGAGTGTGTCAGTATTTACAGGGGGTCCCCGGGAGTGTGTCAGTATTTACAGGGGGTCCTCAGGAGTGTGTCAGTATTTACAGGGGGTCCCCGGGAGTGTGTCAGTATTTACAGAGGGTCCCTGGCTGTGTGTCAGTATTTACAGAGGATCCCTGGGAGTGTGTCAGTATTTACAGGGGGTCCCCAGGTGAGTGTCAGTATTTACAGGGGGTCCCCAGGAGTGTGTCAGTATTTACAGGGGGTCCCCGGGAGTGTGTCAGTATTTACAGAGGGTCCCTGGCTGTGTGTCAGTATTTACAGTGGGTCCCTGGCTGTGTGTCAGTATTTACAGAGGATCCCTGGGAGTGTGTCAGTATTTACAGGGGGTCCCCAGGAGTGTGTCAGTATTTACAGGGGGTCCCCAGGCGTGCGTCAGTATTTACAGGGGACCCCGGGAGTGTGTCAGAATTTACAGAGGATCCCTGGGTGTGTGTCAGTATTTACATGGGTCCCCGGGAGTGTGTCAGTATTTACAGGGGGTCCCCAGGAATGTGTCAGTATTTACATGGGTCCCCGGGAGTGTGTCAGTATTTACAGGGGATCCCCATGAGTGTGTCAGTATTTACAGGGAGTCCCTGGGAATGTGTCAATATTTACGGGGGGTCCCCACAAATAAGTTTGAAAATCCCTAAGCGTACAGTGGTTGGCAAATTATTTAAAATTCTCCTTTCACTTTTCTTAATATTTGCTTCTTCTCCCTCTCTCTTGCTCTCTCTATCCCTCTCTTGTTTTCCATCTTAACCTCTCGCTCCTTCCCTATCTCCCTCTGTATCCCCTCTCGCTATCTCTCTCTATCTCTCCGTCTCTCTCTGTGTATCTCTCTCCTCTGTTCCCTCTATCTCTCCCTCTGTCTCCCCTCTCTCTGTCTCTCTCTCTGTCTGTGTGCACACTCACAAAGCTGCGGGCTAGTGGCACAGGCTTCCTTAACCTGCGTTTGGCTCGAACACCATAAAAGCCATTTCCCACGCTGGAGAATGCTTCCCCTCCCCCACCTGGCTGAGTCACTGGCTCCTTGGCCCAGTACCAGGCAGTGGAACAAGTCAGCTCTGTTACAGGCTGGCAGCCTGAAGAGTAAAGGCACTCTATGAGGTACATTTTTCACAATTGGCCATCAGATGTGCTTTGGCTCATATTGAGACTCAGGTAGAGTCGGCCCGGGAGAGGCAGGAAGGGAGGGGGAAAAGGAGAAAGGAAGAGTGAGAGAAAGAAAGAGAGAAAGAGAGAAAGAAAGAGAGAAAGAAAGAGAGAAAGAGAGAAAGAAAGAGAGACAGATAGAAAGAGAAGTAAGTTACCTTTCAATTATAGTCAATATTATGTATGCAAACACGGCAGTCAATTTTCACATAATAACGGTCCCACCAACAGTACAATAGAAATAACTTGCATTTATATAGCCCCTTTCATGATCTCAGGAGGTCCTAAAGTGCTTTACCGCCAATGAACTGCTTTTGAAGTGTAGTCGCTGTTTTAATGTAGGAAATACGGTAGACAATGTGTGCACAACAAACTCCCACACTCAGCAAGAAGGTCATCTGTTTTTAGGTGTTGGTTCGGGGCTAAATGTTGGCCAGAACACCAGGGCATCCCTGTGGAGCACACACAGAGGCAACATTCCATCCCCTTTTGTATCCCCTTAGCCCCAAGGGGGCTAATGATCACCCATTCTTTGCTCATACTCTCCTTTCCCACATAAAAGAACATAAGAACATAAGAAATAGGAACAGGAGTAGGCCATACGGCCCCTCGAGCCTGCTCCTCCATTTAATATGATCATGGCTGATCCTATCATGGACTCAGGTCCACTTCCCTGCCCGCTCTCCATAACCTCTTATTCCCTTATCATTTAAGAAACTATCTATTTCTGTCTTAAATTTATTCAATGTCCCAGCTTCCACAACTCTCTAAGGCAACGAATTCCATAGATTTACAACCTTCTGAGAGAAGAAATTTCTCCTCATCTCTGTTTTAAATGGGCAGCCCCTTATTCTAAGATTATGCCCCCTAGTTCTAGTCTCCCCTATCAGTGGAAACATCCTCTCTGCATCCACCTTGTAAAGCCCCCTCATAATCTTATGCGTTTCAATAAGATCACCTCTCATTCTTCTAAATTCCAATGAGTAGAGGCCCAAACTTACTCAACCTTTCCTCATAAGTCAACCCCCTGATCCCCGGAATCAACCTAGTGAACCTTCTCTGAACTGCCTCCAAAGCAAGTATATCCTTTCGTAAATATGGAAACCAAAACTGCACGCAGTATTCAAGGTGTGGCCTCACCAATACCTTATATAGCTGTAGCAAGACTTCCCTGTTTTTATACTCCATCCCTTTTGCAATAAAGGCCAAGATACTATTGGCCTTCCTGATCACTTGCTGTACCTGCATACTATCCTTTTGTGTTTCATGCACAAGTACCCCCAGGTCCCGCTGTACTGCAGCACTTTGCAATCTTTCTCCATTTAAATAACAACTTGTTCTTTGATTTTTTTCTGCCAAAGTGCATGACCTCACACTTTTCCAACATTATACCCCATCTGCCAAAATTTTGCACACTCACTTAGCCTGTCTATGTCCTTTTTGCAGATTTTTTGCAGCTTTTCCTCCCATCTTTGTATCACCAGCAAACTTGGCTACATTACACTTCTTCCAAGTCGTTAATATAGATTGTAAATAGTTGGGGTCCCAGCCCTGATCCCTGCGGCACCCCACTAGTTACCGGTTGCCAACCCGAGAATGAACCATTTATCCCGACTCTCTGTTTTCTGTTAGTTAGCCAATCCTCTATCCATGCTAATATATTACCCCCAACCCCGTGAACTTTTATCTTGTAATTCACTGAGCACGAGCAAGCCAGAGCAGTGGGAAGTGACTGAAGATCTGCTACCTTCCTAGCAGAGGCCGAGAAGAAGGCTGCCTCCAGTTTACATAAGGACATAAGAAATAGGGGCAGGAATAGGCCATTTGGCCCCTCGAGCCAATCCGCCATTCAATAAGAGCATGGCTGATCTGATCCTAGCTTCAACTCCACTTCCCCACCCGCTCCCCATATCGTTCAAAATTCTGTCTATCGCCACCTTAAATACATTCAATGACCCAGCCTCCACAGCTCTCTGGGGTAGAGAATTCCACAGATTCATGACCCTCTGAGAGAAAAATTCCTCCTCATCTCCATTTTAAATGGGTGACCCCTTATTCTGAAACATAGAAACATAGAAAATAGGAGCAGTAGTAGGCCATTCGGCCCCTCGAGTCTGCACCACCATTCAATATGATCATGGCTGATCCTCTATCTCAACAACATATTCCCGCTTTCTCCCCATACCCCTTGATGCCTTTTGTTTCTGTGGAGGCCAAGTCACTGAATATATTTAAGAGGGAGATAGTTAGATTTCTAGAAACAAAAGACATCAAGGGGTATGGGGAGAAAGCGGGAATATGGTGTCGTTATAGAGGATCAGCCATGATCATAGTGAATGGTGGTGCAGGCTCGAAGGGCCGACTGGCCTGTTCCTGCACCTATTTTCTATGTTTCTATGTTTCTATGTATCCATGGGGCAGTGGGGGAAGGCTTCAACACCCACAAGGCAATCGTTGATGTAATTTTTCTTGCTCTGAAGAAGTCAGGGGCGTCTGAATTTGAAAGCACTACGGCCTTGTGACAACTGCAGCCGACTGAAACCCTCACCCATGCCTTGTTGCCTCTAGACTTGACCATTCCAATGCATTCCTGGCCGGCCTCCCATATTCCACCCACCGTAAACTAGAGGTGATCCAAAACTCGGCAGCCCGTGTCCTAACTCGCACCAAGTTCCGTTCACCCATCACCCCCTGGGCTCGCTGATCTACATTGGCTCCTGGTTAAGCAACGCCTCGATTTCAAAATTCTCATCCTTGTTTTCAAATCCCTCCATGGCCCTCGCCCCTCCCTATCTCTGTAATCTCCTTCAGCCCCACAACCCCCCGCGATATCTGCGCTCCTCTAACTCTGCCCTCCTGAGCATCCCTGATTATAATCGCTCCACCATTGGTGGCCGTGCCTTCTGTTGCCTGGGTCCCAAGCTCTGGAACTCCCTGCCTAAACCTCTCCACCTCTCTTTCCTCTTTCAAGACGCTCCTTAAAACCTACCTCTTTGACCAAGCTTTTGGTCACCTGCCCTAATTTCTACTTATGCGGCTCGGTGTCAAATTTTATCACATAATACTCCTGTAAAGCGCCTTGGGTCGTTTCACTACGTTAAAGGTGATATATAAATACAAGCTGTTGTTATTGTTGACATATATAACCCTGTACATGTTGTCATACACAATCTGTACATTGAGAGAGGGGAAGGATATACTAGCTTTGGAGGGGGTACAGAGACGATTCACTGGGCTGATTCCGGAGATGAGGGGGTTACCTTATGATGATAGATTGAGTAGACTGGGTCTTTACTCATTGGAGTTCAGAAGGATTCAGGGTGATCTTATAGAAACATTTAAAATAATGAAAGGGATAGACAGGATAGAGGCAGAGAGGTTGTTTCCACTGGTCGGGGAGACTAGAACTAGGGGGCACAACCTCAAAATACGGGGGAGCCAATTTAAAACAGAGTTGAGAAGGAATTTCTTCTCCCAGAGGGTTGTGAATCTGTGGAATTCTCTGCCCAAGGAAGCAGTTGAGGCTAGCTCATTGAATGTATTCAAGTCACAGATAGATAGATTTTTAACCAATAAGGGAATTAAGGGTTATGGGGAGCGGGCGGGTAAGTGGAGCTGAGTCCACGGCCAGATCAGCCATGATCTTGTTGAATGGCGGAGCAGGCTCGAGGGGCTAGATGGCCTACTCCTGTTCCTAATTCTTATGTTCTTATGTAAGCCCTTCCTGTTCAGGTAGTTGAGCAGGTTTTCTGTAGGAGTTCACAAAGCACCGTGATACCATCAACTGTGTCGCGGACCTTGGTGAAGCCAGCAATTCCACACAATTGGATGGTCCTATCATGCTCGCTTCTGCTCACTTCTATAGGGGCAAAGAGCATGTGTTGTTGGTCCTGTCGGAGGATTGGGTAGTGGATTGAGGAGAATGTCCTTTCATTGGAGAGTCGGGGGACAGGGAACGAAGGCGGTGGTGTCAAAGGTCAGCTGGTCCTGACAGCGACTGCCTCTTACAAAGCTCAGTCTACTTGGCCCAGAGTGCGTTTCCAGTGTAAAAACAGGAGACTCAGAACTGTTGCAACACTGACCCTCGTTACAATAGTGCATCCAGTCATGACTCAATAGGCAAATGGCGGGGAGGGCCATAAAGCACCTGGAAACTCAATTTCCACAAATGTCCTCTCTGCCCGAAAAACGTTCCGACCCCATTTGTACATGGTTAAAACGGTGTGGATAATTCGCCCACTTGTGTTTAACTCACTTCATCGCCTCACCCCTCCCTGGTAGGCTTATACTCACTGGAATTTAAAAGAATGAGAGGGGATCTCATAGAAACATATAAAATTCTGACGGGATTGGACAGGTTAGATGCAGGAAAAATGTTCCCGATGTTGGGGAAGTCCAGAACCAGGGGCCACAGTCTAAGGATAAGTTTTAAGCCATTTAGGGCCGAGATGAGGAGAAACTTCTTCACTCAGAGAATTGTGGAATTCTCGACCACAGAAATTTGTTGAGGCCAGTTCGTTAGATATATTCAAGAGGGAGTTAGATGTGGCCCTTACGGCTAAAGGGATCAAGGGGTATGGAGAGAAAGTAGGAATGGGGTACTAAAGTTGCATGATCAGCCATGATCATATTGAATGGAGGTGCAGGCTCGAAGGGCCGAATGGCCGACTCCTGCACCTATTTTCTATGTTTCTATGTTTCTATGTCTCTGCGATGTCTTCCAGCCCTACAGCCCCACCCCGAACCTTCTCATTGGCTGACTCTGGCCTCTTGTGCAAACCGCACTCCCTTAGCTCCAACACTTTTGGCCGTGCCTTCAGCCACTGAGGTCACGAGGTCGGGAATCCCCTCCGTTCGGCCCATCGTGCCTGTGCCGGCTCTCTGAAAGAGCTCTCCGACCAGACCCGCAACCTCACCGGCTTTGACTACGCTTTGATTTTTGATTGACACTCTGCCTCTAGCGCCCTGTAGGGGGACTGTTTGGAAAACCAGGGTGGTCAGAGCAATCCTGGCGGTGGTGAGTGAAACAGTGAAACAATTAATGAATGAGGTAAGTTTGATTGTTTAGGTTATTTTTTTATTTTTGCGGTTTATCCTAATGTGGGGTGGGCAAAGTATTGGGAATGTTTTTTGTGTGTTTTGTTGAGATTTTTTCTCCCCACAGAAGCCTCTCTTCGGGCACTCCAAAACCGGCTCTTTAACAACGGATTTTCAGTTGCTCAGCCGTCCTAGTGCCCAAAAGGAGGTTTGGCACGCCTCCCTTAGCACCCCGCTTTCACTCCGGTCCCAGCTGGTGAATTTTGTGGCTGCAGCCGCAAACCATTTCCCGACACAACCTTTACCACCATGCCGCCATTACCTCCCGAAAAATACTCGACCCAAAAATTCAGCCCTGGTGTAAACATGCCTGCAAATTAGCTTGCTCCCTTCCTCCTCCCAGCATTGGTCCCTTAATTGGACATGCCCCTCCAGCCCGATGTCCTTGCTCTCCACCGACCCTGGGCTGCTTCTTGTTCCCTTGCCCCTCTGCCCCTCTGCCCCGCCAAATGAGTCCGTTCCTTCACACACGATGCCCACAGCTTTGGAAATCTCTCCCTAAATCTCTCCAGCTTACTGCCGCCATGGCTCAGTGGGCAGGACTCTCCCCCCTTCTAAGTCTAGAAGGTTGTGGGTTCCAGTCCCACTCCAGAGACTGGAGCACATAACTCCAGGCTGAAGCTCCCAGTGCAGTGCTGAGGGAGCGCCGCACTGTCGGAGGTGCTGTTAAATTGACGCTCTCAAATGATTCCGCGGTACAACTTCGAAGAAGAGCAGTGGAGTTCTCCCTGGTGTCGTGCCCGTTATTTATCCCTCAATTAACATCACTGAAACAAATGATCTGATCATTGATTACACTGTTGTTGGTGTGAGCTTGCTGTGTGCAAATTGGCTGCCGCATTTCCTAGGTAAGAACATAAGAAATAGGAACAGGAGTCGGCCATTTGGCCCCTAGAGCCTGCTTCATCATTCAATAAGATCATGGGCTCAGCTCCACTTCCCTGTTCGCTCCCCATAACCCTTTACTCCCTTTTCGCTCAAAAATCTGTCTATCTCAGCCTTAAATATGTTCAATGACCCAGCCTCCACAGCTCTCTGGGGCAGAGAATTCCACAGATTTACAACCCTCTGAGAGAAGAAATTCCTCCTCATCTCGGTTTTAAATGGGCGGCCCCTTATTCTAAGACTAGGTCCCCTAGTTTTAGTTTCCCCCATCAGTGGAAACATCCTCTCTGCATCCACCTTGTCGAGCCCCTCCAATGCAAGTATATCCTTCCTTAAATACGGAGACCAAAACTGCATGCAGTACTCCAGGTGTGGCCTCACCAATACCCTGTACAGTTGTAGCAGGACTTCCCTGCTTTTATACTCCATCCCCCTTGCAATAAAGGCCAACATTCCATTTGCCTTCCTGATCACTTGCTGTACATCACAAAGTATTTAACTGACCAAAAGGTGCAATAGAATGCAACTCTTTCTTCCTCTGTTTCTTCAAAAGGTTCTCACATCAACAACGCTTTGAGTAATTCAGCCCTCCCCATCTCCTGTTCATGTCCTCTCCCTCTTTTAAAGCTCCCCCAATTCGTCCTCTACATCAGGGACTTTGCACCGGCTAACAATATTCCCGCTAAGGTGCAGGCATTCACAGCTGTGCAGTAACCCGCAAGGTCCCGCAAGGTTACCATTGGAAATATCGTGCATGCGCCAACATTTAAAGGGACATACACAGGCCGCTCACAACAAAGCGCAGCTTCGGGGCAACATGAGTTGGTGACCCTCCAGGATTGTACTCCAGTTGGTATGTTTGCGCCAGGGTTGATTCTAGAGATGGAGCACGCTGTGTCCACCGGTACGCTCGCGGCCTTCCGCGAGAATGGGCACTGGAGGGACTGGAGTGCATCATCACCCCCGGCAACCAAATCTTAGTTTGACTGTTTAAGGTTTGCCAAAGTTTTATTTGTTAATTTGTCGGTTCTAGTGCCCCTTTAATAAGGGGGCACTCGGCTTTATAGTTTAATTAAAACAGTTGTACTGGAGTTGGCAAGGCTAGTCACAAGCGGCGTTTCCTGCTCTTGTCAGAGCGACAGTGTTTCGGAGTGTTTAGATGAAAGGAAGGAGACTGGAGATGGGGGGCTTGAGCGGAGGGAGGGTTTCACAGTCGCAATGTGCCTTGTTGATTGTGAAATCATGCCCAGCTCTGTGATCTACCACTCCAGGCTGACGAACGGTTAGGGTTTGTACAACGCAGCCCGCGGGAACAATCCCAGCCAGTTGTCAGAGTATCTCCCATGGTGACCAATATCGGTACTAGGGCTCCCTCCAGTGTCCGGCCAAGGAAGCGCTCGCTGTGCCCGCTCAGCATTTGCCGATCAGTAACTTGCACTTCAGGATATTGAAGCAAGAATTGCCATTTATTTAGCACCTCTTACGAAGTCCCTAAGCTCTTTACAGCCATTGAAGCACTTTGTTGAAGGACTGTCTGTTGTAATATAAGAAATTTTCTCACAGCAAGCAGCAATGGGATAACGGCCAGACCATCTGTTCTAAGTGTTAGTTGAGGGATGAATATCTTCTTCCTATAGTGCCGTGATGATCTTTTACATCCACCTGGGAGAGCAGACACTCAGCTTAAAGTTTCATCCGAAGGACGGCACCTCCGACAATGCAGATCTCCCTCAGTACTGCACTGAATTACACAGGATCTACAACACAGAAACAGGCCATTCGGCCCAACCAGTCCGTGCCGGCGTTTATGCTCCACTCGAGCCTCCTCCCGTCTTTCCTCATCTAAATCTATCAGCATAACCCTCTATTCCCTTCTCCCCCATATACTTGTCCAGCCTCCCCTTAAATGCATCGATACTATTCGCTTCAACCACTCCCTGTGGCAGCGAGTTCCACATTCTCACCACTCTCTGGGTAAAGAAGTTTCTCCTGAATTCCCCGTTGGATTTCTTGGTGACGATCTTATATTGATGGCCTCTAGTTATGCTCTTCCCCACAAGTGGGAACATTCTCTCTGTACCCACTCTGTCAAAACCTTTTATAATTTTAAAGACCTCTATTAGGTCACCCCTCGGCCTTCTTTTGTCAAGCGAAAAGAGACCCAGCCTGTTCATCCGTTCCCAATAGGTACACCCTCGCACTTCTGGTATCGTCCTTGTAAATCTTCTCTGCACCCTCTCCAAAGCCTTTTTATATAAACTGGCGACCAGAACTGTACGCAGTACTCCAAGTGTGGTCTAACCAAGGTTCGATACAGGTTTTGCATAACTTCCATACTTTTCAGTTCTATACCTCGAGAAATAAACCCTAGTGCTTGGTTTGCTTTTTATGGCCTTGCTAACCTGTGACACAACGTTTAGTGTAATTGTACTCAGAGTTCCCTTTGCAATTGTCAGCCTGGATTTTGTGCGTAAGCCTCTGGAATGGGACTTGAACCGTGAACCTTTGGACAAGAGTGCTACCCACTGAGCCACGGCTGACCTATCAGAGAGAAGCTCTATATCGGTCAGTCCGAGGTCCCTGAGAAATTAATATGAAACAACTGAAGCTAAATTCTTGCCTACACTCCAACACACAGTGACAGACTGTACTTATCCCTATAATTCCTCACATTGTGAGATTCTTACCGCGGGGATTAAAAATAAAGCCATGAACTCCAAATTGTACCAGAAAATACGAGACATGCTTAGCGTTTTATATCCTTGTCATTTCAGGGAATGAAACATAGGCCGTGAGATTCTGTAGAAAGTCATAAAATCTAATCGAGGAGTTCGGGGGGGTTTATATGTAGAATAACAGATACCCGGGAGTGAGTTACAGGCTGGAATCTAATCGAGGGATTCAGGTGGTTTACATATAGAATAACGGATACCTGGGAGTGAGTTACAGGCTGGAATCTAATCGAGGGGTTTGGGGGGTTTATATATAGAATAACGGATACCCGGGAGTGAGTTACAGGCTGGAATCTAATCGAGGGATTCAGGTGGTTTATAAATAGAAAAGCAGGTAACGGGGAGTGAGTTACAGGCTGGAATCTAATCAAGGGGTTCTGGGGGGGCTTTATATATAGAATAACAGATACCCAGGAGTGAGTTACAGGCTGGAATCTAATCGAGGGGTTTGGGGGGTTTATACATAGAATAACGGTTACCCGGGAGTGAGTTATAGGCTGGAATCTAATCGAGGGATTCAGGTGGTTTATATATAGAAAAGCAGGTAACGGGGAGTGAGTTACAGGCTGGAATCTAATCAAGGGGTTCTGGGGGGGCTTTATATATAGAATAACAGATACCCAGGAGTGAGTTACAGGCTGGAATCTAATCGAGGGGTTTGGGGGGTTTATATATAGAATAACGGATACCCGGGAGTGAGTTATAGGCTGGAATCTAATTGAGGGGTTCGGGGGGTTTATATCATCATCATCATAGGCAGTCCCTTGAAATCGAGGAAGACTTGCTTCCACTCTAAAAGTGAGTTCTCAGGTGACTGAACAGTACTGGAATTACAGTCTCTGTCACAGGTGGGACAGGCAGTGGTTGAGGCAAAGGGAGGATGGGACTGGTTTGCCGCAGCTCCTTCCGCTGTCTGCGTTTGATTTCTGCATGCTCTCGGCAATGAGACTCGAGGTGCTCAGCGCCTTCTCAGATGCTCTTCCTCCACTTAGGGCGGTCTTTGGCCAGGGATTCCCAGGTGTCGGTGGGGATGTTGCACTTTATCAGGGAGGCTTTGATGGTGCCCTTGAAACATTTCCTCTGCTCACCAGGATGTAGGAGTTCCGAGTAGAGCGCTTGCTTTCGGAGTTTTGTGTCGGGCTTGCGGACAATGTGGCCCGCCCAACGGAGCGGGTCGAGTGTGGTCAGTGCTTGGATGCTGGGGATGTTGGCCTGATTGAGAACACTAACGTTGGTGCATCTGTCCTCCCAGGGGATTTGCAGGATCTTGCGGAGACATCGTTGGTGGTATTTCTCCAACGATTTGAGGTGTCTACTGTAAATGTATATAAAGGTATGTATATATGTGTATATACTGTATATATAGAATAACAGATACTCGTGGGTGGGTTACAGGCTGGAATCTAATCGAGAGGTTTGGTTAGTTTATATATGGAAGTTTATATATGGAATAACCTGAAACAACTTTAATTTGAAGGGGACCTGTAATATTATCTGGGCCATGAGCCCAAGAGCTTACATGCAGAGGTCAGTCTCCATTACAGGTGGCTAATGGGTGTCATCCCCATTTGTGTTGACGAAATCCCAGCAGACACTGCCCTTGCCCCATCCTTACCCGTGGCTCTCAGTTTAGCCGCTTCGCAATGACACAAGGCTGACAGCCACCTGACCAAAGTTGGGTCAGGTCACTCCGTATATCTTGAAAACTTCAACGAGGTCAACTCAAAGTCTACTCCTTTCCAGCGGCAATCAAGGCAGGTCATTCACCGCAGCGAGGGCTCCGATCCCCAGTGTCAGCCTTCGTAGAATCACAGAAATTCACGGCATGGAAGGAGGCCATTCGGCCCATCGTGTCCGCGCCGAACGACAAAGAGCTATCCGGTCTAATCCCACTTTCCAGCTTGTCATTTATCCAGACATGTTCACTGCTTGCACTATTACATATGATGTGCCACCAGAGGGCACGACTATGGGAAACTTGTACACCAGCTGTATGGTCACGAAGGTGTGCCACCAGAGGGAGACTTGTAGGCTACCTGTACAGGTGTGCCAGGTTTGGTATAAAAGGCAGGCCACCATCTGTGACCCTCATTCTGGAGTTATATTAAATGGACTTAGGTCACTACAGTTCAAGTACAATACATTGCCTCGTGGAGTCATTATCAGAGCATCCAAAGACATAACACAGCTCTTGGTCTGCAACCCTGTCGGTTACGGCACTTCAAGTACTTTTTAAATGTGGTGAGGGTTTCTGCCTCTACCACCCTTTCAGGCAGTGAGTTCCAGACCCCCACCACCCTCTGGTTGAAAGAATTTCCCCTTAAATCCCCTCTAAACCTCCCCCCAATTACTTTAAATCTATGCCCCCTGGTTGTTGACCCCTCTGCTAAGGGAAATAGGTCCTTCCTATCCACTCTATCCAGGCCCCTCATCATTTTATACACCTTCAGTGAGGTCTCTCCTCAGCCTCCTCTGTTCCAAAAGAAAACAACCCCAGCCTATCCAATTTTTCCTCATCGCTAAAATTCTCCAGTGCTGGCAATATCCTCATAAATTGCCTCTGCACCCTGCCTAGTGCAATCACATCTTTCCATGTCTCAGTAGGTAGCATTCTTGCTTCTCATACGACAGGTTGCGGCTTCAAACTTCCACTCCTGACACTTGAGAGCAAAATCTAGACTGACGCTCCAGTACTGAGGGTGTGCTGCCCTGTCGGAGGTGCCATTTATTTAGATGAGACGTTAAACTGCCCCCTCAGTGGGATGTGAAAGATCCCCTGGCACAATTAGAAGAAGAGCATGTGAGTTCTCCCCGGTGCCCTGGCCAATATTTAACACAGTCTAAGGATAAGGGGTAAGCCATTTAGGACCGAGATGCGGAGGAACTTCTTCACCCAGAGAGTGGTGAACCTGTGGAATTCTCTACCACAGAAAGTTGTTGAGGCCAATTCACTAAATATATTCAAAAAGGAGTTAGATGAGGTCCTTACTACTAGGGGGATCAAGGGGTATGGCGAGAAAGCAGGAATGGGGTACTGAAGTTGAATGTTCAGCCATGAACTCATTGAATGGCGGTGCAGGCTAGAAGGGCCGAATGGCCTACTCCTGCACCTATTTTCTATGTTTCTATGTTTCTAAAACAGCTATTGTCTCACTGGCCGTTATCTCGTTGCTGTTTGTGGGACTTTGACTCCTGCATTACAACAGTGACTGCATTTTATTGGCTGTCTTGGGATGCTGAAGGTGCTATATGAATACAAGTTGTTGTTGTTGTAAAGTGCTTTGGGACGTCCTGGCGTCGTGAAAGGCGCTATAAAAATGAAAGTTATTTTTTTCAGCCCACCAAAATAAAAAATGACAAACTTAGTAACTTAATACTTGTCGGAGGGAAGTCTTGAAATGTTGTCACCTGCAGTGAACTAGTTACCAGGAAAGTGGAGTTGAGGTCGAAGATCAGCCATTGAACAGCGGAGCAGACTCAAGGGGCCGTATGGACCACTCCTGCCTCTAATTCTTAAGTTCTTATGGTCTTATGAAGGGAATATAGAAACATAGAAACATAGAAACTAGGTGCAGGCAAAGGCCATTCGGCCCTTCGAGCCTGCACCACCATTCAATATGATCATGGCTGATCATTCACCTCAGTACCCCACTCCTGCTTTCTCTCCATACCCCTTTGATCCCTTTAGCTGTAAGGGTCATATCCAACTCCCTCTTGAATATATCCAAAGAACTGGCCTCAACAACTCTCTGCAGTAGAGAATTCCACAGGTTCACAATTCTCTGAGTGTCGCAGTTTCTTCTCATCTCAGTCCTAAATCGCTTACCCCTTATCCTTAGACTATGTCCCCTGGTTCTGGACTTCCCCAACATCAGGAACATTCTTCCTGCATCTAACCTGTCCAATCCCGTCAGAATGTTATATGTTTCTATGAGATCCCCTCTCATTCTTTTAAATTCCAGTGAATATAAGCCTAGTCGATCCAGTCTTTCTTCATATGTCAGTCCTGCCATCCCGGGAATCAGTCTGGTGAACCTTCGCTGTACTCCCTCAATAGCAAGAACGTCCTTCCTCAGATTAGGAGACCAAGGCTGTACACAATATTCAAGGTGTGGCCTCACCAAGGCCTTGTACAACTGCAGTAAGACCTCCCTGCTCCTATACTCAAATCCTCTCGCTATGAAGGCCAACATGCCATTTGCCTTCTTCACCGCCTGCTGTACCTGCATGCCAACTTTCAATGACTGATGTACCATCTCACCCAGGTCTCATTGTACCTCCCCTTTTCCTAATCTGCCACCATTCAGATAATAGTCCGCCTCCCTGTTTTTGCCACCAAAGTGGATAACCTCACATTTATCTACACTATACTGCATCTGCCATGCATTTGCCCACTCACCTAACCTGTTCCAGTTACCCTGTAACCTCTTAGCATCCTCCTCACAGCTCACACTGTCACCCAGCTTAGTGTCATCTGCAAACTTGGAGATATTACACTCAATTCCTTTGTCCAAATAAGAGAGGTTCAGGAGACGATCAGATGAGTTTCCACAAAAAGAAAGGATATTTCGGAAGAACGGAGTTGACTGAAAATAAAAGGGGCAGGCTTTTTTTCAGGTCTAGAAATTCTCACTTTCTTGCAGGCAACGGAAGAGAAAGCCCACGGAATGGCATCTGACTGGCAGGAATCTCCACCAACGTTACAAAGGTCATCCTGCTAGAAACGATGAAACGATTCATTGAGCATGGGGACCTCTCCCTTATCTTCCCCGAGAGAAGAAGGAAGGCAAGAAGTTGCTTTTCCAAAGCACCTCACGCCTGCAGGACGTCCCAAACCCAAATAAGTAAATTACCTTTCAATTGTAGTCAATGTTATGTTGGCAAACATGGCAGCCAACATTCACACAGCAACAACAACAACAACAACAACTTGTATTTATATAGCGCCTTTAACGTAGTTAAAACGTCCCAAGGCACCACACAGGAGTGTTATTAGATAAAATAGGGGCCTGGGTAATAGAAGGCACGGCCACCGATGGTTGAGCGATTATAATCAGGGATGCTCAGGACGGCAGAATTAGAGGAGCGCAGACATCTCGGGGGGGTTGTGGGACTGGAGGAGATTACAGAGATAGGGAGGGACGGAGGACATGGAGGGAACTGAAAACAAGGATGAGAATTTTAACCGGAAGCCAATGTAGGTCAGCGAGCACAGGGGTGATGGGTGAGTGGGACTTGGTGCGAGTTAGGATATGGACAGCCGAGTTTTGGATCACCTCTAGTTTACGTAGGTTAGAATGTGGAAGGCCAGCCAGGAGCGCGTTGGAATAGTCAAGTCTAGATTGAACAAAGGCACGGACGAGGGAAATGGTCCCACAAACAGTAAGATAGAAACAAGTTGCATTTATATAGCGCCTTTCATAACCTCAGGATGCTTTAAAGCCAATGAAGTACTTTTTGAAGTGCAGTCAATTTCTTAACGCGGCAGCAAGCTCCCACAAACAGCAATGTGGTAATGACCAGATAATCTGCTTTAGTGATTTTGATTGAGGGATAAATATTGGTCCAGGACACTGGGGAGAACTCCCCTGCTCTTCTTGGAATAGTGCCCTGGGAGCTTTTACATCCACCTGAACAGGTAGATGGGGGTCTTGGTTTAACGAAAGGCAGCACCTCCGACAGTGCAGCACTCCCTCAGTACTGCCAGCTGAGATCATGTGCTCAAGGCCTCAAGTGAGGCTTGAACTCATCAACCTTCTGACTCAAAGCTAAAAACTGCGGACACTAAAAGCTTGCGATAGCACGAGACGCATGGGAAACATGCCACAAGAGTCATACCCTTGAAGGCCAGAAGCGCAGCCATAACACCAAAACATGGCGAGCTCCACAGGGCTGGAATACGAAGGGGTGAAAGTTATGTGGCAGCTGTTTAAAGCTCTACATAAACCATATTTGGAGTCCTGCATTCCAGAGTCCACACACCGCACCTCAAGAAGGATATATTGGCACCAAAGCAAACTACTCCTGATGCTGGAATCTGAAATTAAAAACAGACAGTGCTGGAAATACTCAGCGGGTCAGGCAGCATCTGTGGAGAGGAAGCAGGGTTAACATAGGTCGATGACCCTTCGTCAGAACTGGGGAAAGTTGGAAATGAACAAATTCTTAAGGAGCTCTGAAAGGGGGGGGGGGGAAGGGAGGAAAAGAGTAAAAGGGAAGGTCTGTGATTGGGTGGAAGTCAGGAGAGATTAAGAGAGACAAAAGGGATGATGGGCCGAATTGAGATGGTAATGGCCGAAGTTAGAAAAAGATGCGTCTAGATAGGGTGTGAATGGTGGGATAATTACCGGCTGCCATGGGCAACAGAGAGAGAAAAAATTACATAAGATCAGGGGGGGCGGGGGGGGGGGGGGTTTAAAAAAAAATGGAGAAAAGGGAGCCAAAGGTGGGCAGAGGTTACGGTCTGAAATTGTTGAATTCGATGTTGAGTCCGGAAGTCCAAAGTGGGTAAACGAAAGATGAGGTGCTGTTCCTCGAGCTTACATTGAGCTTGATTGGAAGGGTGTAGGAGGCCGAGGATGGAGGCTATATAATGGCCTCGGGAGCAGCGCAGATTAACCAGAATGTTACCGGGGCTAAAGGGGGTTAAACTAGGAGGACAGTTTGCATAGACTCGGCTTGTATTCCCTTGAGTATAGAAGATTAAGGGACGATCTAATTGAGGTGTTTTAGCCGATTAAGAGATATTTCCTCTGTTGGGGGTGGGGGGAGTTGAGAAGAAGGGGATTGGCCTTAAAATTAGAGCTGGCCATTCAGGGGTGTTGTCAGGAAGTATTTCTTCACACAGAGGGTGGTGAAAATCTGGAACTCAATCACCCAAAAAGCTGTTGAGGCTGAGGGAGGGTCAATTGAAAATGTCAAAACTGAGATTGATACATTTGTTGGGTAAGGGTATTAAGGGGTGTGGAACCAAGGCGGGTAGATGGAGTTAAGATACAGATCAGCTGGGATCTAATTGAATGTCGGAACAGGCTCAGGGGATTGAATGGACGCCTTCTGTGGTTATGATCCACCCTCTCCAAGACCGTGACATTTACGGTAGGTGACGAAATGGGTTAATGGCGCGTGTGGCATAGGAAGATCCCAGATCTGTATTGAGGCTGATCTCGGTCTGGGCAGCGGGTAAGGGTGGTACAGTGACCTGCGGTGCCACTGGTTGGGGAAAGCGGGGGAAATAATCCCTTTCCCAGATCACTTTTCACTAACCTGACACTCCTGGCTGGCCTCCCACATTCTACCTTACATAAACTAGAGGTCATCCAAAACTCAGCTGCCCACGTCCTAACTCGCACCGAGTCCCGCTCACCCATCACCTCCTGTGCTCGCTGACCTGCATTGGCTTGGTTAAGCAACGCCTCGATTTTAAAATTCTCATCCTTAATTTCAAATCACTCCATGGCCTCGCCCCTCCCCATCTCTGTAACCTCCTTCAGACCCACAACCCCCCGAGATGTCTGCGCTCCTCTAATTCTGCCCTCCTGAGCTCAACCATCGGTGGCTGTGCCTTCAGCTGCCTGGGCCCCAAGCTCTGGAACTCCCTGCCTAAACCTTCCCACCTCGCTACCTCTCTTTCCTCCTTTAAGATGCTGCTGAAATCCTACCTCTGCTCTAATTTCTCCTTATGTGGCCCAGTATCAAATGTTGTTTTATAACGCTCCTGTGAAGCGCCTTGGGATGTGTTACTGCATATAAAAACAAGTTATTGTTATTGTTGAATTTGCTGTGGAGGTTGGCTTGTCTGTGATGCTCCCCAAATTCAAATAGCCTGGAGGTGCACACTAGGGGGCGACACTGGAGGGATGGTACTTCACCCATCAAGAGTCTGTGTCACTGGACGGTATAGTGAGCAATGCCACTATGTGACTTACATAGAGTACAGGAGAGGATGATAAAGAAAGACTTGCATTTCTATAGCACCTTTCACGACCTCAGGATGTCCTAAAGCTTTAGAGTAGTTTTCCTTTGAAGTGTAGTCACTGTTGTAATGTAGGAAATGCGGCACAGCAAGCTCCCGCAAACAGCAGGACCAGATAATCTGTTATTTTAGTGACGTTGCTTGAAGGTGCAAAGTCCTGTCCCCTCAGTACAGATTCACACGAGGCATGTAGTGAAGTCAAGGTCACTCTGGACCTGCACCTTTATTTCACAGCTCTGGAATGCTGCACTTGCCTGAGACCTGTCCTTATATACCTGTCTCTTGCAAGTGCACCCCTGGTGGTAAGGTATGCTGGTGGTTACAGGTCATATCTTGTTACAGTCATGTATAGCATGTTAGGATACAGTTATATATAATAATGTGAGATACATGACATCACCCTCCCCCAAGGTCTTATTGTCTTTATAGGTTCAGTCTCTCAGGTGGTCTACGCTCTCGCGTGGAGCATCTGAGTTGTGGTTCAGTTGTTTGCCTTGGTGTCTGTTTTTCTTTGGGTGTGGTTGCTGGTATCTCGCCTGGGCTGTCTGTTTCGATTGGTGTGATTGTTGCTGACTCGCCTGGGCTGTCTGTTGGGAATGACCTTTCCTCAGGTTGTTCCCTCTGTCTGTCCACCAGGTGTGGTGCGAGTTCCACATTGTAGTCTGCCTCTGGTTCCGCAGTGTTGTTGGTAAATCTGCTTTTGACTTGGTCGACATGCCTCCGGCAGGTTTTGCCATTGTCCATTTATACTACCAGTAGCCTGTTTCCTTCCTTGCCCGTTACTGTCCCTGCAAGCCATTTGGGACCCCTGCCATGGTTTAGTACAAACACTTTGTCCCCTATCTCATTCCATCTCCCCCTCGAATTTCTGTCATGGTGCTCAGTCAGCTTACGGCACTTTGCCCCAACGATTTCATGCATGTCTGGGAGGATTAATGAGAGCCTTGTTTTTAAAGTCCTTTTCATCAACAGTTGCACGGGGGGGATCCCAGTCAGTGAGTGCGGACGAGATCTGTATGCCAGCAGCAGTCGCGACAGGTGACCCTGCAGCGTGGGACCTTGGATTTTAAGCCTGTCTTGTTTAATGATTTGCACTGCTCGCTCCACCTGGCCGTTGGAGGCTGGCTTGAACGGTGCCGTCTTGACGTGATTTATGCCGTGGTCAATTATAAAGTCTTGGAATTCTGCGCTGGTGAAGCACGAACCATTGTCACTGACCAATATGTCAGGGATTCCATGCGTTGCAAACATGGTTGCGAGGCTCTCCACAGTGGTGGAGGTTGTGCTCGAGTTTAAAATGGTGCATTCGATCCACTTTGAAAATGCATCTACAACTACGAGGAACATTTTGCCCATGAATGGGCCCGCATAGTCTACGTGCACCCGCGACCACGGTTTGGTAGGCCAGGGCCAGGGACTCAGTGAAGCCTCCCTGGGGGCATTGCTGAGTTGGGCACAAATGGTGCACCTTCGGACGCAGAGCTCCAAGTCCGCGTCAATGCCAGGCCACCAGACGTGGGATCTGACTATGGCCTTCATGAGAACGATCCCCGGGTGCTCGCGGTGGAGCTCCCGGACAAATGCCTCTCTGCCTCGCAGAGGCATGACTACTCGGCTGCCCCACATCAGGCAGTCTGCTTGTAGTGATAGCTCATGCATGCGCCTGTGAAAGGGTTTTAATTCCTCGGGGCAGGCATCGCGAGCCTCTGCCCAGTCACCGGTTAGGACACATTTTTTTACTAAGGATAACGTGGGGTCGCTGGCCGTCCAGGCTCTGATTTGGCGAGCCATCATGGGCGAACCTGTGGACTCAAAGGCATTGATTGCCATGACTATCTCACAGTCCTGTTCATCAGACCCTTCCATGGTTGCCAGGGGTAGCCTGCTGAGCGCGTCGGCACAGTTGTCTGTGCCTGGTCTGTGCCTTATGGTATAGTCGTAGGACGCCAGCATGAGTGCCCACCGTTGAATTTGTGCTGAGGCTTTGGTGCTTATTGCCTTGCTCTCGGATAGGAGGGACGTGAGGGGCTTGTGGTCGGTTTCTAACGCGAACTTGGCCCCGAAAAGGTATTGGTGCATCTTTTTGACACCGTACACGCACGCGAGCGCCTCCTTCTCTACCATTCCGTACCCGCGCTCCGCCCGCGAAAGTGACCTGGAGGCATAAGCTATGGGTTGTAATTTGCCCGCACTATTGACATGTTGCAAAACGCACCCGACCCCATATGCTGACGCATCGCATGTGAGAACTAGCTTTTTACCTGGGTCAAAGAAACTCAAAACGCTGTTGGAACACAGAAGGTTGCGTGCCTTATTGAAGGCGTGTTCCTGGGCGTCCCCCCAAAACCAATCGCACCCCTTCCTGAGTAGCACATGGAGAGGCTCCAGCAGCGTGCTTAAGTTCTGCATAAAGTTCCCAAAGTAATTGAGTAGCCCGAGAAAGGCGCGCAGTTCTGAGACATTCTGGGGCCTGGGTGCCAGGCGAATTGCTTCTGTTGTGGACTCTGTTGGGCGGATTCCATCAGCGGCAATCCTTCTGCCCAAAAATTCAACCTCGGCTGCGAGAAACAGGCACTTGGATTTCTTGACTCATAGGCCTACCCGATCCAACCGCTTTAGTACTTCCTCCAAATTACGGAGATGGGAGTCGGTGTCCCTGCCCATGATAAGTATGTCGTCTTGAAATACAACCGTCCCCGGGATGGACTTGAGCAGACTCTCCATGTTGCGCTAGAACATAGCAGCTGCCGACCTGATGCCGAATGGGCATCGATTGTACATGAAAAGGCCTCAATGTGTGTTGATGGTGGTGAGTAGCTTGGATTCCTAGGTCAATTCTTGCATCATATACGCAGATGTGAGGTCTAATTTTGAGAAAAGTTTACCTTCAGCCAATGTGGCAAATAAGTCCTCCGCTCTGGGCAGCGGGTACTGGTCCTGTAGGGAGACTCTGTTTATGGTAGATTTGTAGTCCCTACAGATCCAGCAGGCTTCATGACTGGGACGATGGGACTTGCCCAGTCGCTAAATTCCACAGGTGATATAATGCCTTCCCGCAGAAGCCTGTCTAATTCGTGTTCAATCTTTTCCCTCATCACATAGGGTACAGCTCTGGCCTTGTGATGGACCGGTCTAGCATCCTGTGTGATGTAGATTTTGAAAGTGCCCACACCTGGCTGAAAGAGATGTTCAAATCGCTTTATAACTGTTGAGCAGGAGGTCCGTTCCTCTAATGACATGGCATGGACATCATCCCATTTCCAGTTTAGTTTTGCCAGCCAGCTTCTCCCCAGCAGTGCTGGGGGGTCTCTGGGGACAATCCCACAGGGGAAGTCAGTTCACTGTCCCTTTGTGTGTGACAGAGAGCATGGCGCTGCTGAGGACTGGTACGATTTCTTTGGTATAGGTCCTTAGTTTGGTGTCGACCCTTGTGAGTTTTGGTCTGTCTCTTTTATGCGGCCACAGTTGTTCAAATTGTCTGGTTCAGGGGGATCCACGATAAGGTATGCAGTGTGAACTCAGTGGATGAACTAGTAATGTGTAGTGTGATTGTAAAACCTTTGCCAATAAACCAACTACAGGTTGAACCTCCCTGATCCAGAATCTCCTTATCCGGAACCACCCCTCGTCCAGAACCATTACCGGCCGCTCCAACATGAACAAATTGAAGTCCTTTCTTGCTGCCGACTCCCGCAATCGCTGACCTGACCCCGCGATTCACTGCCCACCCCTCCCACCCGCCTCCCCCCACCCCATGATCTCTCTGCCGCACTCCCAGCCCCAAGCCAGTCAGCTCCGATATCCCCTTGCTCAGCACCTGTACCATCCAATTTAACGTGACCACCCCTCGTCTGGAAAAATCCCTTATCCAGAACTGGCCAGGTCCCGAGGGTTCCGGATAAGGGAGGGTCAACCTGTAGTTCTTAATAGCAATGTGTAGCTATGGATGCTTAAGCAAAGAACCCATGAAGCACATACATTACAGCCGCCATTCAGCCCCTCTAGCCTGTTCCGCCATCCATTAGATCACGGCTGATCTGTATCT
This sequence comes from Pristiophorus japonicus, assembly GCF_044704955.1. Classification (NCBI taxonomy): domain Eukaryota; kingdom Metazoa; phylum Chordata; class Chondrichthyes; family Pristiophoridae; genus Pristiophorus; species Pristiophorus japonicus. The sequence continues at coordinate 16,971,711 of NC_092002.1, read as the reverse complement.
TAATTCCATGCACCCGCCTTGGTTCCATATCCCTTAATACCCTCCTCACCCAACAAATCGTTCGCCCGAGTCTCTGGAAGTGAGGAGTCACACAGACATTGCCCGGCCCTCCCGTGATCTTTTCTCTCGGGCTGAGGGAGAGACGGCCGGGGTCCATTGAAAGGCCACCGGGGAGAAGGGCGCGTGGGGGGGCGGGGGGGGGGGGGGCGAGGGGGGGGCGGTGAGGGGTGTGGGCCTGGTCCTTAAATGTTTTAAGCCAACAATAGCGTTAAATAAAAGGAGATAGGGGACAAAATAGATGAACGAGGCTCAAAGCCCCAGGGAAATTAGATCGTGTCTCTTTACAGAAAAATCAACTTCATTGCAAATCCCTCACATTAGGTTTTGGAAACCTATGTATCACACGGACAAATCTAATTAAAGTTGCACCATGCTAGGTGGGGGGTGTCACTACTGCCTGTCCCCTCTCCCCAGGAGAGATTGAGAGAGACCGGGGTGGGGGGGGTTTTGGCTTGTAATTTACCTCCTAATTTCCACCCTGTTTAACAATTCATAGACTGCAGAACGTGGCGGGAAGGGAAGGCGAGTGGGGGCGGGGGGGCGGGGGGCAGTGGGATGGAGGCAGAGAGAGGTGGTGGGGCTGGGAGAGAGACAATGACAGGCAGCTCCGTTTAAAGATTACTCATTTGAGGAAGGAAAAAAAAAAATTACCAGTTGCAAATTCAGCCGAGACCCGCCGGCTTGAGTGGCACATGTCGCCGGGATGATGAATGAATCCATTTTCCCTCTCCCTCGCCTTCTGCCACCTCAGCTTGGGTCATCCATCATCCCCGTGGCAACCCCTGACAGGGGCGGGGGAGTCTGCAGATTGGTAGACGGCCGGCGTGATAAGACATTGGCTTCAACCAAATTGCTCTTGTCGGGATAATGATGAGTTTAGCACCATTTCCCGCGGCGTGATTATATATATTTTTTTTCTTTCATTTTACAATCCTGTACGGGCGCGTGTGGGGGGTGGGGGGGGGGGGAGGTGAGCAGAGGGGTTGAGGGCAGGTGGGAGGGGGAGCAGTTGGAATGAAAATTGCACGCCAACAAACATAATTCATTTTTAACTTTTTCCGCCAGCGTTGTTTCCTTGTCGCTGTGTTTTTTAGTTCCCGCTAGGTGCTATTCATTTTAATTTTTTTTGTTATCAGCAAGCCACGGAGAAGCGAGCACATATTGAAGGCTGACACTACCCCCCCCCCCCCCACCCCCCGGCGCCAATACTGAGAGAATTCCGCTGCACTGTCAGAAGCGCTGTCTTTCGGATGAGCTTCCCCTCCCTCCGCCGCCCCCCCCCCCCCACATCCCCCCTCGTCTTCCCTCGCGGGTGGACAGAAACGGTCTCGTGGCCGCTACTTTGAAGAAGAGCAGCGGAGGTGTGTGTGTGCCCCCCCTCGCCCCTGTCCGTGGTGCCCTGCCCAATATTTATCCCTCAACCCACATCATTTAAAAACAGACTATCTGGGTCGTTATCACATTGTTGTTTGTGGGAGCTTGCTGTGCGCAAATTGGCTGCCGCGTTTCCCACATTGCAACAGTGACCACACTTCAAAAGTGCTTTTTAAAAATTCTTTCCCGGGATGTGGGCGTCGCTGGCAAGGCCGGCATTTATTGCCCATCCCTAATTGCCCCTTGAGAAGGTGGTGGTGAGCCGTGTGGTGAAGGTGCTCCCACAGTGCTGTTAGGGAGCGAGTTCCAGGATTGTGACCCAGCGACGATGAAGGAACGGACGATATATTTCCAAGTGTGTGACCTGGAGTTGGTGGTGTTCTCATGCGCCCGCTGCCCCTTGTCCTTCTAAGTGGTAAAGGTGGCAAGTTTGGGTCCAATTTGGCTGTAAAGCACTTTGCAACATCCCGAGGTCATCAAAGGCGCTATATAAATGCAAGTTCTTATTCTATTGATTTTTTTTTTTGGACGTGATTATTTATTTATCGGGAATATCTCTTGCCCAGTCTTGAATCAATGGCAGAGCTTGTTCCTGTGCCAAGACAGCGAGTTTCTAAAAGGAGCTGATTAAGTGTTTAGCAAGGTTTGCCACACTCTGCAAAGTGCGGGAGCCTCTACTTAAAGGGGCAGTGCCTGTGGGCCAGGTATGGCCACAATCAAACGCCCGACTTAGTGTTGTGATATATTCTTTGTGACATCGCTAATAAACGTACTGCATAAGATGGCTCCAATACATCACCTGACTTTTATTGTATTTACAGATGTGGTTGTATTACCACAGTAATCCACAAGGTGGAGCTCCACACAATTGTCCTCACGCCTGTAATGTGAATCACGTTTTTCTGCGTGTGATGTTGCTCTCCTCCGTGTTGAGAAGCGGGGGGGTGGACAGGGACACTGGCAGCGGCAGCCTCCCTGGCTCCTCACTCGGCTGTCCGTTCCTCCCGTGCCAGCGTAGAACAGCGAGCGTCCGGCCGACCGTGCGTGGGGGCATCGCGGGCTGATCCTGTCCTCACCCGCTGTCCCCACACGTTTCACTTCCAGCGGCTGAGGCTTGGGGAAGGAGTCACCAATACCGATCGATGACCCTCTCCTACCCAGGGGCCTTGAAAACCCCGGTGGGTCTTTAACCAGCTACCTCAGTCCTGGGATGGAGCCTGAGTGCTTCTTGAGCATTGCAGTTGGCCTTGTCCTGCCCGTCATTGACAGACGTTTGTCGGCTTACAGCAGCTCGGCCAGTGAGGTCTGGGCCTGAACACGGCTAAGTTTCATCGGCTGCAGTTAACAAAAAAGAGAGAACATAAGAACATCGGAGCAGGAGGCAGCCATTTGGCCCCTCGAGCCTGCTCCGCCATTCAATGAGATCACGGCTGATCTTCGACCTCAACTCTACTTTCCCGCCCGATCCCCATATCCCTCGATTCCCTTAATATTCAAAAATCTATCAATCCCTGTCTTGAATATACTCAACAACTGAGCCTCCACAGCTCTCTGGGGTAGAGAATTCCAAAGATTCACCACCCTCTGAGTGAAGAAATTTCTCCTCATCTCAGTCCTAAATGGCCGACCCCTTATTCTGAGACTGTGACCCCTGGTTCTAGACTCCCCAGCCCGAGGAAACATCCTCCCTGCATCTACCCTGTCAAGCCCTGTAAGAATGTTGTATGTTTCAATGCGATCACTTCTCATTCCTCTAATCTCCAGAGAATGTAGGCCTCGTCTACTCAATCTCTCCTCATAGGACAATCCCCCCATCCCAGGAATCAATCTGGTTGCACTCGCTCCATGGCAAGTATATCCTTCCTTGGGTCAGGAGACCAAAACTGTACACAATACTCCAGGTGCGGTCTCACCAGGGCCCGATATAATTGCATTAAGACTGTCGACTCTGAGTCAGAAGGTTATAGGTTCAAATCCCACTCCAGAGATTTGATTCCTGGTGGTTTTGAGTGTATGTATCCGCTGGGGGGTGGGAGGGGTTCAGCGGCCGATTATATACTGTCCACAATTCACTCACATCCAATGAGCCCCGGCGTACCTACACCGCTCAAACTAGGTTTCCCCACTCCAAGGAAAGTCTCCAGACTATACATGAGCAATGCCAAGGAGGGGTCCGTTAATGCAGTGTAATCTGTAATGAGATAAAATGCATGTAAATATCACTGAATTCAATTTAAAACATAGCAATAGTTGGTAAACATGTGCAGGACTTGGAGCCTAAGTTGCTCCCTAACATATGGAGTTGGTGAGATTCCAGTAAATGTTATTTCCTGTATTGCCTTCAATGTTAGACTGTACCACCATAAAATTTCAGCGTGATGATGAGTCCAGATGAAGCAGATAGAAAGGTCGTCGACGCAGGTGCCAATCTCCTCTCCCTCTATTTTATCAATATTATGGTCAGTTCTCCTCTGAACCTTCGACAGGGCATTGGTGAGGCCACACCTGGAGTACTGCCTACAGTATTGGTCTCCTTATTGAAGGAGGGATATACTTGCATTGGAACCTGTTCAGAGAAAATTCACTAGGTTGATTCCTGAGGTGGAGGGGTTGTCTTATGAAGAGAGGTTGAGCAGATTGGGCCTATACTCATTGGAGTTTAGAAGAAGAGGTGATTTTATTGAAATGTATAAGATTCTGAGGGGGCTTGACAGGGTAGATGCAGAGAGGATGTTTCCCCTCGTGGGGGAATCAAGAACTAGGGGGCATAGTTTCAGAATAAGGGGTCGCCCGTTTAAAACAGAAATGAGGAGGAATTTCTTCTCTCAGAAGTTCGTGAATCTTTGAAATTCTCTGCCCCAGAGAGCTGTGGAGGCTGGGTCATTGAATATATTTAAGGTGGAGATAGACATATTTTTGAGCGATAAGGGAGTAAAGGGTATGGGAAGCGGGCGGGGAAGTGGAGCTGAGGCCAGGATCAGATCAGCCATGATCTTATTGAATGACGGAGCAGGCTCGAGGGGCCAAATAGCCGACTCCTGCTCCTATTTCTTATGTTCTTATGTTATGTTCTCTTATACGCTGTCCTACTCTGCACCCTCATTGTGTTGAAATTATGACTCATCATGACATCTCTTACTCTTAATGCATTCTTTCTCAGGACCACAAGATTGGGGGGCTCCTTACTCAGTCTTGACTTTCTTCTGCCATCTCCCAGCTTTCAAACCCTAAGCATAATGTCCATTAACCACTTAATTTGTCTTGTCTTGCTCCCAATTCTTTTCAAACTAGGTGGTGTCTAAGCACTCAAGAAGCTCGACACCATCCAGGACAAAGCAGCCCACTTGATCAGCACCCCATCCACCACCTTCAACATTCACTCCCTCGACCACTGGTGCACCCTGGCTGCAGTGTGCACCGTCTACAAGATGCACTGCAGCAACTCACCAAGGCTTCTTCAGCAGCACCTCCCAAACCCACGACCTCTACCACCTAGAAGGTCAAGGGCAGCAGGCGCATGGGAACACCACCACCTCCACGTTCCCCTCCGAGTCACACTCCATCCTGACTTGGAAATATATCGGCCGTTCCTTCATCGTCGCTGGGTCAAAATCCTGGAACTCCCTCCCTAACAGCACTGTGGGAGCACCTTCACCACACGGACTGCAGCGGTTCAAGAAGGCGGCTCACCACCACCTTCTCGAGAGGCAATTAGGGATGGGCAATAAATGCCGGCCTTGCCAGCGACGCCCACATTCTAGGACTGAATATAAAAAAAATAGGGTCTTGACCCTTCAGCTGGATTTCTGAAAAGCGTCAATAATAGATGGAAGGGGAGGTTTGCTAGAGATATATAGGTACAGAACATAAATGGAGAAATTCACCAAATGTTTGTGTCTTTGAATGTTAACGGAATCTTAACAGACAATTGTTAACGGGAGGTTAATAAAGATCTTCATTGGGTGCAGAAATCACAAAGACAGTCCCAGTCCCACAAATACGGTCCCTCAATACCTGAGCAAAGCACACATTGAGGACTTCTATTCCGTGACCTCTCCTGGAAAATGTATGTGTGTCGACATGAGGGTAGAATGGGATCGAGGCCCACCAGGACTGGTGCCCATTGTCAAGTCTCTGATCAAAGGCTGACCCGGTGGGCAGTGGGCACCCAGGGGACCGTAACCCCAGCACAGCTCAGCAACTTCGCGGGAATGCGGAAGGCAATTGTCAGAGGAGCGAGGGAGCGAGTAAGAAAGAGCTGGAACTCCTCCGGCGACGTTCACGACCTCAGGGCGTCTCAAAGCGCCTCACAGCCAATGACGGACTCTATTGAATTGCGGCCACTATTGTCATGTCGGAAACACCGCATCCAATTTGTGCGCAGCAAGATCCCACCAACAGTAATTACATAGACTTACGTAGAAGAGGCCACTTGTTTAGAAGTGCCCACTGCCCACCAGTGCCCTGCCCAACTGGCCAGCCTTCAGATCTGGGACGGGACAATGGTCACCAGCCAGGTTGGGTCTCGATCCCATTCTCCCCTCACGGCTACACACATACAATGCAGAAACAGGCCGTTCGGCCCAACAGATCCGTGCTGCTGTTCATGCTCCACACCAGCCTCCTCCCACCCCGCTTCATCTTACTCCACCAGCATATCCTTCTGTTCCTTTCTCCCTCATGTGTTTATCCAGCTTCCCCTTAAATGCATCGATACTATTCCCCTCAACCACTCCCCGAGGCAGCGAGTTCCACATCCTAAATTGACCAGATGATTTGTTTTAGTGGTGTTGGTTAAGGGATACATATTGGGCAGGAACATCTATGGCAGATCGGGGCCTTAAAAGCACCACTCCAGGGAGCAGCGTGAGCTGGTGCAGGAGGGCGACGGCAGTGAAGAGGGCGACTGGAGTGGACGTCGCCATAATCCGGGTCGGTGATTGGAGCGTGGGCAGGTACAACAGGAGCGGCAAGATCGGGGCGAAGGAGCGGCGAAATATTGCAGAGCGATGTGATCGGGGCCCAGATGAGGCGAGGGCCCAGGGGCAGCACGGGCCCAGCCCACACTGCAATATGTGTGCGCACTAGGTCCGTGCAGCAGAGCTGGTCACCAGTCGTCCTGGTTAACCCTTGCCACTGGACCAAGACCGAGCTCTGTCAAGCCCATGTGGTGGCTGGTGTGCAACGGTCACCCCACGTTAAAAAAATCCACGCACAGGCATCTTCCACCCTTCAGGATGTAGTTCTGGACCTGGAATATTAGGTCCTTCATTCAAACACCTGAGAACTCATCCCTTTTTGGTGTGGAAGCAAGTCATCCTCGATACGAGGGACCACCTAAGAAGTGAAGACATATTGGCCAGGACACCTGGGAGAACTCGCCACCTCTTAACAAGTTAATGATTCGGGTGTTACCCTTCAGCAGAACTGAAAAAAATGAACAGCATCCAAACAACAACAAAAACAACTTGTATTTATATAGCGCCTTTGACATAATAAAATGTCCCAAGGCACTTCACAGGAGTATTCTAAGACAAAATATTTGACACCGAGCTGCATAAGAAATTAGCACAGGTGACTTGGCCACAGTCACAGAGGTAGGTTTTAAGGAGCGTCTTGAAGGAGGAAAGAGAGAAAGAGAGGCAGAGAGGTTTAAGGAGGGAGTTCCAGAGCAACAGAAGGCACGGCCGCCGATGGTTGAGCGATTATAATCAGGGATGCTCAAGAGGGCAGAATTAGAGGAGCGCAGACATCTCAGGGAGGGCTGGAGGAGATTACAGAGATAGGGAGGGGAGAGGCCATGGAGGGATTTGTAAACAAGGATGAGGATTTTGAAAGTGAGGCGTTGCTTAACCAGAATCCAACGTAGGTCAGCGAGCACAGGGATGATGGGTGAGCAGGACTCAGTGCGGGTTAGGACACAGGCAGCCGAGTTTTGGATCACAACTAGTTTACGTAGGGTAGAATGTGGGAGGCCAGCCAGGAGTGCGTCGGAATAGTCAAGTCTCGAGGTAACAAAGGTACGGATGAGGGCTTCAGCAGCGGATGAGCTGAGGCAGAGCGGAGACGGGCGATGTTACAGAGGTCGAAATAGGTGGTCTTAGTTATGTCGCGGATATGTGGTCAGAAGCTAAACACACCACCCTAGAGCTGAAGTATCTTAAAGAGAATATATATCACTGAGCTTGAGAAAAGACAAAATGTGATAGGGTTACATTTCTGTGAGGAAGCATTGAATCCCATCGCCACATCATCCCTCAGACAAGCGGTAAGCCCGATAGCGAGGACATCCTCAGTATGTCTTTATGGCATCAGGAAGGGACCATTCAGCCCCTCAAGTCTGTTCTGGCATTCAATTAGATCACGGCTGATCTGCATCTTTGCTCCATTTACCCGCCTTTGTTCCGTAACCTTTAATACCTTTACCCAACAAAGATCTATCAATCCCAGTTTTGACATTTTATATTTGGACCCCAGCCTGAACAACATTTTGGCGGAGAGAGTTCCAGATTCCCATGATCTTTTGTGTGAAGAAACGCTTCCTGGCATCACCCCTGAACGGTCTGGCTCTAATTTTAAGGTTACGCCCCCTTTGTTCTGGACTTCCCCCACCAGAGGAAATAGTTTCTCCCTAGCTACCCTATCGAATCCTGTAATCCTCTTAAAAACCTCAAATTAGATCACCCCTTAATCTTCTAAATTTAAGGGAATACTGGTCTAGTCTATGCAACCTGTCCACATAATTTAATCCTCTTAGCCCCGGTATCTGGTGAAGCTGCGTTGCTCCCCCTCCGAGACCGATATATCTTTCGTGAGAGGCGGGGGCCAGAACTGAACACAGGGCTCCAGGTGGGGTCTTTACGATGGTCTTCTTTTCACCATTTTAATAGTGGTGTTAACCCATTTAAAATCCGCACTCTCGCTAAAAGGAGGGACTGAAGAACGTCGCAACCACACCACATGAAACCTTAGTCAACTCAGGCTGACCAACAATCACCGGGCAAGTACAGGGAGAGAGGGGGAGCAAGGGTAGGGGACCCTTCACCCCTGTGCAGGGTCGCCAGATCGCCAGGATTGGCTTGCGGTCTCCAGGAATTGAAGATTCATCTCCCGACATTGCAACAGAAAAAAATGGCTGTGTGTTTTCTAATTTTTCTTCGGAACACTTTTGACTATTGGTTCTAAACCTATTGGAGATGGGGTAATGGGCGGGGGCGGTTAGAGATGGGCAGGTCTTGCAGTGAGATCTCCAGGAATATGGCAGACCAGAGTTTACAGCCCTCTCCCTGTAGAATAGAATCAGAATGTTTACAGCACTGAAAAAGGCCATTCGGCCCTTCGAGCCCATGCCAGCTCTCAGCTAATCCCACTCCCCCGCCCTTTCATAGAAACATAGAAAATAGGTGCAGGAGCAGACCATTCGACCCTTCGAGCCTGCACCACCATTCAATAAGATCATGGCTGATCATTCACCTCAGTACCCCTTTCCTGCTTTCTCTAAATACCCCTTGATCCCAGTAGCCCAGCAAATTTTGTTCCTTCAGATACTTCTAGAACTAGGGGGCATAGTCTCAGAATATGAGGCCGCCCATTTAAAACAGAAATGAGGAGGAATTTCTTCTCTAAGAGGATCCTTGGAATTCTCTGCCCCAGAGAGTTGTGGAGGCTGGGTCATTGAATATATTTAAGGCGGAGACAGACAGATTTTTGAGCGATAAAGGAGTTAAGAGTTATGGGGAACGGGCGGGGAAGTGGAGCTGAGTCCATGATCGGATCAGCCATGATCTTAGTGAATGGTGGAGCAGCCTCGAGGGGCCGTATGGCCGACTCCTGCTCCTATTTCTTATGTTCATATCCAACTCCCTCTTGAAAGATAAGATTGAGTCTGCCTCCACCACCCTCTCAGGCAGTGCATTCCCGATCCCAACTTCCTGCGTAAAAAAGTTTTTCCTCATGTCGCCTTTGATTCTTTTGCCAATCGCCTTAAATCTGTGTCCTCTGGTTCTCCACCCTTCCACCAATGGGAACAGTTTCTCTCGATCTACTCTGTCTAGACCCCTCATGATTTGGAACACCTCGATCAAGCCTTCTCTGCTCCAAGGAGAACAACCCCAGCCTCTCCAGTGGCTCTTATTCCCGCAACATCCAACCAGCTTAGATCCAGAGTTTGAATCCTGGTGTGAACCCTCAAACCAGTGCCTAACCATTGCAGTCTTCATTAAAAGTCAATCGCTATGGGTTGGAAACCGGTGAGTGGGGGGGGGGGGGGCACTTGCTTTCTGCCACGGTTCGAGTCGCTGTAAGCGTTGCGGGAAATCTCTGTCTGTCTCCCCTCCCGCCGCCCCGGGAAAAGAGTGCCGTTTCTTTCACACAAAGATATCGCAGGTTGTTTGTGGACAGATGGAATGGATGGTGTCCCTGTTGTTTACTGAGGCGGGGGAGGAGGGGATGCGGAGTGCGGGGGGAGGGGGGCGGCTGGTTCTGAACAGGGAGGGCTGAAACAACGGCAAAGGACTCTGGAGTCAGGACCAAAGCAGGCAGTTCAATTACAGGGTGATGAAGGAACATTAATCATTCAATTACACACCTGTCAAATCGGAACAAAGGCGAAGACTCCAAACTTATTCACTGGGGAGGAGGTTGGGGGACAGCAGGCCGGCACCAATAAGCAAGAGACAAAGTCAATTAATGAAGCATATTGCGAACAAAACAAGGGGAGAGAGGGGCTTTAGTGTAGGCCTGTCACCTTCCACACTGCATCAGAAAGGCACTCTCCCCCCCCCCCCCCACCACCCCCAACCCCCCAGAAACTAACCCGCCCTCACTGTAGGGCTGGCACATCATGTCTCGCAAATGATTGATGCCTCCTTTATCGTCCTGACCGTCTTAAAGGCACACCGCCTGCTGCATCTGATTCCGCGCGCTCTGTCTCCTCTCGAAGGCGCTCATTTGTATCGGTCACAGCGACCGCGGTCCGCCATCCACATACCTTGCCCGAGTGGCCGTTTCTCACGGGCGAGCCATGCCACAGCGGCGTGCCTTCATGTTGCAGCTCCAAAAGGAAAAGACTTGCATTTATATAGCGCCTTTCAGGACCTCCGGACATCCAAAGCGCTTTACAGAACAATGACATACTTTTTGAAATGCGGTCACTGCTGTAATGTATGCGCACAGCAAGCTCCCACAAACGGCAATGTGATAATGACCCGATAATCTGTTTTTGTTGTGCTGATTGAGGGACAAATATTGGCCCGGGGATAACTCCCCTGCTCTTCTTCGAAATAGTATCACAGGCTCTTTTACGTCCACCAGAGAGGGCAGGCGGGGCCTCGGTTTAACGTCTCAGCCAAAAGACAGCACCTCCGACAGTGCAGCACTCCCTCAGCACTGCACTGGGAGTGTCGGCCTAGATTTACATGCTCAAGTTCCCGGAGTGGGACTTGAACCCACAACCTTCTGGTTCAGAAGTGAGAGTGCTGCCCACTGAGCCACGGCTGATCACTTGCACGACATACAACGTTCCACGGCACTTCACAGGAGTGTGATCAAACAAAAATTGACAACCCACCAAAGAACGAGACATTAGGACAGAGGTCAAAGGGCTTGGTCAATGAGGAATGTTTTAAGGAGCGTCTTGAAAAGGAACAATGAATTAATCCGCAACTCTGTAACCGTTAGTTCCGCTTGGCTTCCCTTGCTGCTCTGAACTTCAAGGGCGAGCACAGCCACACACCAGTTAAGTCACGGTGACCCGAGAAGGTGGTGAGAAAGGAGGTGACTGGGTCCAGGACAGTCCCAAGGGAACAGGATGGGAGGTTTAAAGGAAGTTCCTGACACAGAGGGTGGTTACAAGGTGGCGATTGGAGTGAGGCAGGGGCATATATGCCATGCGTGTGTGATTGGCACCTGTTGCCAGCACAAGACGTGGGCATCCAAACCCAAATACCTAAACCAGTCACTCCAAATTGAGCCCCAGGCTCCTGACACTGGAGCAGGCCTCTCGGAAAGAAAAGGTTTTCCACAAATTTGCAACTCTGTGCAGGCAACTTTATGAGTAGGCGATCTCATTGAGACATATAGGGGCCGAACTTGGTCAAAGCTCTCTGCCCGCCCAAGTGCTGTCCAAAGTGCCGCCGATGGCCGCCGAGGTAGCGGACGGTACTTTCGGCGGGGTTTTCATCGCCGAGGCCCCTCACAGGTCGGCGGGCGGCAAATGGAAGACGTACGCCGTCAATCTGGGCGGCAACGGGCGGGAGCTCTCATTCTCGGCGGCAGAGGCGCTTGCCGCCCAAGTGCCGCCGAGGATGGAGTCGGGCCCACGGAGGGTCGAAGAGGTAAAAACAAAAATCAGCACCAACAAAAAAAAACAAACATCTGACGGACCTTCAGGGGGACCCCATCCAGGTAAGTCCCTGCAAAGAAATAATTTAAAAACATTCCACTTGCCTTTTTTTTACAAGATCTTGACCCTCACCATTCAGGACAGAGCGGCCTCCACACAGCGGCCCACCGCCAACTCCCGCCGACTCCCGCCCGCACCAATCTGGCATCTCGCCGGGCGGGAGTCGACTTGCGCGCATCGGCCGTCCGCTGACGTCAGTGGGCGCTTCCCGACGGCTCTCCCCTCCTCCCCCCCCCACCCCCCCACCCGCTCCAGGCCACGACGAAAGTGGCACTGGGCGGTTCGAGCAGAGGGATGTCGGCGGCAGTGGGCGGTAAGGCCATCAATTTCAGCCCCATAAGATTTTGAAGGGGATTGACAGGGTCGATGCCGAGAGGATGTTTCCCCCGGGCTGGGGAGTCTAGAACCAGGGGTCACAGTCTCAGGGCAAGGGGTCGGCCATTTAAGACAGAGATGAGGAGGAATTTCTTCACTCAGAGGGTGCTGAACCTTTGGAATTCTCTACCCCAGAGGGCTGTGGATGCTGAGTCGCTGAGTATATTCATGGCCGAGATCGATGGATTTTTGGTCTCTCGGGGAATCAAGGGATATGGGGATCGGGCGGGAAAGTGGAGTTGTTGTCGAAGATCAGCCGTGATCTTGTTGAATGGCGGAGCAGGCTCGAGGGGCTGCAAGGCCTACTCCTGCTCCTAATTCTTATGTTCTTATCAATAGGAATAAGCATTTTACTCTGGTAAATGGTTTATTCTTCACAGATTTCTTATGTTAGAAGTGTTATTTTTACTGGTAAATCTTCAGCGAGTAAAAATTCAAGATGGTGGCTCAAGCCGGATTTGCAAAACAGAGGAGTGGTCTGACTGATTCATCACTGCCGCTTGCTGATTTGAGATCGGTAGCTTTCACCAAAACATTCATTGAGTGATTTTCTGCTTCTTGTTGGTTCCTTCTTGGCAGTTTATGACTGAATCAAACTGCTCTCAATTTGTTCATGTTTAGTCAATCATGTAACAGGAGCACCTCCAACAACCCTGCCCCCACACCGTTCCCTGCGGAATTCGCCCACAAGCCATCCTTGGCCCCTCCCTCTTTCCTCCCCTACATGTTGCCCCTTGGTGACACCATCTGCATACATGAGATCTAAATTAATATTTCAGTGGGGAGAGATTACAAAATGCTGCGGTACAGAGGGATCTGGGGGGTCCTTGTACATGAAACACAAAAAGTTGGTATGCAGGTACAGCAAGTGATCAGGAAGGCCAATGTAATCATAGAATCATAGAATCATAGAAATTTACAGCACAGAAGGAGGCCATTTCGGCCCAGCATGTCCGCGCCGGCCGACAAAGAGCTACCCAGCCTAATCCCACTTTCCAGCTCTCGGTCCGTAGCACTGCAGGTTACAGCACTTCAGGTGCACATCCAAGTACTTTTTAAATGTGGTGAGGGTTTCTGCCTCTACCACCCTTTCAGGCAGTGAGTTCCAGACCCCCACCAGCCTCTGGGTGAAGAAATGTCCCCTCAAATCCCCTCTAAACCTCCCCCAATTACTTTACATCTAAGCCCCCTGGTTATTGACCCCTCTGCCAAGGGAAACAGGTCCTTCCTATCCACTCTATCCAGGCCCCCTCATAATTTTATACACCTTAATCAGGTCTCCCCTCAGCCTCCTCTGTTCCAAAGAAAACAGACCCAGCCTATCCAATCTTTCCTCATCGCCAATATTCTCCAGTCCAGGAAACATCCTCGTAAATCTCCTCTGCATCCTTTCTAGTGCAATCACATCTTTCCTGTAATGTGGTGACCAGAACTGCACGCAGTATTCCAGCTGTGGCCAAACCAGTGTTTTATATAGTTCAAGCATAACCTCCCTGCTCTTATATTCCATGCCTCGACTAATAAAGGCAAGTATTCCGTATGCCGTCTTAACCACCTTATCTACCTGGCCTGCCACCTGCAGGGATCTATGGACCTGCACTCCAAGGTCCCTTTGTTCTGCTACACTTTTCAGTGTCCTACCATTTAATGTGTATTCCCTTGCCTTGTTAGCCCTCCCCAAATGCATTACCTCACATTTATCCGGATTGAATTCCATTTGCCACTGTTCTGCCCACCTGACCAGTACATTGATCATCACAGGCAGTCCCTCGAGTCGAGGATGACTTGCTTCCACGTCAATAAGTTCACAGGTGTTTCAATGAAGGACCTAATATTCCGGATCCCGAACTACATCCTGAAGGGTGGAAGATGCCTGTGCGTGGACTGTTTTAACGTGTGGTGACCGTTGATCACCAGCCACCACACGGGCATTGACAGAGCTAAGTCTTGGTCCAGCGGCAAGGGTTAACCAGGACGACTGGAGACCAGCTCTGCTGCACGGACCTAGTGCGCACACATATCGCAGCATGGGCTGGACCCGTGCTACCCCTGGGGGCCTCGCCTCTTCTCGGTCCCCAGATTCACGCCTCTCCTGGGCCCCGGTCACGTCGCTCTACAATCTCTCGCCGCTCCTTCGCCCCGACCTCGCCGCTCCTGCTGTACCTGCCCACGCTCCAATCACCGACCTGGACCTTGGTGACGTCCCTCTTCGCTGCCGTTGCTCTCCTGCTCCAGGACGTGCTGCTCCCTGTGTGGTATGCCACTACGCTGCTCCTTCTGCTCCCCGTGTGCTCCATTGATATCTTCCTGCCATCCGCAGCTTTCTTCTTCATTATCAACCACACGGCCAGTTTTAGTGTCAGCTGCAAACTTCTTAATCATACCCCCAACATTCAAGTCCAAGTCATTGATGGTTGGAATGTTGGCCTTTATTGCAAGGGGGATAGAGTATAAAAGTAGGGAAATGCTGCTACAACTGTACAGGGTATTGGTGAGGCCACACCTGGAGTACTGCTTGCAGTTTTGGTCTCCGTATTTAAGGAGGGATATACTTACATTGGAGGCAGTTCATAGAAGGTTCTCGAGGTTGATTCCTAAGATGAAGGGGTTGTCTTATGTAGAAAGGTTGAGCAGGTTAGGCCTATATTCATTGGAGTTTAGAAGAATGAGGCGTGATCTTATTAAAGCATATAAGATACCGAGGGGCCTCGACAAGGTAGATGCAGAGAGGATGATTTCCCTCGTGAGGGAATCTAGAACTAGGGGGCATAGTTTCAGAATAAGGGGTCGCCCATTTAAAATGGAAATGAGGAAGAATTTCTTCTCTCAGAGAGTCGTGAATCTTTGGAATTCTCTGCCCCAGAGGCTGGGTCATTGCATATATTTAAGGCGGAGATAGACAGATTTTTGAGCGATAGGGGAGTCGAGGGTTATGGGGAGCGGGCGGAGAAGTGGAGCTGAGGCCAGGATCAGATCAGCCATGATCTTATTGAATGGTGGAGCAGGCTCGAGGGGCCAAATGGTTGATTCCTGCTCCTATTTCTTATGTTCAGATGTTCTTATGATCGGCTTCCTCATGCATGCTGACACCCATGGCTACCTCACCAACACCTCTCCCCGCCCCCTCCACTGCCTCTGTGTGGTCAAACTGCTTGTCTGATAGCCATTCTTGGGTGAGCTGCAATTTCCTCTAATTAAATGTTGGGTAGATCGAAGCCATTCCCTTTGGCCCCCTGCCACCCCGTGGCCTTGACGCTAATTCCATGCCCCTCCCTGGCCACCATCTCAGGCTGAAACAAACCTTGCAATCTTGCCCTCCTAAGCAAACTGAGCCGAGCTTCCTGTGATCTAGAGCTCCCTCTATTGGACCACAGCACCACCTACTGGACGACTATGGTAATGCAAGTGCTGATGTATATAATAAATGGATGTTGCGCAAAGGTCACATGACAAGTTCCTGTAGCACCATCTTGTAGTCTGTGTGTGTGGTGGTGTTGTAAAGAATATATCTCACTTCCGACCCCATATTCTTCTCTGTCACAAAGACCGTCTAATTCTATCTCCATAATATCGCCCGTCTCTGCCTCTGTCTTTGTCCATCTTCTTCTGACACCCTCGTCTGTGCTTTGGTCACCTCCAGACTCGACTATCCCACTGCTCTCCCGGTCGGCCTCACATCCTCACACCTCCGTGGACTTGAGCTCATCCAAAACTCTGCTACCTGTATCCTATCCCACACCAAGACACGCGTAACTATCAGTCTTGCTGATCTGCATCGGCTTCTGGTCCATCCCATCCTTCAAATTTAACACTTCCGTCCGCGTATTTAAATCCCTCCATGGCCTCACCCCTCCCTATCACTGTAAACTCTTCCAGCCCCACCACTCCCCTCCCCAACTCCCTGTTGCTCTGACCCTGCCCTTTTGTGAATTGGCGGCCATGCCTTCAGCTGTCCAGAAATAAGAACATAAGAAATAGGAGCAGGAGTAGGCCGTACAGCCCCTCAAGCCTGCTCCGCCATTTAATATGATCATGGCTGATCTGATCATGGACTCGGGTCCACTTCCCTGCCCGCTCCCCATAACCCCTTATTCCCTTATCACAGCTCTCTGAGGCAGCGAATTCCACAGATTTACAACCCTCTGAGAGAAGAAATTTCTCCTCATCTCAGTTTTAAATGATTCTAAGTTTATACCCCATAGCTCTATTCTCCCCTATCAGTGGAAACATCCTCTCTGCATCCACCTTGTCAAGCCCCCTCATAATCTTATACATTTCGATAAGATCACCTCTCATTCTTCTGAACTCCAATGAGTAGAGACCCAACCTACTCAACCTTTCCTCATAAGTCAACCCCCTCATCTCCGGAATCAACCTAGTGAACCTTCTTTGAACTGCCTCCAAAGCAAATATATCCTTTCTTAAATATGAAAACCAAAACTGCACATAATATTCCAGGTGTGGCCTCACCAATACCCTGTATAGCTGTAGCAAGACTTCCCTGCTTTTATACTCCATACCCTTTGTAATAAAGGCCAAGATACCATTGGCTTTCCTGATCACTTGCTGTACCTGCATACTATCCTTTTGTGTTTCATGCACAAGTACCCCCAGGTCCCGCTGTACTGCGGCACTTTGCAATCTTTCTCCACTTAAATAATAACTTGCTCTTTGATTTTTTTTTGCCAAAGTGCATGACCTCACACTTTCCGACATTATACACCATCTGACAAATTTTTGCCCACTGGAACGACCTCCTAAATCCCTATCCTTCTTTAAGAGCCACTTTAAAACATGCCTCTTTGAATACGCCTTTTCAGCCACCCCTTAAATATATCGCCTTCTTTAGCTGGGTGTATTTTACTTAATTGCACCCTGTAAAGTCCTGTCCCCTCAGTACAGATTCACACGAGGCATGTAGTGAAGTCAAGGTCACTCTGGACCTGCACCTTTATTTCACAGCTCTGGAATGCTGCACTTGCCTGAGACCTGTCCTTATATACCTGTCTCTTGCAAGTGTACCCCTGGTGGTAAGGTATGCTGGTGGTTACAGGTCATATCTTATTACAGTCATGTATAGCATGTTAGGATACAGTTTTATATCATAATGTAAGATACATGACATTACCCTCCCCCAAGGTCTTATTGTCTTTATAGGTTCAGTCTCTCAGGTGGTCTACGCTCTCGCGTGGAGCGTCTGAGTTGTGGTTCAGTTGTTTGCCTTGGAGTCTGTTTTTCTTTGGGTGTGGTTGCTGGTATCTCGCCTGGGCTGTCTGCTTCGATTGGTGTGATTGTTGTTGAGTCGCCTGGGCTGTCTGTTGGGATTGCCCTTTCCTCATGTTGTTCCCTCTGTCTGGCCACCAGGTGTGGTGCGAGTTCCACATTGTAGTCTGCCTCTGGTTCCGCAGTGTTGTTGGTAAATCTGCTTTTGACTTGGTCGACATGCCTCCAGCAGGTTTTGCCATTGTGCATTTGTACTACCAGTAGGCTGTTTCCTTCCTTGCCTGTTACTGTCCCTGCAAGCCATTTGGGACCCCTGCCATAGTTAAGTACAAACACTTTGTCCCCTATCTCATTCCATCTCCCCATCGAATTTCTGTCATGGTACTCAGTCAGCTTACGGCGCTTTGCCTCAACGATTTCGTGCATGTCTGGGAGGATTAATGAGAGCCTTGTTTTTAAAGTCCTTTTCATCAACAGTTGCGCGGGGGGGATCCCAGTCAGTGAGTGCGGACGAGATCTGTATGCCAGCAGCAGTCACGACAGGCGACCCTGCAATGTGGGACCTTGGATTTTAAGCATGCCTTGTTTAATGATTTGCACTGTTCTCTCCGTCTGGCCATTGGAGACCGACTTGAACGGTGCCGTCTTGACGTGATTTATGCCGTGGTCAATTATAAAGTCTTGGAATTCTGCGCTGGTGAAGCACGGACCATTGTCACTGACCAATATGTCAGGGATTCTGTGCATTGCAAACATGGTTGCGAGGCTCTCCACAGTGGTGGAGGTTGTGCTCGAGTTTAAAATGGTGCATTTGATCCACTTTGAAAATGCATCTACAACTATGAGGAACATTTTGCTCATGAATGGGCCCGTATAGTCTATGTGCACTCTCGACCACGGTTTGGTAGGCCAGGGCCAGGGGCTCAGTGGAGCCTCCCTGGGGGCATTGCTGAGTTGGACACAAATGGTGCACCTTCGGACGCAGAGCTCCAAGTCCGCGTCAATACCAGGCCACCAGACGTGGGATCTGGCTATGGCCTTCATGAGAACGATCCCCGGGTGCTCACGGTGGAGCTCCCGGACAAATACCTCTCTGCCTCGCAGAGGCATGACTACCACGGCTGCCCGACATCAGGCAGTCTGCTTGTAGTGACAGCTCATGCATGCGCCTGTGAAAGGGTTTTAATTCCTCGGGGCAGGCATCGCGAGCCTTTGCCCAGTCACTGGTTAGGACACATCTTTTTACTAAGGATAACGTGGGGTCGCTGGCCGTCTAGGCTCTGATTTGGTGAGCCGTCATGGGCGAACCTGTGGACTCAAAGGCATTGATTGCCATGATTATCTCACAGTCCTGTTCGTCAGACCTTTCCATGGTCACCAGGGATAACCTGCTGAGTGCGTCGTCACAGTTGTCTGTGCCTGGTCTGTGCCTTATGGTATAGTCGTAGGACGCCAGCATGAGTGCCCACCGTTGAATTCGCGCCGAGGCGTTGGCGTTTATTGCCTTGCTCTCGGATAGGAGGGACGTGAGGGGCTTGTGGACGGTTTCTAATGCAAACTTGGCCCCGAAAAGGTATTAGTGCATCTTTTTGACACCGTACATCACGCGAGCGCCTCCTTCTCTACTATTCCGTACCCACGCTCTGCCCGCGAAAGTGACCTGGAGGCGTAAGCTATGGGTTTTAATTTGCCCGCATTATTGACATGTTGCAAAATGCACCCGACCCCATACGCTGACGAACTAGCTTTTTACCTGGGTCAAAGAAAGTCAAAACACTGTTGGAACTCAGAAGGTTGCGTGCCTTACTGAAGGCGCGTTCCTGGGCGTCCCCCCAAAACCAATCGCACCCCTTCCTGAGTAACACATGGAGAGGCTCCAGCAGCGTGCTTAAGTTCTGCATAAAGTTCCCAAAGTAATTGAGTAGCCCGAGAAAGGCGTGCAGTTCTGAAACATTCCGGGGCCTGGGTGCGAGATGAATTGTTTCTGTTTTCGACTCTGTTGGGCTGATGCCATCAGCGGCAATCCTTCTGCCCAAAAATTCAATCTCGAGTGCGAGAAACAGGCACTTGGATTTCTTGACTCGTAGGCCTACCCGATCCAACCGCTTTAGTACTTCCTCCAAATTACGGAGATGGGAGTTGGTGTCCCTGCCCGTGATAAGTATGTCGTCTTGAAATACAACCATCCCCGGGATGGACTTGAGCAGACTCTCCAAGTTGCGCTGGAATATGGCAGCTGCCGACCTGATGCCAAATGGGCATCGATTGTACATGAAAAGGCCTCGATGTGTTGATGGTGGTGAGTAGCTTGGATTCCTCGGTCAATTCTTGCATCATATACGTAGATGTGAGGTCGAATTTTGAGAAAAGTTTACCTCCAGCCAATGTGACAAATAAGTCCTCCGCTCTGGGCAGCAGGTACTGAACCTGTAAGGAGACACAGTTTATGGTAGATTTGTAGTCCCCACAGATTCGTACAGATCCATCAGGCTTCATGACTGGGACGATGGGACTTGCCCAGTCGCGAAATTCCACAGGTGATATAATGCCTTCTCACAGAAGCCTGTCTAGTTCGTGTTCAATCTTTTCCCTCATCACATAGGGTACAGCTCTGGCCTTGTGATGGACCGGTCTAGCATCCTGTGTAATGTAGATTTTGACTTTGGCCCCTTTGAAAGTGCCCACACCTGGCTGAAAGAGATGTTCAAATCGCTTTATAACTGTTGAGCAGGAGGTCCATTCCTCTAATGACATGGCATGGACATCATCCCATTTCCAGTTTAGTTTTGCCAGCCAGCTTCTCCCCAGCAGTGCTGGGGGATCTCCGGGGACAATCCACAGGGGAAGTCGGTTCACTGTCCCTTTGTGTGTGACAGAGAGCATGGCGCTGCCGAGGACTGGTACGATTTCTTTGGTATAGGTCCTTAGTTTGGTGTCAACCCTTGTGAGTTTTGGTCTGTCTCTTTTATGCGGTTATAGTTGTTCAAATTGTTGAGTGCCCATGAGAGATTGACTCGCTCCAGTATCCAGCTCCATGTTGACAGATATCCCGTTGAGTAGGACCCTCATCATTATAGGAGGCATCCTGTTGTAGGAGCAGCGGCCATTGATCGTGTTGACCCGCTGTACATCGGTGTCCCGGGTACTGTCCCCACCACTTTCCGACCCATCCTCTTCATATACCAGCCGAGCTGCCGTTTTTTTTGCACATGCGGGCCAAATGCCCTGTATATTCACAATTTCTGCAAATAGCCTGCTGAAATCGACATCCCCTTGACGAGTGCCCACCCCCACACCTCCAGCACAGACCTGTTCCATTGTTCAAAGTGTGCCCAAAGAATGAGCTGCGTCTGGCTGATCTCTCTTGAGCTTCTCTCAGTTTGTAGTTGATTGCTCGCATTGTGGGTTGATGAGGTGTGAACGGCCGTTCCTGTGGCCCTTGATGGCTTCTGCCTGCTGTCGAGAGCCTGTTCTCCCGGTTTTGTCTGTGTGTGGGGGTAGCAGCTTGTTTAGTGCTGTGAACTTCTTGTTCCAATATTTCGTTAGTTGTCGTACCTGCATTGTAAATCAACCTCGTTTCTTCTTCCCCTACCAAGAATGTCTGTGCAACCAGTGCTGCTGCCTCTAAGGCCAGGTTCTTGGTCTCTATGAGCTTTTGGAATATGCCTGCGTGGCCTATTCCTTCAATGAAAAAGTCTCTCAGCATTTCTCTCCTCAGTTCATCGGAGAACTCACATAAACTAGCCAACCTCCGAAGTTCCGCCACGAAGTCGGGTATGCTCTGGCCCACACAGCGTCTGTAGTTGTAGAACCTGTGTCTGGCCATGTGTAGGCTGCTCGCTGGCTTCAGGTGGTCTCTTACCAGTGTGCTCAATTCTTCAAACGACTTGCTTGCTGGTTTCTTGGGTGCCAGCAGATCCTTCATTAAAGCGTATGTTTTCGAGCTACAGCTGGTCAAAAGATGGGTTCTTCTCTTGTCTGCCTTATCGTCGCCTAACCAGTCTTTGGTTACAAAGCTTTGCTGGAGCCTTTCTATAAAGTCCTCCCAATTGTCTCCCGCATTGTACTTTTCATCTGATCCGTTGTTCGCCATTCTGTGGATTCTGTAATCCCGTAACTCGTCGCCACTGTAAAGTCCTGTCCCCTCAGTACAGATTCACATGAGGCATGTAGTGAAGTCAAGGTCACTCTGGACCTGCACCTTTATTTCACAGCTCTGGAATGTTGCACATGCCTGAGACCTGCCCTTATATACCTGTCTCTTGCAAGTGCACCCCTGGTGGTAAGGTATGCTGGTGGTTACAGGTCATATCTTATTACAGTCATGTATAGCATGTTGTGATAAGTTATATATAATAATGTAAGATACATGACACACCCCTGTGAAGCGCCTTGGGACTTTTCTCCCCATTAAAGGCGCTATATAAATGCAATTTCTTGTTGGTGGATGAACAGGGAAAGTCCTCATTTCAGCCAACCATGGAATGCTGCCTCATGGGCACGTGACACTTGCAGGAGTCACACCTTTGTATGACCAGGTGTGACGTAACATGAAGATTGTTGGACGGAAGGCTTCTGAATGTATCACCCTTGGCTCAATGCTGGCGCTCCGAGCTGGGAAGTTGTGAGTGCAAAAACTTGAGGACGTTCTGTAGACTGACATTTCACCTCGGGAGTGCTGAGACATCTTAAGCCTCTTTGGGTGGACGGAAGAGATTCCAATTGCACCAATATGAGCAGGTAGTTCTCCCTGGTGTCTTGGCCAACATTTAAACCTCAAGTAATATCAATGAAACAGATTATTACCATCATTTAACCTTTTTGCTGTGTGTGGGATCTTGCTGTGTGCCATTTGCCAGTTGTGTCACCTGACAGGGCAATGTTAACCCTAACCACACAGCAGAACCCTGGCAGACGGGAGGTTAAAATCACCCTCCCCCCACCCCCCCCCCCCACCCCCCCCCCCACCCCGCCGGCTCTTACCTGTCCGAAAGCCGCCACGATCGCAAGATCTACAATTTTAACCTGCTCCCCTGAGCGGGCAGCAAGGACAGGTGCCCAGAGACACCAGGGTCCTTCTTTACACAGGCATGTCGCGGGCCGTTGACATCATCGACGCCCGACTGTAATTTTAATTCCGGCCTGAGCGAGGAATCCGCCGGGAGTTAAAATCGGGGCCGCACCTGACTTCAATTAGAACTCTTGTCCTTGACAACGCAACACGGGGGGACATCCTACGGATGTGGAAGGTATTTTATAAAAGAGAGTTCGCTCTTTCTGACAGGTGTAAATGTTGATGAAACGTGTAGAAATGTCTGGTACAGAGAGACAACAACAAATGGCAAACTGAACTGTGCACATAGCGGCATCTGCTGGCCATGTGCAGGTACAACAGCAATTATATTAAACAATATAAATATCATTGATGCTGTATTATATTATCAATAAATATAATTTATCCTGTATTATGTGATCAATAAATATAATTTATCCTGTATTATATTATCAATAAATATAATTCATTCTGTATTATATTATCAATAAATATTATTGATCCTGCATTATATTATCAATAAATATCATTATAGTCTTAATAACGTTTTGTGAACCAACAGCACCTCCCAACCCCGCGACCTCTACCACCTAGAAGGACAAGGGCAGCAGGCGCATGGGAACACCACCACCTCCACGTTCTCCTCCGAGTCACACACCATCCTGACTTGGAAATATATCGGCCGTTCCTTCATTGTCGCTGGGTCACAATCCTGGAACTCCCTCCCTAACCGCACTGTAGGAGCACTTTCACCACACGGACTGCAGCGGTTCAAGAAGGCGGCTCACCACCACCTTCTCAAGGGGCAATTAGGGATGGGCAATAAATGCTGGCCTTGCCAGCGATGCTCACAACCTGTGAATGAACAAAAAGAAAATTGGCAGCCAATTTGCGCACAGCAAGCTCCCACAAACAGCAATGTGATAATGACCCAGATGATCTGTTTTTAGTGATGTTGATTGAGGAATAACTAATGCCCAGGACACCAGGAAGAACTCCCCTGCTCTTCTGTTGAAAAAATGTTGCGTGACCTTTTAGATTCACCAATTCAATATCTCCTGAAAGACGGCACCTCGGACAGTGCAGCACTCTCTCAGCATTGCATTGAGGTGTCAGCTGGGATTTTGTGCTTAAGAGTGGGACTTGAACCCACAACCTTCTGGCTCAGAGGCAAGTGTGTACCCATTGAGCCACGGCTAAAATTCTAGTATCAACCCTGGCTCAATGGGCAGCACTCCCTCGCCTCTGAGTCTGAAGGTTGTGGGTTCAAGTCCCACTCCAGGGACTTGAGCACATAAATCTAGGCTGACACTCCCAGTGCAGTGCTGAGGGAGCGCTGCACTGTCAGAGGTGCTGTCTTTCAGATGAGACGTTAAACCGAGGTCCCATTTGCTCTCTCAGGTGGATGTAAAAGATCCCATGGCACTATTTCAAAGAAGAGCAGGGGAGTTATCCCTGGTGTCCTGGGGCCAATATTTATCCCTCAACCAACATCACTAAAAACAGTTTATCTGGGTCATTATCACATTGCTGTTTGTGGGAGCTTGCTGTGCGCAAATTGGCTGCTGCATTTCCTACATTACAACAGTGACTACACTCCAAAAGTATTTCATTGGCTGTAAAGCGCTTTGGGACGTCATGAGGTTGTGAAAGGTGCTATATAAATGCAAGTCTTTCTCCTGGGTCGCATATGAAGTTTAGGAGGAAGAGGGGAAAGTTTAGAGGAGAAGTGCGCCCACAAAGGTTGATAAAATAGAAGCAGGGAGTCTTACCCAGGATTGTTAAAGGTGGCTGGTTACTCAGGAGGTGGGAGCTGGACTTTGGACACTGGCTCCTTGTCCGAGGCCCTGTTATCTGACCATTAAACGCACTGACGAACCAGCCAGTTCTATTTCCAGCTCGCAACGAGCCATTAATGAGCTCATTAGCCTCTTTATATAGCAGTATCTGACAGGAAGTGACCCTCTTTACCACAAGATGTGCAAGGGAAGGGACAGGTTTTTGTCATTTTCGAAATTAGGATAACTTCATTCATTCACTCCCTTTGCAAGTAAATTTCGTAACCGTTTCCTGAGGGCAATTTGAGACCGCGTACTAAAGCTCCAAATAGGAGCTCGAGTTTGAACAATTCACATAAAATTACCAGTGCGAGGGGAAATTTTCAGTCCAGTTTCCATAACTCGGGGTGGAACAATCTATCCTCACGAACCTAGAGAGAGTGACAATGGTCTTTGTCCATAAGAAAGAACTCAGGCTCGATTTGCCCTCCAGTCTCCTGCCGTTAACTGGATGGTTGTGGCCTCAAAATGTGGTCGGAGGCCCGTTGCCTCTAGCGACGCTGCCGGCCTCCATTTTCAAAGGGGCCTACCACCGGGTGTCCAAAGCGCCCGCCTGTTTCGGGCCACCATCGGTGGCCGTGCCTTCAGCTGCCAAGGCCCCAAGCTCTGGAATTCCCTCCCTAGACCTCTCCGCCTCTCTCTCCTCCTTTAGACGCAAGAACAGAAGAAGAAATGGGAGCAGGCGACGGTCCTTTGAGCCTGCTCCACTGCTCGATGAGAGCGTGGCCGAATTTCTGCCGCAACCTCATATTTAAGACTCTCCTTAAAAACTACCCCTCCTGCCCTGATATCTCCTTCTGTAGCTCGGGTGTCAAATTTTATTTGAGTACGCTCCTGCGAAGGGCCTTGGGATGTTTTACAACGTTACAGGCGCTATATAAATGCAAGTTGTCATTAATAGCCCCCTTTTAATCTGGAAATCAGGGTCACATGACGTAAATAAGGCCCCGATTGCCGTTTTAGGTCAGAATTGGTTGGTGCTCACTCCCACCAACGATGGAACCCGTGATAGATGCTCACGACATACCAACAAACACACTCTACAAGATGGCTCTGAACTGTCAGCATGTGACTTTCCACATGACCCTTTTACTGTATTCACATCAGTAATTGCAGTACATCAGCAGTCCACTAGGGGGAGAAGTAATCCACCAAGGGGAGCTCCATTACTGAAAGGAAAGACTTGCATTTATATAGCACCTTTCACGATCACCGGACGTCTTAAAGCACTTTACAGCCAATGAAGTACTTTTTGAAGTGTAGTCACTGTTGTAATGTTGGAAATGCAGCAGCCTATATGCGCACAGCAAGCTCCCACAAACAGCCATGTGATAATGGCCAGATAATCTGATTTAATGATGTTGATTGAGGGATAAATGTTGGCCCAGGACACTGGGGACAACTCCGCTGCTCTTCTTCGAAATAGTGCCATGGAATCTTTTTTGTCAACTTGAGAAAGTAGACGGGGCCTCGGTTTAACGTCTCACCCGAAAAATAGCAACTCCGACAGTGCAGCACTCCCTCAGCACTGCACTGGGAGTGTCAGCCTGGATTTTTGTGCTGGAGCCCTGGAGTGGGACTTGAACCCGCAACCTTCTGACTCGGAGGCGAGAGTGCTGCCCACTGAGCCACGGCTGGGAAACGGAAGAGGCCTGGCAAAGGTAAGTGGCGAATTATTTCTGTGGGCCCCAGCAGGGCTGGATTGTAGGGGGATCCCACAGAAATAAACTGGGCCACCCCAGGAACCACCCCACCCCCCTGGTGACCCGCCACTCCATAACCTACTGTGCTGGTGACAGCTGCGGCCTAATTTTCAGGCTTCAATCAGGCAAGCTTCACCAGGAGGCCTGTATGGCTCCCCACATCTCGCCTGGCGAATTTAAACCAGGCCTCAAAATGGCGGGTGCCACTTCGCTATCTAAAACCGCACAGCTTCATGACTTCTTTGCGTAATAATTCATAGCAACACATTGCTGTTAAGAACTAGTTGGTTTATTAGCAAAGGTTTAACAATCACACTACACATTACCAGTTCATCCACCGGGCTCACAATTGTTAAGTCCTGACTCTAATGTACTGACTTACATGAGGCACATGCTGACGTCAAGGTCACTCAGGACCTGCATCTTTAATTCCAGCTCTCCAGTGCTGCACTTGTCTGAGACCTCCCTTTATATACCTCAGTGGGACAGGTATGGAGTGTCTCCTGCAAGTGCACCCCTGGTGGTAAGGTATGCTTATTGTTACAGGTCATATCCAGTTACAGTCATGAATAGCATGGTAAGATACAGTTATATACAGTAATATGAGATACATGACATCACCCTCCCCAAAGGTCTTATTGCCTTGAAAGATTCAGTCTCTCAGGTGGTCTACGCTCTCGCGTGGAGCGTCTTAGTTGTGGTTCAGTTGTTTGCCTTGGTGCCTGTTTTTCGATCAGTATGATTGCTGGTATCTCGCCTGGGCTGTCTGTTGAGACTGCCTTTCCTCAGGTTGTTCCACCTGTCTGTCCACCAGGTGTGGTGTGAGTTCCACATTGTAGTCTGCCTCTGGTTCTTCAGTGTTATCCGTGAATCTACTTTTTACTTGGTCTACATGCCTCCTCAGGTTTGTCCATTTGTACAACCAGTAGCCTGTTTCCCTCTTTGTCTGTTATTGTCCCTGCAAGCCCTTTGGGACCCCGGCCATAGTTTAGCACAAACATTTTGTCCCCTATCTCATTCCACCTCCCCCTCGAATTTCGGTCATGGTACTCAGTTAGCTTTTGACGCTCAGCCTCAACAAGTTCATGCATGTCTGGGAGGATTAACGAGAGCCTGGTCTTTAAGGTCCGTTTCATCAATAGTTGCGCGGGGGGAACCCCAGTCAATGAATGCGGACGAGATCTGTATACCAGCAGCAGTCGCGACAGGCGGCTCTGCAGCATGGGACCTTGGATTTTTAGCATGCCTTGTTTAATGATCTGCACTGCTCGCTCCGCCTGGCCATTGGAGGCCGGCTTGAATGGTGCCGTCTTAACATGATTTATACCGTGGTCAACTATAAAATCGTGAAATTCTGTGCTGGTGAAGCACGGACCATTATCACTGACCAATATGTCAGGAATTATGTGCGTTGCAAACATGGTCTAAGGCTCTCCACAGTGGTGGAGGTGGTGCTCAAGTTTAAAATGGTGCACTCGATCCATTTTGAAAATGCATCAACGAATACGAGGAACATTTTGCCCATGAATGGGCCCGCATAGTCTACATGCACCCGTGACCACGGTTTGGTGGGCCAGGACCAGGGGCTTAGGGGGGCCTCCCTGGAGGCATTGCTGAGTTGGGCACAAATAGTGCACCGACGGATGCAGAGCTCCAAGTCCGTGTCAATGCCAGGCCACCAGACATGAGATCTGGCTATGGCCTTCATAAGGACGATCCCCAGGTGATCGTGATGGAGCTCCCGGACAAACGCCTCCCTGCCTCGTAAGGGCATAACTACTCGGCTGCCCCACATCAGGCAGTCTGCCTGTAGTGAGAGTTCATGCATGTGCCTATGGAAGGGTTTGACCTCCTCGGGGCAGGCATCGCGAGCCTCTGCCCAGTCACCGGTTAAAACGTATCTTTTAACTAGAGATAACGTGGGGTCGCTGGTCGTCCAGGCTCTGATTTGGCGAGCCGTCATGGGTGAACCTGTGGATTCAAAGGCATTGATTGCCATGACCATCTCACAGTCCTGTTTGTCGGACCCTTCTGTGGTCGCCAGGGGTAGCCTGCTAAGCGCGTCGGCACAGTTGTCGGTGCCTGGTCTGTGCCTTATTATGTCGTCGTAAGCCGCCAGCATGAGTGTCCACCGTTGAATGCGCGCCGAGGCGTTGGCGTTGATTGCCTTGCACTCAGATAGTAGGGACGTGAGGGGTTTGTGGTCGGTTTCTAACGCAAACTTGGCCCGAAAAGGTATTGGTGCATCTTTTTGACACCGTACACGCACGTGAGCTCCTCCTTCTCAACAATACCGTACCCGCGCTCTGCCCGCGAAAGTGACCTGGAGGCATAAGCAATGGGTTGTAATTTACCCGCATCATTGACATGTTGCAAAACACACCCGACCCCGTATGCTGATGCATCACACGTAAGGACTAACTTTTTACCTGAGTCATAAAAGGCTAAAACACTCTTGGAACATAGAAGGTTGCGTGCCTTATTGAAGGCACGTTCTTGGGCGTCCCCCCAAAACCAATCGCACCCCTTTCTGAGTAGCACGTGGAGAGGCTCCAGCAGCGTGCTCAAGTTCTGCATAAAGTTCCCAAAGTAATTGAGTAGCCCGAGAAAGGCGCGCAGTTCCGAGACATTCCGGGGCCTGGGTGCCAGGCGAATTGCTTCGGTTTTTGATTCGGTTGGGCGGATTCCATCAGCGGCAATCCTTCTGCCCAAAAATTCAACCTCAGGCATGAGAAACAGGCACTTGGATTTCTTAACTCTTAGGCCTACCCGATCCAATCAACTTAGTATTTCCTCAAGATTGCGGAGATGAGAGTCGGTGTCCCTGCCCGTGATGAGTATGTCATCTTGAAACACAACCGTCCTCGGGCTGGATTTGCGCAGACTTTCCATGTTGCGCTGGAATATAGCAGCTGCCGACCTGATGCCAAATGGGCATCGATTGTACACAAAAAGGCCTTGATGTGTGTTGATGGTGGTGAGTAGCTTAGACTCTTCGGTCAGTTCTTGCGTCATATACGCAGATGAGTTCAAGTTTTGAGAAAAGTTTTCCTCCAGCCAACGTGGCAAATAGGTCCTCCGCTCTGGGCAGCGGGTATTGGTCCTGTCGGGAGACTCTATTTATGGTAGACTTGTAATCCCCACAGATTCGCACGGATCCATCAAGCTTCCTGACGGGGACGATGGGGCTTGCCCAGTCGCTGAATTCCACGGGAGAAATTATGCCTTCCCGCAGGAGCCGGTCCAGTTCGTTTTCAATCTTTTCCCTCATTACATAAGGCATAGCTCTAGCCTTGTGATGGACCGGTCTGGCATCCTATGTGATGTAGATTCTAACTTTAGCCCCTTTGAAGGTGCCCACACCTGGCTGAAAGAGACGTTCAAAACGGCTTAGAACTGTTGAGCAGGAGGTCCGTTCCTCTGATGACATGGCGTGAACATCATCCCATTTCCAATTAAGTTCTGCAGCCAGCTTCTCCGCAACAGGGGCTGGGAGATCCCCAGGGACAATCCACAGGGAAAGTCGGTTCACTGTCCCTTTGTGTGTGACTGAGAGCATGGCACTGCCAAGGACTGGGACGATTTCTTTAGTATGGGTCCTTAGTTTGGTGTCGATCTTTGTGAGTTTTGTTCTGTTGCTTTTGTGCGGCCACAGCTGTTCAAATTGTTGAACGCTCATGAGGGATTGACTGGCCCCCGTGTCCAGTTCCATGTTGACGGATGTCCCGTTGAGTAGAACCCTCATTATAATTGGAGGCGTCTTGGTGTAAGAACAGTGGACATTGATCGTGTTAACCCGCTGTACCTCGGCATCCCGTGCATTGTTCCAACCGTCTTCTGGTCCGCTTTCCGACTCTTCAGATTCGTATACCAGACGAGCTGCTGTTTTTCTGCACATGCGAGCTAGATGCCCTGTGTAGTTGCAGTTTCTGCAAACGGCATGCTGAAAACGACACACCCTGGTTGAGTGCCTTCCCCCACATCTCCAACACAGACCGTTTCTATTGTTTCCGAAGGATGAGCTGCATCTGGCTGATCTCCCTTGAGCTTCTCTCAATCTGTTGTTGATTGCTCGCATTGTGGATTGATGAGGTGTGATCGGCTGTTCATGTGGCCCTTGATTTTGATGGCTTCTGGCGCCACTGTCTGCTGTTGAAGGCCTGCTCTCCTGCCTTTGTCTGTGTGTGGGGGTAGCAGTTTGTTTCACAATGTGAACCCCTTGTTCTGATGCCTCGTTGGTTATCGTACCCGAAGTATAGATCAGCCTCGTTTCTTCTTCGCCTGTCAAGAACGTCTGTGCGACCAGTGCTGCTGCCTCTAGAGTCAAGTTCTTAGTCTCTATAAGCTTTCAGAATATACCTGGGTGGCCTATTCCTTCAATAAAAAAGTCTCTCAGTATTTCTCTCCTTAGTTCATCGGGGAACTCACATGAACTAGCCAACCTCCGAAGTTCCGCCACAAAGTCGGGTATGCTTTGGCCCACACAGCGTCTGTAGTTGTAGAACCTGTGTCTGGCCATGTGTAGGCTGCTCACTGGCTCCAGGTGGTCTCTCACCAGTGTGCTTAACTCCTCAAACGACTTGCTTCCTGGTTTCTCGGGTGCCAGCAGGTCTTTCATTAAAGCGTATGTTTTCGAGCCATAGCTGGTCAAGAGATGGGTTCTTCTCTTGTCTGCCTTATCGTCGCCCAACCAGTCTTTGGTTACAAAGCTTTGCTGGAGCCTTTCTATAAAGTCATCCCAATTGTCTCCAGCATTGTATTTCTCATCTGAGCTGTTGGTAGCCATTCTGTGGATTCTGTGATCCCATAACTCGTCGCCACTGTTAAGTCCTGACTCTAATGTACTGACTTACATGAGGCACATGCTGAAGTCAAGGTCACTGAGGACCTGCACCTTTAATTCCAGCTCTCCAGTGCTGCACTTGCCTGAGACCTCCCTTTATATACCTCAGTGGGACAGGTATGGAGTGTCTCCTGCAAGTGCACCCCTGGTGGTAAGGTATGTTTATTGTTACAGGTCATATCCAGTTACAGTCATGTATAGCATGGTAAGATACAGTTATGTGAGATACATGACAACAATCATCGTGGATCCCCCGAACCCAACTGGCTGGGGTTTTATTGAGTCTTGTGAACATCACGTGACTGGCTAAGACACACCCAACTCAACAGCTCACCCAACCTGGAAGCACACTCACAGGTGCGTACATTACAGTCCCAGATTCCCACGACCCGTTGTGTGAAGAACTGCTCTATGGCATCACACCTGAACGGCCGGGCTCTAATTTTAAGGTGATGCCCCCTTGTTCTGGACTCCGCCCACCAGAGGAAATAGTTTCTCTCGATCTACCTCATCAAATCCATTAATCATCTTAAACACCTCATTTACATCACCCCTTAATCTTCTGTACTCCAGAGAATACAAACCTGGTCTATCCTGATAATTTAACCTTATTAGTCCCGGTCTCATCCTGGTGAACCGCACTGCGTCCCCTCCAAAGCCAATGGCTCCTTCCCGAGGTGCAGGGCCTATAACTGAGCGCTTTACTCCGGACATGTGTCGCTAAGGAGATTTACCGGATGGTCCTAGACATGAGGGACTTAATTTACCTGGATAGACCGGAGAAGCTGAAATTATTCTCCTCAGAGCAAAGAAGGTTCAGGGGAGATTTAATTGAGATGCTTACAGTTTTTGAACGGGCTTCACACATAGGGCGATGGAAATCTGGAACTCTCTCTGGGGAGTGGGGGAGGGTTACAATCGAAGATTAGAAAACTGAGATTGATCGATTTTTGTTCAGGGATACGGACCAAGGCAGGTGGCTA
Organism: Pristiophorus japonicus; assembly: GCF_044704955.1. NCBI lineage: Eukaryota > Metazoa > Chordata > Chondrichthyes > Pristiophoridae > Pristiophorus > Pristiophorus japonicus. The sequence goes on along the minus strand of NC_092002.1, from coordinate 16,939,857 downwards.
GAGATACAAACCAGCCATGATCGAATTGGATGGCAGAACAGGGCCGAGGGGCTGAATGGCCTCCTCCTGTTCCTATGGTCCACCCTCGCCAAGGCCTTGACATTCTGCCTAAAGCGTGGGGCCCACAATGGAGCACAATAATCTCTGAGGCCTAATTTGCAAAAGCAACATTACTGGTGTCCAACAGGTCGAGGGAAGTTTGACAGGGCAGGCAACTTGACAAGTGAATATAAATGTTCATCTACCTTTCTATCTTTAATTAAGTTACAAAGTACAAACGGTAAGTCTTAATATCTCGATCATTTCAGTCTGGCATGTGGATGCGATTACATTTCTCACAATACAGTCGATTACACATTCCATATGCAACTGCTACACGACTGCCTATAAAACTGCTCTGCATATGGGGAATAAGAACATAAGAAATAGGAGCAGGAGTCGGCCATTCGGCCCCTCGAGCCTGCTCCACCATTTAATAAGATCATGGCTGATCTGATCATGGATTCAGCTCCACTTCCCCGCCCGCTCCCCGTAACCCTTTACTCCTTCATCGCTCAAAAATCTGTCTATCTTCACCTTAAATATATTCAATGACCCAGCCTCCACAGCTCTCTGGGGCAGAGAATTCCACAGATTTACAACCCTCTGAGAGAAGAAATTCCTCCTCATCTCAGTTTTAAATGGGCGACCACTTATTCTGAGACTATGTCGCCTAGTTTTAGTTTCCCCTGTGAGTGGAAATATCCTCTCTGCATCCACTTTGTCCAGCCCCCTCATTATCTTATACGTTTCAATAAGATCACCTCTCATTCTTCTGAACTCCAATGAGTATAGGCCCAACTTACTCAACCTTTCCTCATAAATCAACCCCCTCATCTCCGGAATCAACCTGGTGAACCTTCTCTGAACAGCCTCCAATGCAAGTATATCCTTCCTTAAATACGGAGACCAAGACTGCACGCAGTACTCCAGGTGTGGCCTCACCAATACCCGGTAAATATTTTTTTGCTGAGTGATGGGGGCTGGGTTGAGTCGATGTGGAAGAGGCGAGCAACTTGGAAATGGTTCGGGGAGCTTTTGGGGGCTTGGCTTTTTGCTGTATTCTAATGGGGGAGGAACGTTAGTGTTAGGTGGGCGAGCATGACTTTTAACGTTATTTGTAATTTTAGAATTGACTCAGGGCTTATCATACGGGGTCCTGCATGTGGTTTAAACTACTGTCATGAAGATGGCTAGGGTCACTGTCAGGAAGAGTAATGTTAAATAGGTTTTAATTAAGCCTTGCTGGAGTGGTATTCATATAAGGAGGGCCAGGGTAAGTGCAAGGGTTGAGGTGGCGAGAAATAGGAATGGGGATGGTATTGAAGGGCGTACGGGATCTTTAATAAAAAGTTTTATGCCATCTGAGATAGGTTGAAGGAGGCCATATGAGCCCCCTACAATATTAGGGCCTTTACGGAATTGTAACCAAGGATTTTTGGGACCTGACATGGATTGTCTTAGCCAACTCTTCCTTGGATATTGTTCTTCGTGACACTTATTATGTACTATCCCACTTCCTCTATGTATTATCCATGGGGGCAGCATTTGCTATTATGGCTGGCTTTTTTCACAGATTCCCGTTATTTTCAGGGTACACTCTTCACTCTACTTGAACAAAAACTCAATGTTTGGTAATATTCATTGGGGTAAATTTAGCCCTCGTCCCTCAACATTTCCTGGGCTTAGCTGGAATACCACGACATCACACGTTTACAGTGGACATGGATGTTGACACCCGGGCCTACTTCACCTCAGCAACAATTGTAGCAGGATCTAGCAACTTGCTTCCCCGGCCCTGCCCGCACACCCCCCCCCCCCCACCCTCCCTCCCTCCCCCCAGGGTCTGCGCACTGTACCCCTTCTTCTTGTTGACACAGCCTGCAGGATGAGGCCAGGCCCACCGCCGCTGTTCTCGCTGACCCACATCGACCCCTGCGGGGCGGAGTTAGCCCCGCCCACCGATTGGGGGTGGTCGCCTGCTGGGGTCGGGATTTCCTGCTCCCCGCCCCGGCCGCTGAATTAGGCGTGCGGCTCCTCGAAGGAAGTGGACGCAATCTTGCGCACCCCGCTGTCGTTAGGGGCGGGACCAGCGTCGCTAATGGGGGCGAGTAGTTCAGCGCGCTCCGCGTGGCGCTGACGTGCTTCCATGCCCTGCCCCCTCGCTTAAAAGGGAGGGTCACCACACACTCTGCAAAGCCTCTGATGGCCTCCGCTGGGCCACCAGGGTGGTGTGGGACCCAAAATGGAGCACCGGACCGCACAATGGGGGCCCGGACCACGCTAGTGGGGGGGCGACCTGAAGCCGACCCGAGAGTCGGCAGAATGTTAAAGTTGGCGGCGCGGAGCGATGGCGAACCTCCCCTTTAACCTCCGCCCCGCGAGCGGATGTCGGCCATCTCCGCGACCCATCAAGCTGCCGTCGACGCCCGCTCGCGCCAACCACGTGGACCGTGGTGCAATTTACCCCGCGGGGCAGTACGGGGTCAGCCCGCGGTGCTGGGGGTCGTCGCGCACGGCGATGACGTTGCTTGGCAACCCCGGCGGTGCTACCTGCGGGCAGTTTCCTGGGACCCGGTAGTGCCCCCGCTGGGTGAAAAGTGTCTTGTGCCCCATTACCCCCCCCCCCGGGGGCACGAACGGTCCTCTGAAAAAGGGGCCACTTCAACCCCCCCCCCCCTTGTCTGCTAATACCTCAATTTTAAAAGTCTCATCTTTCTTTTCACCCCCTCCCTGTCTTTGCAACCTCCGCCAGCCCGTAACTCTCCGAGAGCTCTGCGCTCCTCCAATCCTGGCCTCTTGTCCATCCCTGATTATAATCGCTCCACCATCGGTGGCTGTGCCTTCTGTTGCCTGGGCCCCAAGCTCTGGAACTCCCTCCCTAAACCTCTCCGTCTCTCTCTCCTCCTTTAAAACATTCCTTAAAACCGACCTCTTTGACCAAGCCTTTTGTCGAGCTGCCCTAACATCTCCTTATGTGGCTTGGTGTCAGATTGTGTTTGGTAACACTCCTGTGAGGCGCCCGGGGATGTTGGGGCACTACATAAATGCAGGTTGTTGTTGTTGTTGTCCATACGCTCTGCTCCTCACACCTCCATCAGACACAGGAACATAGGAACATAGGAACACAGGAACAGGAGGAGGCCAAACAGCCCCTCGAGCCTGTTCCGCCATTCAATGTGATCGTGGCAGATCTGTGACCTAACTCCATTCACCTGCCTTGGGCTCCACATCCACTTAAACCCTCGTCTAGCACAAACCATCTCGAGCTGAGATTTAAATTATTAATTGCGCTAGCATCGACTGCTTTTTGTGAGAGAGAGTTCCACACTCTGCCACCCTTTGTGTGAAGGAGTGTTTCCGAACTTCTCTCCTGAATGTCCTGGCTCTGATTTTAAGACTATGTCCCCTTGTCCTGGACTCCTCCACCAGCGGGAAACGTTTCTCTCTCTCTACCCCCTCAACTCCTTTCAAAATACTAAAAACCTTCAAATCACCCCTTAACCGTCTACATTGTGTACAGTTCTGGCCGCCAGGGGAGGGTGCAGAGAAGATTTACAAGGACGATACCAGAAGTGCGAGTGTGTACATATCCGGAACAGATGAACAGGCTGGGTCTCGTTTCTCTTGACAAAAGAAGGCTGAGGGGTGACCTAATAGAGGTCTTTAAAATGATGAAAGGTTTTGATAGAGTGGATACAGAGAGAGTGTTCCCACTTGTGGGGAAGAACATAACTAGAGACCATCAATATAAGATCGTCACCCAGAAATCCAATGGGGAATTCAGAAGAAACTTCTTTACCCAGAGAGTGGTGAGAATGTGGAACTCGCTGCCACAGGGAGTGGTTGAAGCGAATAGTATCGATGCATTTAAGGGGAGGCTGGACAAGTATATGTGGGAGAAGGGAATAGAGGGTTATGCTGATAGATTTAGATGAGGAAAGACAGAAGGAGGCTCGAGTGGAGCATAAACACCGGCATGGACTGGTTGGGCCAAATGGCCTGTTTCTGTGCCGTATATCCGGTGTGATCCTGTGAATTGCTTTGTCCAACCTTGGTCACGACTTTCTCTCTCCGAGAAAGACCCCCAGCCCTTACTGCAGGCAGCATGGTGTTTGCTGCCTGCCCGGTGTACCATCCCGACATCTCCTCTGTCGTGGTTCACAACTTCTTTCATTCCCAGCAGGATTGTCCGGCGACCTGCACACGACCTTTCAACTCCTGAAGCATTAAAGAAAGAAAAGAAAGACTTGCGTTTATATAGCGCCTTTCACGACCACCGGACGTCTCAAAGCGCTTTACAGCCAATGAAGTACTTTTGGAGTGTAGTCACTGTTGTAATGTGGGAAACGCGGCAGCCAATTTGCGCACAGCAAGCTCCCACAAACAGCAACGTGACAATGACCAGATAATCTGATTTTTAGTGATGTTGATTGAGGGATAAATATTGGCCCAGGATACCGGGGATAACTCCCCTGCTGTTCTTCGGAATAATACTGTGGGATCTTTTACATCCACCTGAGAGGGCAGACTGGGCCTCAGTTTAATGTCCCCTCCGAAAGACGGCACCTCCGACAGTGCGGTGCTCCCTCAGCATTCCTTGGAAAGAGCCCAGATTTCCTCAGGACTCCACACTTGGTATTGCTAACAAGGTCTGGGGTTTACAGTGTGTGTGTGGGGGTTTTTTTGACTGGTTTCGTTGAAGCATTTAACCATTTTGTATTTTAAAAGCCACGTCTCTCGCTGTAACACTCACTGACATAACTGTGTAACGCACATTAACTGTGGCTCCTTCACTGTATGGGAAACTTTATAAAACATCCTGAGTCTGAAATATCTTCATCCCCTTAACTATCTCAGATGAGCCTGGGACCATCCCATTAAAATATTATAATGACATGTTAAAGGGGCAGCCTCATTAATATATAATAATTGGATATTAAAGGTATGACTCATTAATATATTATAATTAGGTTTTAAAGGTATGGCTTATAAATATATTATACTTAGATATTAAAGTTTCTCTTCCCTTCATTATATATTGTAATTAGATATTAAAGGTGCAGCTCATTATATATTATAATCAGATATGAAAGATATGGTTCATCATATATTATCTGTTATTAAAGGCATGACTCTCATTAATATATTATAATTAGATATGAAAGGTATGTCTCTCATTCATTTATTCTAATTAAATTTTAAGGCTCCATGCAGTTTTCAAATCCTGTTTGCCAATGAAATGATGGAATGCTCAGGGTGAAACTGTCACCTATATTGTGCAATGTCATTGGGTCATGGGGCCTCTGTTTAACATCTCGGCTGAAAGACAGCACCTCTGACAGTGCAGCACTCCCTCAGCACTGCATTGAAATCGAGGTTCTGATTGGCTGGCGGAACATTGTAACTCATCCAAGATGTTGGATTAGCCTCTCCAATTGTGTTGCGTTTCCACACCAGTTAAACTTGTACTGTGCTTCTGTGATTGGATCTAAACATGGAGTGAGTGAGTGAGCGAGTGAGTGAGTGAGTGTAAGGAGAGTGAATGAGTGAGTGTGAGTGAGTGAGTGAGGAGAGTGAGTGAGTGAGTGAGTGAGAGGGAGGAGAGTGTGTGAGTGAGTGAGTGATGGAGTGAGTGAGTGAGGGTGTGAGAGAGGGAGGAGAGTGAGTGAGTGAGTGTGTGAGTGAGAGTGAGTGAGGAGAGTGTGTGAGTGAGTGAGTGAGGGAGTGAGGGAGTGAATGAGTGATTGAGAGAGGGAGGAGAGTGAGTGAGTGAAGGAGTGAGTTAGTGAGTGAGTGTGAGTGAGGAGAGTGTGCAAGTGAGTGAGTGAGGGAGTGAGTGAGGGAAGAGAGTGAGTGAGTGAAGGAGTGAGTGAGTAAGTGAGTGAGTGAGAGAGAGTGAGTGAGGAGAGTGTGCAAGTGAGTGAGTGAGGGAGAGAGTGAGGGAAGAGAGTGAAGGAGTGAGTGAGTGAGTGATTGACAGAGAGGGAATGAGGATTGTGTGTGTGAGTGAGTGAGTGAGTGATTGCGAGAGGGAGGAGAGCGAGTGAGTGAAGGAGTGAGTGAGTGAGGGAGTGAGGAGTGAGTGATTGAGAGAGGGAGGAGAGTGAGTGAGTGAAGGAGTGAAGAAGTGAATGAGTGAGTGAGAGTGAGGAGAGTGTGTAAGTGAGTGAATGAGTGAGTGAGTGAGGAGAGTGAGTGAGTGAGAGTGAGGGAGGAGAGTGTGCAGTGAGTGAGTGAGGGAGGAGAGTGAGTGAGGGAGTGAGGGAGGAAAGTGAGTGAGGGAGTGAGTGAGTGAGGAGAGTGAATGAGGGAGTGAGGAGAGTGAGTGAGTGAGGAGAATGAGTGAGTGAGTGAGAGAGGAGAATGAGTGAGTGAGGAGTGAGTGAGTGAGTGAGTGAGGAGAGTGAGTGAGTGAGTCTGTCTGTCCCCCATGCTCCCTCCCCTCACCCCCTCCCTCCCCTCCCCTCCCTTCCACCCTCCCTCCCCTCCCCTCCACTCCCTCCCTCCCCTCCTCCCCTCCCCTCGTTGGGTGGCCCTGAATGTGCCGGGCACAGAGACGCGTTGCTCCGTGTGTGTGGAAGAGTCGGGCCACAGTGTAACGTTGGCAGGGTGGGGGGGGTCCGACCCGGGGCTGAGGTTTGGTGACACACGCAGACACTGTGACTGCCCACACCAAACCCTGATGGTTGCCCCTTGCACTAATCTGACGTTCTATTTGACGGCCACAAGGCAGAGAGGCCACTCTGCTACAGTAGGGTCACTGCTTGGGGCTGGAGCTGAGATGAAAGTAGAAAAACAGGGAATCTCTTCACTTTAACAAAGTATTGGTTGGTGAAACATTGGGGCCTCTGAGCTCTTCTCCCTCTGTGCTCTCCTTTATTTTTTATTCATTCCTGGGATGTGGGCGTCTCTGGCAAGGCCGGCATTTATTGCCCGTCCCTAATTGCCCCTTGATTGGCCATTTCAGAGTCAACCACATTGCTGTGGGTCTGGAGTCACATATAGGCCGGACTGGGTAAGGGCGGCAGTTCCTATGGAGTGGAGGGTAGCCAATGTAACACCACTTTTTAAAAAAGGAGGGAGAGAGAAAACAGGTAATTATAGACCGGTCAGCCTGACATCGGTAGTGGGTAAAATGATGGAATCAATTATTAAGGATGTCATAGCAGCGCATTTGGAAAGAGGTGACATGATAGGTCCAAGTCAGCATGGATTTGTGAAAGGGAAATCTTGACAAATCTTCTGGAATTTTTTGAGGATGTTTCCAGTAGAGTGGACAAGGGAGAACCAGTTGATGTGGTGTATTTGGACTTTCAGAAGGCTTTCGACAAGGTCCCACACAAGAGATTAATGTGCAAAGTTAAAGCACATGGGATTGGGGGTAGTGTGCTGACATGGATTGAGAACTGGTTGGCAGACAGGAAGCAAAGAGTAGGAGTAAATGGGTACTTTTCAGAATGGCAGGCAGTGACTAGTGGGGTACCGCAAGGTTCTGTGCTGGGGCCCCAGCTGTTTAGATTGTACATTAATGATTTAGACGAGGGGATTAAATGTAGTATCTCCAAATTTGCGGATGACACTAAGTTAGGTGGCAGTGTGAGCTGCGAGGAGGATGCTATGAGACTGCAGAGTGACTTGGATAGGTTAGGTGAGTGGGCAAATGTATGGCAGATGAAGTATAATGTGGATAAATGTGAGGTTATCCACTTTGGTGGTAAAAACAGAGAGACAGACTATTATCTGAATGGTGACAGATTAGGAAAAGGGGAGGTGCAACGAGACCTAGGTGTCATGGTATATCAGTCATTGAAGGTTGGCATGCAGGTACAGCAGGCGGTTAAGAAAGCTAATGGCATGTTGGCCTTCATAGCGAGGGGACTTTAGTGCAGAGAGGTATTACTACATTGTACAGGGCCTTGGTGAGGCCAAATCTGGAGTATTGTGTACAGTTTGGGTCTCCTAACTTGAGGAAGGACATTCTTGCTATTAAGGGAGTGCAGCGAAGGTTCACCAGACTGATTCCCGGGATGGCGGGACTGACATATCAAGAAAGACTGGATCAACTGGGCTTGTATTCACTGGAGTTCAGAAGAATGAGAGGGGATCTCATAGAAATGTTTAAAATTCTGACGGGTTTAGACAGGTTAAATGCAGGAAGATTGTTCCCAATGTTGGGGAAGTCCAGAACCAGGGGTCACAGTCTAAGGATAAGTGGTAAGCCATTTAGGACCGAGATGAGGAGAAACTTCTTCACCCAGAGAGTGGTGAACCTGTGGAATTCTCTACCACAGAAAGTTGTTGAGGCCAATTCACTAAATATATTCAAAAAGGAGTTAGATGTTGTCCTTACTACTAGGGGGATCAAGGGGTATGGCGAGAAAGCAGGAATGGGGTACTGAAGTTGCATGTTCAGCCATGAACTCATTGAATGGCGGTGCAGGCTCAAAGGGCCGAATGGCCTACTCCTGCACCTATTTTCTATGTTTCTATAGGGCCAAGTTTCGGCCTGAGTTGCTCCTGTTTTTTTGGAGCAACTGGTTTAGAATGGAGTGTCTTAGAAATTTGAATTCTCGGCATGTAGTTTGCTCCAGTTCTAGTCAGTTAGAATAGTTTCACTTTGGAACAGAATTTGTTTTTCAAAAGGGGACGTGTCCAGCCACTTACGCCTGTTTTGAAAGTTTAGGCAGTGAAAACTTACTCCAAACTAACTTAGAATGGAGTAAGTGAAGATTTTTGTACGTTCGAAAAAACCTTGTCTACATTTTAGAAAATCAGGCGTAGGTTACAAATCAGGCGTAGGGAATGGGGGTGGCGGGGGGGGGAGGGTTTAAAGGGAAGTTTACAAACATTAAACACTTCAGTTTTACAAATAAAGAGCCATCATCAATAATAAATGATAAATACATCAATAAATCAACCAATAAATCAATCCAAAAAAATTAATAAAAAATTAAAAAAATTTAAAAAATCAATAAATAAAACATTTTCTACTTACCGACTGCAGCACCGGGTGTCCTCCAACAGCGTGCTGGTACGGTCCCTCCCATTGTATCTCTGTCAGTGTCTCTATCTCTCTGTCTGTCTGTGTGTGTGTCTCTCACTCTCTGTCAGTGTCTGTGTTTCTGACAGCGAGGGGTGGGGGAGAAGGGGGGGTGGGAGGGGGAGAGGGAGAAGGGGGGTGGGAGGGGGAGGGGGAGGGGGAGAAGGGGGTTGGGAGGGGGAGAAGGGGGTGGGAGGGGGAGGGGGAGGGGGAGAAGGGGGGTGGGAGGGGGAGGGGGAGAAGGGGGGTGGGGGGGGGAGAGGGAGAAGTGGGGTGGGGGGGAGAGGGAGAAGGGGGGTGGGGAGGAGGAGGGGGGTGGGGGGGGAGGAGTGGGGTGGAGGGGAGGAGGGGGCATGAGGGAGAAGGGGGGAGGGGGCAGGGGGGAGGAGGAGTAGGAGAGGAGGGGCGAGGAGAAGGGGGGAGGTGAAAGGGGTGGGAGGAGAAGGGGGAGGAGAAGGGGGTGAGGGGGAGAAGGGGGAGAGGGGGAGAAGGGAGAGAGGATGGAGGGAGGGAAGGAGAGAGGAGGGAGGGTGGGAAGGAGAGAGGAGGGAGGGAAGGAGAGAGGAGGGAGAGAGGAGGGAGGGAGAGAGGAGGGAGGGAGAGAGGAGGGAGGGAGGGAGAGAGGAGGGAGGGAGAGAGGAGGGAAGGAAAGAGGGAGGAGGGAGGGAAGGAGAGAGGAGGGAAGGAGGGAGAGAGTGAGAAGGAGAGAGGAGGGGAGGGAGGGAAAAAGGGAGGAGGGTGGGAAGGACAAAGGAGAGGAAGGAGGGAAGGAGAGAGGAGAGGAGGGAGGGAAGGAGGGAGGGAAGGAGGGAGGGAGGGAGAGAGGGAGGGAGGGAAGGAGGGAAGGAGAGAGGAGGGAAGGAGGGAAGGAAGGAAGGAGGGAGGGAGAGAAGGAGGGAGGGAGGGAGAGAGGGAGGGAGGGCAGGGAGGAAGAGAAGGAGGCTGAACGGCCGGGCCCAAGACTTCGGGCTGGATTTACAGGTAGGTGGCATTGGGTCTCGCGGGGGGTCACGGAGGTCCGGGGGGTGGGGGGGAGAGAGAGTCGCGGAGGTCTGGGGGGGGGGGGGAGAGAGAGTCGCGGAGGTCCGGGGGGGGGGCGGAGGTCGGGTCGGCGGGGGGTGGGGGGGGCGGGGGGCGGGTCGGCGGGGCGGGGGGGGGGGGAGAGCGGGGGTCGGGTCGGGTCCAGTCAGGTGGGAGGAGCCTTATTCACGCAGCCCCAGTGAGGCCATTCGGCCAGGGCTAGGGGCTGCGTGCTTCGGGCCCCTCCCACAGTGTTGGGCGCCTGGAGCTACTGCACATGCGCGCCCACTGTAGCGTGCCTGTGCAGAGGTCCCGGCACTGTTTTCAGCACAGGGACCGGGCTCCGCCCCCCACAGCTCGTGCTGCGCCGCGCCCAGCTCCAGAGGACCTGCAGGGAGCCGGAGAATAGGTAAGTTTTTTTTAGGCGCACTTTGTGGCGCGAAAAACGGGCGTCCAGGTCCGGGACTCTATTTCTATATTTCTATATTTCTAGTGAGCCAGATGGGTTTTTACAACCATGCAGTAGTTTCATAGTCACCATTACTAGCTTTTTATTCCAGATTTATTTAACTGAGTTTAAATTCCCCAGCTGCCGCGGTGGGATTTGAACTCATGTCTCTGGATTAATAGGACTCTTGATTACTCATCATCATAGGTGTCCCACGAAATCGAGGAAGACTTGCCTCCACTCTAAAAGTGAGTTCTCAGGTGACTGAACAGTCCAATACGGGAATTACAGTCTCTGTCACAGGTGGGACAGATAGTGGTTGAGGGAGTGGGTGGGTGGGACTGGTTTGCCGCACGCTCCTTCCGCTGCCTGCGCTTGTTTTCTGCATGCTCTCGGCGACGAGACTCGAGGAGCTCAGCGCCCTCCCGGATGCTCTTCCTCCACTTAGGGCGGTCTTTAGCCAGGGACTCCAAGGTGTCGTTGGGGATGTTGCACTTTATCAGGGAGTCCTTGAAACGTTTCCTCTGCCCACTTGGGGCTCGCTTGCCGTGTAGGACATTGCTACTGTGCTATAGTTCCTTTCATCTCCTGAAGCTGCAAACTCATTCTGTGCATTCCTCATGTGTGAGCCTCGACTGTGAGTATTGGTGGGCTGTTCAGCCAAGGGCAGCATCTCTTGGGAGCATGGAATATAAGCAGGCCACCCAAGAGGTACCAGCACTCTGGAATCTTATTAAAGGAGCTAAGATCACACTTGCTCATTGTACACAGTACTCAGTTTCATCCTTTATTATGAACCTATCAATTGGCGACGAGATAACGAACAACCACGTGAAAATGCAAAGAACAGTTGGTATCCTGGAGAAGGAGATGATTGGGAGGCCTTCATGGAGAGACTCGACCAATACTTTGTGGCCAACGAGCTGGAAGGGGACGAGAATGCTGCCAAACGAAGGGCGATCCTCCTAACTTTCTGTGGGGCAACAACCTATGGCCTCACGAAGAATCTCCTAGCTCCGGCAAAACCAACAGCTAAATCCTATGAAGAATTCTGTACGCTGGTCCGGGAGCACCTAAATCCTAAGGAAAGCGTTTTGGTGGCGAGATATCGGTTCTACACGTGTCAACGGTCGAAGGGCCAGGAAGTGGAGAGCTATGTCGCCGAACTAAGGCGCCTCGCAGGACATTGTGAGTTTGAGAGATTCCTAGAACAAATGCTTAGATACTTTTTTTGTGCTGAGCATTGGCCATGAGACAATCCTTCGCAAACTGTTGACTGTTGAAACTCTGAATCTAAGTAAAGCCATAACGATAGCCCAGGCATTTATGTCCATCAGCGACAACACCAAACAGATTTCACAAAGTAAAGAAGTTTCAGCCAGTACTGTGCATAAAGTAACGTCGTTTTCGAGCAGGAATATACATGGCAGAACGTACACGCCGGCTGCTGCCTGACCTCAGATACCCAGAGTCTGCCATCAATCGGTGCTACGAGGCAGTTAACACCTTGTTGGCGCTGTGGCGGTGATCATCGGCCCCATCAATGCCGCTTCAAGCACTCTGCGTGCAACGCAGAACAATGGGACACCTCCAGCGAATGTGCAGGTGAGCTGCAAACCCTGCAAACCCTTGCAGAGGAAGATCGATCCACTGGGGATCAGGCTGAATTGGAATGGGTACACACATTCACCACAAAATGTCCACCAAGAATGTTAAAAGTTGAACTGAACAGTATTCCAGTATCTATGGAACTGGACACAGGTGCGAGTCAGTCCATAATGAGTAAAAAGGCCTTCGACAGGCTGTGGGGCAAAAAGGTACACAGACCCAAGCTCAGCCCCATTCACACCAAACTAAGGACTTGCACCAAGGAACTAATCCCTGTAATCGGCAGTGCAGAAGTCAAAGTCTCCTATGACGGAACAGTACACGAACTCCTGCTGTGGATTGTGCCAGGGGATGGCCCCACATTGTTTGGCAGAAGCTGGCTGGGAAAAATCCGCTGGAACTGGGACGACATCCGAGCGCTTTCGTCTGTCGACGACGCCTCATGTGCCCAGATTCTGAGCAGGTTTCCATCGGTGTTCGAGCCAGGCATTGGAAGCTTCTCGGGGACGAAAGTGCAGATCCATTTGGTTCCCGGTACGCGACCCATCCAGCACAAGGCACAGGCAGTACCATACATGATGTGTGAGAAAGTAGAAATTGAGTTTGACAGGCTGCAGCGAGAAGGCATCATCGTGCCGGTGGAATTCAAAGAGTGGGCTAGTCCGATTGTAGTTAAAGAGGACGGCACGGTCAGAATTTGTGACTATAAAATAACGATTAACCGTTTTTCGCTACAGGACCAGTACCCACTACCCAAGGCAGACGACCTATTTGCGACCCTGGCTGGAGGGAAGACGTTCACCCAGCTGGACCTGACCTCGGCCAACATGACACAGGAGCTGGAGGAGTCTTCGAAAGGCCTCACCTGCATCAACACGCACAAAGGTCTGTTCATCTATAACAGATGCCCGTTCGGGATTCGGTCGGTCGCGGCAATCTTCCAACGGAACATGGAGAACCTCTAAAGTCGGTTCCTAGCACCGTGATTTTCCAGAACGACATACTGGTTACAGGTCGGGACACCATCGAGCACTTGAAGAATCTGGAAGAGGTTCTTAGTCGGTTGGAAACGCTCGAAGCCGCTCATATCACTGTTCTCTGAGAGCAAAGGGATTAACACCAATGCCTCTGCCCGCATCCAAAGATGGGCGCTCACGCTGTTGGCATACAACTATGTAATCTGCAACAGAATGTGACAGAGCTGCGGTCGTTCCTGGAACTCCTTAACTACTTCGGTAATTTCTTACCTGGGTTAAGCACCCTGCTAGAACCCCTACATGTGCTACTGTGCAAGGGAGACGACTGGGTATGGGGGAAATCAAAGAGGCTGCCTTTAAGAAAGCCAGAAATCTGTTGTATTCAAACAAACTGCTTGTCCTGAATGACCCTCGTAAAAGACTAGTGCTAGCTTGCGATGCGTCATCATACGGGGTCAGATGTGTGTTACAACAGGCTAACGAATCAGGGATTTTGCAACCGGACGCTTATGCATCCAGGAGTTTGTCCAAGGCCAAAAGGGCCTACAGCGTGATTGAAAAAGAGGCTCTGGTGTATGTTTACGGGGTAAAGAAAATGCACCAGTATTGGCCTCAAGTTTGAGCTTGAAACTGACCACAAGCCGCTCATATCGCTGTTCTCTGAGAGCAAAGGGCTTAACACCAATGCCTCTGTCCGCATCCAAAGATGGGCACTCACGCTGTCGGCATACAACTATGTAATCCGCCACAGACCGGGCACAGAGAACTGTGCAGATGCTCTCAGTTGGCTGCCATTGCCCACTACCGGGGTGGAAATGGCACAGCCAGCGGACTTGCTCATGGTAATAGATGCATTCGAAAACGAAAAGTCCCCCCGTTACGGCCCGCCAGATCAGGACCTGGACCAGCCAGGATCCTTTACTGTTCTTGGTAAAAAACTGTGTCCTCCATGGGAGCTGGTCCAATGTCCCAGCGGAGATGGAGGAGGCAATTAAACTATTCCACAGGCGCAAAGACGAAATGTCCCTGCAGGCAGACTGTCTGTTGTGGGGCAATCGCGTGGTCTTGCCCAAGGAAGGCAGAGATACGTTCATTTGTGACCGACACAGCACCCACCCAGGCATTGTAATGATGAAAGCCATAGCCAGATCCCATGTGTGGTGGCCCGGCATCGACTCAGATTTAGAGTCATGCGTGCGCCAGTGCAACATTTGCTCTCAGCTGAGCAATACACCCAGAGAGGCACCGCTAAGTTTGTGGTCGTGGCCCTCCAAACTGTCGAGGATCTATGTGGACTACGCGGGCCCATTTTAGGCAAAATGTTTTTAGTTGTCATCAACGCTTACTCAAAATGGATTGAATGTGCAATAATGTCTGTAAGCACGTCCACGGCCGCTATTGAAAGCCTATGAACCATGTTTGTCACGCACGGCCTGCCTGATGTCCTCGTCAGCGACAATGGGCTGTGTTTCACCAGCGCTGAATTCAAGGAATTCATGACCCGCAGTGGGATCAAATACATCACATCTGCCCCGTTCAAGCCCGCATCCAATGGCCAGGCAGAACGGGCAGTTCAGACCATCAAGCAAAGCCTGAAACGCGTGTCGGAAGGTTCCCTGCAGACCCGACTATCCCGAGTGCTGCTCAGCTACCTCACCAGACCCCACTCACTCACCGAAGTTCCCCCAGCCGAGCTGCTCAGGAAAGGGCACTCAAAACAAGGCTTTCTCTTATCCACCCTGATCTCCATGATCATGTGGAGGCCAGGCGGCGTCAACAAAGTGTGTACCATGACCACACAAATTTGTGAAATGATATTGAGGTCAATGATCCTGTGTTTGTACTCAATTATGGACATGGTCCCAAATGGCTTGCTGGCACGGTCATAGCCAAAGAGGGGAGTAGGGTATTTCAGGTCAAATTGGCCAATGGGCAAACGTACAGAAAACATTTGGACTGATCAAATTGAGGTTCACCAACAGCTACGAACAACCCGAAGAAGACACCACCAACTTTGACCCTCCAACACACACACAAGTTGCAACTGACATCATGGTTGACCACAAAGCCGAACTCACCATTCCCAGCATCCTTTGGGAGCACGGTATATAAGCAGGCCACCCACGAGATACCAACACTCTGTAGTCTTATTAAAGGAGCTAAGGTCACACTTGCTCATTGTACACAGTACTCAGCTTCATCCTTTATTGTGACCGTATCAACATTCAAGCCCACTTGGCTATTCTGCGTGTGCTACAAATAGTGAGTGACGGGATATTCGGTACGAGGAGGAGTTACAACCAAGCCCGATTCTCACCTCACCTGACGATCGCACACACACACACACACACACACACACACACACTTTTCACTGGACAGTGATCGGGAGCAGGAAATTGTCTTCCTCCATCCAGCCCAGAGGAGCTGCCTGAGATCAGCTAACTCCGCATAAACCCCAGCTCAAACTGGGGACGTTCCTGGTCTGCCCGTCCCAGTGTCACACCAGGCTGAGCCTGGAGTTGTGCATATCTTTCGATCAGAGATCTAGGATGCCGTTAGTGTCAGAGGAAAGCTCCTCACTGAAAGAAAGAGATTGCAGTTCTATAGCACGTGGGTGGCCTGCTTATATATCGTGACCACAGGATGCCCCAAAGCAAATTACAACCAGTGAAGTACTTTCAAAGTGTAGTCACTGATGCAATGTAGGAAACTCGGCAGCCAATTTGTGCACAGCAAGATGCCACAATGAACTAGGGGCCATAGTCTCAGAATAAGGGGCCGCCCATTTAAAACTGAGATGAGGAGAAATTTCTTCTCTCTGAGGGTTGTAAATCTGTGGAATGTGCTGCCTCAGAGAGCTGTGGAAGCTGGGTCATTGAATACATTTAAGACAGAAATAGACAGTTTCTTAAACGATAAGGGGATAAGGGGAGTGGGCAGGGAAGTGGAGCTGAGTCCATGATCGGATCAGCCATGATCTTATTGAATGGCGGAGCAGGCTCGAGGGGCCGAGTCGCAGACTAATGCTCCTAATTCTTATTTTCTTATGTTCTTATCACTAAGACCACCTATTTCCAACACCGTAACGTTGCCTGACTCCCATTCCCCCACTCCCCACCCCCCCATCCCCCCGCCATGCCTCAGCTCATCTACTGCTGAAACCCTCACCCATGCCTTTATTACCTCTAATCTTGACTGTTCCAATTCTCGGATTCCAATCTTCCACCCTCCCTACAAAACTTGGCAGCCCGTGTCCTAACTCACACCAAGTCCCGCTCACCCACTCACCCCTGTGCTCGCTGACCTACATCGGCTCCCGGTTAAGCAACGCCTTGATTTTAAAACTGAAGGCACAGCCGCCAATGGCCGGAGCGATTAAAATTGGGGATGCACAAGAAGACAGAATGGGAGGAGCGTAGTTAACGCAGAGGGTTGTGGGGCTGGAGGGGATTACAGCGATAGGGAGGGGCGAGGAGGCCATGGAGGGATTTGAAAATCAGGATGAGAATGCATCAAGGCATTGTTGAACCGGGAGCCAATGTAGGTCAGCGAGCATAGGGGGTGATGGGTGAGCGGGACTTGGAGAAACTAGTTTAATTGGTCCTTTACCGTATGGTTGGTGCTGGATTCCTGTTGCGTCTATAATTCATTGTCTGACGAGCTTAGTGATGTCTGAATGTGATCAGGTGCTATATAAATTGTATCATTGAAAGAAAGACTTGCATTTATAGATCGCTCTTCACAACCACCGGATGTCGCAAAGCGCTCTACAGCCAATGAAGTACTTTTGGAGTGTAGTCACTGTTGTAATGTGGGAAACACGGCAGCCAATTTGCACACAGCAAGCTCCCACAAACAGCAGCAATGTGACAATGACCAGATAATCTGTTTTAGTGATGTTGATTGAGGGATAAATATTGGCCCAGGACACCGGGGATAACTCCCCTGCTCTTCTTTAAATTGCGCCATGGGATCTTTTACATCCACCTGAGAGAGCAGACAGTGCCTCGGTTTAACGTCTCATCCAAAAGACGGCACCTCCGACAGTGCGGCACTCCCTCAGCACTGCACTGGGAGTGTCAGCCTAGATCTCTGTGCTCAACTCTCTGGAGTGGGACTTGAATCCACAACCTTCTGACCCAGAGGCGAGAGAGTGCTGCCCACTGAGCCACAGCTGACACTGCAAATTAGCTAATCTCATTCTATTCCTTTCCGGTTGGTATTGATAAAAACAGACCAATTTGCAAGGTGTGTTGAGACTGCACTCAGTGGAACACTGACAGCTGACCCCCCGGTCCTGAAGTGGTGCAAAGTTCCTGCTCAACTATCACCAACATAGCGCCTGTAGTCCATGGTTCCCAACACCAGATGGGGACAGAGCTCTATCCAACGGAGCCCCCATTGGCTGCAGCCCAGTATGGCGCCCTCTGCCGGCCAAAGCACGCAGGGCAGCCTCAGCAGTGGAGGAGAATTTAAAGGTCGTAGTGAAGAATCTCAGATTGTACTGTGATTACAGACAGGAGTCAGCTAATGTCCCCTACTCCCTATCTTCTATCCCTATTGCTTACCTCAGCCCAGTATTGCTGGAACCCCCATCTAAATATTCAAACTGGAGGAGAGTAAATTTCAGTGAGTCGAATAGAGATCAGGCAACGGTGGGAATGGAATCAAAAATTGGAAGTTAAAACAGTGAGTGAGCAAAGAGGAGATCATTCGGGAACACATTTACATGAAGGGGAAAGCTAGAACCCCCTGGGTGACTACAGCTATAAAAAGAAAAAAAAGAAAGACTTACATTTATATAGCGCCTTTCACGACCACCAGGCATCTCAAAGCGCTTTACAGCCAATGAAGTACTTTTGGCGTGTAGTCACTGTTGTAATGTGGGAAACACGGCAGCCAATTTGCGCACAGCAAGCTCCCACAGCAATGCGACCATGACCCAGATAATCTGTTTTTTCTTGATGTTGGTTGAGGGATAAATATTGGCCCCAGGACACCGGGGAGAACAACAACAACAACAAAAGCAAAATCATGCGGATGCTGGAATCTGAATTAAAAACAGAGAATACTGGAAATCTCAGCAGGTCAGACAACATCCGTAGAGAGAGAAACAGAGTTAATGTTTCGGGTCGATGACTCTTCGTCAGAACTGGCGAATGTTTGAAATGAACAGATTCTTAAGGAGCACTGAAAGGGGGAGGGAAGGAAAAAACAAAAGAGAAGGTCAGTGATAGGCTGGAAGACAGGAGAGATTAGAGAGACAAAAGGGATGCTCGGCTGAATTGAAATGGTAATGACAGACGTTGGAAAAAGGTTAGTCTGGATAGGGTGTGAATGGCGGGGTAATGACCAGCTGCCATTGGAGACAAAGAGAAAATAAACATAAGCTCGGGGGGCGGGGGGATGGGGGGTGGAGGGAGCGGGGGGGTGTGGGGAAAGGAGCCAAAGATTAGCAGGGTTATGGTCTGAAATTGTTGAACTCGATGTTGAGTCCAGAAGGCTGTAAAGTGCCTAAACGAAAGATGAGGTGCTGTTCCTCGAGCTTGCGTTGAGCTTCATTGGAACAGTGCAGGAGGCCGAGGACAGAGAGGTCAGAGTGGGACTGGAGCGGGGAATTAAAGTGACAGGCGACCGGAAGCTCAGGGTCACACTTGCGGACTGAACGGAGGTGTTCCGCAAAGCGGTCACCCAATCTACGCTTGGTCTCCCCAGTGTAGAGGAGACCACATCGTGAGCAGCGAATACAGTATACTACATAGAAAGAAGTGCAAGTAAATCGCCGTTTCACCTGGAAGGAGTATTTGGGGCCCTGGTCAGTGGGAAGGGAGGAGGTCAAAGGGCAGGTGTTGCATCTCCTGAGCTTGCACGGGAAGGTACCGTGGGAAGGGGAGGGGGTGCTGGGGGTGACTGCGGAATGGACCAGGGTGTCGCGGAGGGAGCGGTCCCTTCAGAATGCTGAGAGGGGAGGGGAGGGGAGGGGAAGATGTGATTGGTGGTGGGATCACGCTGGAGGTGACGGAAATGGCGGAGGATGATCCGTTGAACGTGGAGGCTGGTGGGGTGAAAGGTGAGGACAAGTGGAACCCTGTCATGGTTCTGAGAGGGAGGGGAAGGGGTGAGAGCAGAGGTGTGGGACGGACACGGTCGAGGGCCATGTTAACCACGGCGGAGGGGAATCCTCGGTTGAGGAAAAAGGAAGACTAGTGTGAAAGGTGGCGTCGTCAGAGCAGATGCGACGGAGACGGAGAAACTGGGAAAATGGAATGGAGTCCTTGCAGGATGTAGGGTGAGAGGAAGTGTAGACCAGAGCTGTGAGAGTCAGTGGGCCGATAGTGGATACTGGTTGAAAGCCTATCCCCAGAGATGGAGACGGAGAACTCGAGGAAGGGAAGGGAAGAGTCGGAGATGGACCATGTGAAGGTGAGGGAAGGGTGGAAATTGGATGCAAAGTGAATGAAATTTTCTAGTTCAGGGCGAGAGCAGGAAACGGCACCGATACAGGCATCAATGTCCCGGAAAAAGAGGTGAGGGAGGGGACCCAAGTAGGACTGGAACAAAGAATGTTCCACATATCCCACGTAAAGGCAAGCATAGCTCGACCCATGCGGGTTCCCATAGCAACACCTTTAACTTGGAGGAAGTGAGTGGAGTTAAAGGAGAAGTTGTTCAATGTGAGAACAAGTTCAGCCAGGCGGAGGAGTGTGGTGGGGGATGGGGACTGGTTGGGCCTCTGCTCGAGGAAGAAGCGGAGCGCCCTCAGGCCATCCTGGTGGGGGATGGAAGTGTGGAGGGTTTGGACGGCCATGGTGAAAAGGAGACGTTTGGGGCCGGGAAACTGGAAACTGTTAAAGTGACGGAGGGCGTCGGAAGAGTCGCGGATATAGGTGGGAAGTGAGTGGACAAGGGGAGAAAAAATAAAGTCGAGATAGGAAGAAATAAGTTCTGTGGGGCGAGAACAGGCTGAAACGATGGATCTACCGGGCCAGTCCTGTCTGTGGATCTTGGGAAGGAGGTAGAAGTGGGCTGTGTGGTGTTGGGGAATTGATGCTGGTGGCTGTGGAGGGAAGATCTCCAGAGGAGGTGAGGTCAGTGACCGTCTGGGAAATGATGGCTTGATGTTCAGTGGTGGGGTCGTGGTCCAGGGGGAGGTGTCAGAGAGTTGGCGATCAGTCTCTGCAAGGCAGAGGTTGGTTCGTCAAACAACAACAGCACCACCCTTGTCGGCAGGCTTGATGACAAGTTTGGGGTTGGATCTGAGCGAGCGGAGTGCTGCAAGTTCAGAGGGAGGTAGGTTGGAGTGGGTGAGGGGAGTGGAGAAATTGAGACAGCCAATGTCCCGTCAGCAGTTTGCAATGAAGAGATCCAGAGAGGGTAAGAGGCCAGAGGGAGGGGTCCAGGTAGAGCGAGAATTCTGAAAATGGGAGAAAGGGTCAGCTGTGCCGGGGGAAGACTCCTGGCCGAAGAAGTGGGCACGGAGGCAAAGGCGGCGGAAAAAGAGCTCAGCATCGTGCCGAGCTCGAAATTCATTGAGGTGGGGGAATGGGGATGGAGCTCAGACCTTTGCTGAGGATTGATCGTTCGGGGTCAGAGAGAGGAAGGTCAGAGGGCATAGTGAGAACACGGCAGGGGTGAGATTGGATGGGATCAGAGGGAAGTGTGGGGGGAAAAGGTTCCGGAGGGGCGTTGGTGTCCAAGAGTTGTTGAAGCTTACGTTCCTTGACACCTGAAAGGAAGGAAAGAAGTCTTTGGTTAGCGCGCCGGATGAGGCAAAGGATGAAATGGAACCTTGGACCAGGATAGCTTAGAGACAGAGTGAGTCGGTACTGCTGAAGAGAGAGGTCGAGCGTGTGCATGTGACAGGGCATAGCGTTGAGTGTGGACCCCAGGATGCGGCGAGAGCTGTGGTTGGAGGAACGCTGAATATTTCGGAGATATCTGTAATCCTGGGTGGATCCAAAACATGAAGCATGAAATTTCAGGTGGATTAAGTCCGAGGCAGAGACAGGTCCTGACAAAAGAGAAGTGGCTGTGAAAGCGAGTCTTGGCAGATACTCGTCGACCAGAAACTGAACTCCGTTTTTCTCTCCAAAGATGCTGTCTGACCCGCTGAGATTTCCAGCATTTTCTGTAACATAAAAACATAGAAACATAGAAAATAGGTGCAGGAGTAGGCCATTCGGCCCTTTGAGCCTGCACCACCATTCAATAAGATCATGGCTGATCATTCCCTCAGTACCCATGTCCTGCTTTCTCTCCTTATCCCCTTAGCCGTAAGGCCCATATCGAACTCCCTCTTGAATATATCCAATGAACTGGCATCAACAACTCTCTGCGGCAGGGAATTCCACAGGTTAACAACTCTCTAAGTGAAGAAGTTTCTCCTCATCTCAGTCCCAAATGGCCTACCCCTTATCTTAAGACTATGTCCCCTGGTTCTGGACTTCCCCAACATCGGGAACATTCTTCCAGCATCTAACCTGTCAGTCCCGTCAGAATCTTATACTTTTCTATAAAATCCCCTCTCATCCTTCTAAACTCCAGTGAATAAAGGCCCAGTTGATCCAGTCTCTCCTCATATGTCAGTCCAGCCATCCCTGGAATCAGTCTGGTGAACCTTCGCTGCATTCCCTCAATAGCAAGAACGTCCTTCCTTAGATTAGGAGACCAAAACTGAACACAATATTCCAGGTCCTGTACAACTGCAGTAAGACCTCCCTGCTCCTATACTCAAATCCCCTAGCTATGAAGACCAACATACCATTTGTCTTCTTCACCGCCTGCTGTACCTGCATGCCAACTTTCAATGACTGATGAACCATGACACCCAGGTCTCGTTGTACCTCCCCTTTTCCTAATCTGCCACTATTCAGATAATATTCTGCCTTTGTGTTTTTGCCCCCAAATGGATAACCTCACATTTATCCACATTATACTGCATCTGCCATGCATTTGCCCACTCACCTAACCTGTCCAAGTCATCCTGCAGCCTCTTAACGTCCTCCTCACAGCTCACACCGCCACCCAGTTTAGTGTCATTTGCAAACTTGGAGAGATTACACTCAATTCCTTCATCTAAATCGTTAATGTATATTGTAAAGAGCTGGGGTCCCAGCACTGAGCCCTGTGGCACTCCACTAGTCACTGCCTGCCATTCTGAAAAGGACCCGTTTATCCCGACTCTCTGCTTCCTGTCTGCCAACCAGTTCTCTATCCACGTCAGTACATTACACCCAATACCATGTGCTTTGATTTTGCACACCAATGTCTTGTGCGGGACCTTGTCAAAAGCCTTTTGAAAGTCCAAATACACCACATCCACTGGTTCTCCCTTGTCCACCCTGCTAGTTACGTCCTCAAAAAATTCCAGAAGATTCGTCAAGCATGATTTCCCTTTCATAAATCCATGCTGACTTGGACCGATCCTGTCACTGCTTTCCAAATCGCTGCTATTTCATCCTTAATGATTGATTCCAACATTTTCCCCACTACTGTTGTCAGGCTAACCGGTCTATAATTACCCATTTTCTTTCTCCCTCCTTTTTTTAAAAATGGTGTTACACTAGCTACCCTCCAGTCCATAGGAACTGATCCAGAGTCGATAGACTGTTGGAAAATGATCACCAATGCATCCACTATTTCTAGGGCCACTTCCTTAAGTACTCTGGGATGCACATCTATCAGGACCCGGGGATTTATCGGCCTTCAATCCCATCAATTTCCCCAACACAATTTCCCTCCTAATAAGGATATCCTTCAGTTCCTCCTTCTCACTAGACCCACTGTTCCCTAGTACATTCGGAAGGTTATTTGTGTCTTCCTTCTTGAAGACAGAACCGAAGTATTTGTTCAATTGGTATGCCATTTCTTTGTTCCCCATTATAAATTTACCTGAATCCGACTGCAAGGGACCTACGTTTGTCTTCACTAATCTTTTTCTCTTCCATGTTTATAGAAGCTTTTGCAGTCAGTTTTTATGTTCCCTCTCGTACTCTATTTTCCCCCTCTTAATTAAACCCTTAGTCCTCCTTTGTTGAATTCTAAATTTCTTCCAGTCCTCAGGTTTGTTGCTTTTTCTAGCCAATTTATATGCCTCTTCCTTGGATTTAACACTATCCTTAATTTCCGTTGTTAGCCACGGTTGAGCCACCTTCCCCGTTTTATTTTACTCCAGACCGGGATGTACAATTGCTGAAGTTTATCCATGTGATCTTTAAATGTTTGCCATTGCTTATCCACCGTCAACCCTTTAAGTATCCTTTGCCAGTTTTTTCTAGCCAATTCACAACTCATACCGTCGAAGTTACCTTTCCTTAAGTTCAGGACCCTAGTTTCCGAATTAACTGTGTCATTCTTCATCTTAATATAGAATTCTACCATATTATGGTCACTCTTCCCCAAGGGGTTTCGCACAACAAGATTGCTAATTAGTCCCTTCTCATTACACATCACCCAGTCTAGGATGGCCAGCTCTCTAGTTGGTTCCTCGACATATTGGTCCAGAAAACCATCCCTAATACACTCCAGGAAATCCTCCTCCACCATATTGCTACCAGTTTGATTAGCTCAATCAATATGTAGATTAAAGTCGCCCATGATAACTGCTGTACCTTTATTGCACACATCCCTTATTTCTTGTTTGAAGCTGTCCCCAACCTCACTACTACTGTTTGGTGGTCTGCACACAACTCCCACGAGCATTTTCTGCCCTTTGGTTTTCCGCAGCTCCACCCATACCAATTCCACATCATCCAGGCTAATGTCCCTCCTTACTATTGCATTAATTTCCTCTTTAACGAGCAACGCCAGCCCACCTCCTTTTCCTCTCTGTCTATCCTTGCTAAATGTTGAATACCCCTGGATGTTGAGTTCCCAGCCTTGGTCACCCTGGAGCCATGTCTCCGTGATGCCAATTACATCATATCCGTTAACTGCTATCTGCGCAGTTAATTCGTCCACCTTATTCCGAATACTCCTCGCATTGAGGCACAGAGCCTTCAGGCTTGTCTTTTTAACACACTTTGCCCCTTTAGAATTTTGCTGTAATGTGGCTATTTTTGTTTTTTGCAACAACAACTTGTATTGTATTTAAATAGCACCTTTAACAAGATAAAACATCCCAATGTGCTTCACAGGAATGTTATAAAGACAAAAAAATTAATTTGACACTGAGCCACATAAGAAGAAATTACGGCAGATGACCCAAAGCTTGGTCAAAGAGGTAGGTTTTAAGGAGTATCTTGAAGGAGGAAAGAGAGGTAGAGAGGTGGAGAGGTTTAGGGAGGGAGTTCCAGAACTTGGGGCCCAGGCAGCAGAAGGCACGGCCACCGATGGTTGAGCGATTATAATCAGGGATGCTCAAGAGGGCAGAATTAGAGGAATGCAGACATCTTGGGGGGTTGTGGGACTGGAGGAGATTACAGAGATAGGGAGAGGCGAGGGCCATGGAGGGATTTGTAAACAAGGATGAGGATTTTGAAATCGAGGTGTTGTTTAACCGGAAGCCAATGTAGGTCAGTGAGCGGGGTTGATGGGTGAGCGGGACTTGGTGCGAGAACTCCCCCTGCTCGTCTTTGAAATAGTACCATTGAATCTTTTACATCCACCTGAGAGAGCAGATGGGGCCTCGGTTTAACATGACATCCGAAAGACAGCACCTCCGACAGTGCAGCATTCCCTCAGGACTGCACTGGGAGTGTCAGCTGAAATCACTGGAGTGGGACTTGAACCCACAACCTTCTGAAGAAGAGGTGAGAGTGATACCCACTGAGCCACAACAGTAAGAGAGAGGGAGAGGTGTAACAGGGGCAAGGGGGAACAGTCAAGATAGGATCAGAGAAAGGAGAGACCGATCAACAACAGAGGAATTCAAACAGGGAAAAAGAGAGAGGAATCTAGATAGACTTTTGGAGTGTAGTCACTGTTGTAATGTGGGTTTTCATGGCAATCTGGTAGTTTCATGATCACCATTACTGATACAAACATTTTATTCCAAATTTATTTAATTAACTGAATTAAAATTTCCCACCTGCCATGGTGGGAGTTGAACTCACAAACTCGCTCAGGATCATGAGTCCAGACCTTTGGACTATTAGTCCAGTAACATAACCACTATGCTCCGTAACATCTAACATAAAATGGAACCTAAAAGACTTTTATAAACATATAAATAATAAAAGGGTAGGCATTGGAAGAGTGGGCCGATTAGGGCCCAAAAAGAGTACAGGTACTATGAACATAAGAACATAAGAATTAGGAACAGGAGTAGGCCATCTAGCCCCTCGAGCCTGCTCCGCCATTCACAAGATCATGGCTGATCTGGCCGTGGACTCAGCTTCACTTACCTGCCCGCTCCCCCTAACCCTTAATTCCCTTATTGGTTAAAAATCTATCTATCTGTGACTTGAATACATTCAATGAGCTAGCCTCGACTGCTTCATTGGGCAGAGAATTCCACAGATTCACAACCCTCTGGGAGAATAAATTCCTTCTCAACTCGGTTTTAAATTGGCTCCCCCATATTTTGAGGTTGTGCCCCCTAGTTCTTGTCTCCCCGACCAGTGGAAACAACCTCTCTGCCTCTATCTTGTCTATCCCTTTCATTATTTTAAATGTTTCTATAAGATCACCCCTCATCCTTCTGAACCCCAACGAGTAAAGACCCAGTCTACTCAATCTATCATCATAAGGTAACCCCCTCATCTCCGGAATCAGCCTCGTGAATCGTCTCTGTACCCTCTCCAAAGCTAGTATATCCTTCCTTAAGTAAGGTGACCAAAACTGCTCGCAATACTCCTAGTGTGGCCTCACCAATACCCTGTACAGTTGCAGCAGGACCTCCCTGCTTTTGTACTCCATCCCTCTCACAATGAAGGCCAACATTCCATTCGCCTTCCTGATTACCTGCTGCACCTGCAAACTAACTTTTTGGGATTCATGCACAAGGACCCCCAGGTCCCTCTGCACTGCAGCATGTTGTAATTTCTCCCCACTCAAATAATATTCCCTTTTACTGTTTTTTTTCCCAAGGTGGATGACCTCACACTTTCCAACATTGTATTCCATCTGCCAAACCTTAGCCCATTCACTTAACCTATCTAAATTTCTTTGCAGCCTTTCTGTGTCCTCTACACAACCCGCTTTCCCACTAATCTTTGTGTCATCTGCAAATTTTGTTACACGACACTCTGCCCCCTCTTCCAGGTCATCTATGTATATTGTAAACAGTTGTGGTCCCAGCACCGATCCCTGTGGCACACCACTAACCAACGATTTCCAACCCTAAAAGGACCCATTTATCCCGACTCTCTGCTTTCTGTTAGCCAGCCAATTCTCTATCCATGCTAATACATTTCCTCTGACTCCGTGTACCTTTATCTTCTGCAGTAACCTTTTGTGTGGCACCTTATCGAATGCCTTTTGAAAATCTAAATACATCACATCCATCGGTGCACCTCTATCCACCATGCTTGTTATATCCTCAAAGAATTCCAGTAAATTAGTTAAACATGATTTCCCCTTCATGAATCCATGCTGCGTCTGCTTGATTGCACTATTCCTATCTAGATGTCCCGCTATTTCTTCCTTAATGATAGCTTCAAGCATTTTCCCCACTACAGATGTTAAACTAACCGGCCTATAGTTACCAGCCTTTTGTCTGCCCCCTTTTTTAAACAGAGGCGTTACATTAGCTGCTTTCCAATCCGCTGGTACCTTCCCAGAGTCCAGAGACTTTTGGTTGATTATAACGAATGCATCTGCTATAACTTCCACCATCTCTTTTAATACCCTGGGATGCATTTCATCAGGACCAGGGGATTTGTCTACCTTGAGTCCCATTAGCCTGTCCAGCACTACCTCCCTAGTGATAGTGATTGTCTCAAGGTCCTCCATTCCCACATTCCTGTGACCAGCAATTTTTGGCATGGTTTTTGTGTCTTCCACTGTGAAGATCGAAGCAAAATAATTGTTTAAGGTCTCAGCCATTTCCACATTTCCCATTATTAAATCCCCCTTCTCATCTTCTAAGGGACCAACATTTACTTTAGTCACTCTTTTCCGTTTTATATATCTGTAAACGCTTTTACCATCCGTTTTTATGTTTTGCGCAAGTTTACCTTCGTAATCTATCTTTTCTTTCTTTATTGCTTTCTTAGTCATTCTTTGCTGTCATTTAAAATGTTCCCAATCTTCTATTTTCCCACTAACCTTGGCCACCTTATACGCATTGGTTTTTAATTTGATACTCTCCTTTATTTCCTTGGTTATCCACGGCTGGTTATCCCTTCTCTTTCCGCCCTTCTTTTTCACTGGAATATATTTTTGTTGAGTACTATGAAAGAGCTCCTTAAAAGTCCTCCTATGCATTTGCAGTCACTAAAGAGGAGGATGCTGTTAATGTGACAGCACTGGAGGAGGTCATAGAGAAATTGGACAGGATAGAGATCGATAAAGAGGAGGTACTAAAAAGGTTGATGCAATGTATTTTCGTCATGGGATTTTTGCTTAAGAATTCACAGCAACACATTGCTATTCAGAACTAGTTGGTTTATTCACAAAGGTTTAACAATCACACTACACATTGCCAGTTCATCCACTAGGCTTACAACTGCATACCTCATCGTGGATCCCCCGAATCCAACTGGCTGGGGTTTTATTGAGTCTTGTGAACATTACGTGACTGGCTAAGCCACTCACAGTGCAACAGCTCTACAACTATTTTTAGTTGATCTGTAAATCAAATGCCTCCTTATTAAAGGGGCACTAAAACCGACAAATAAACAAATTAAAGTTTGACCATCAACTTAAATCAAATTAAAATTTGGTTGCCGGGGGTGATGATGCACTCCAGTCCCTCCGTTGCCCACCTCTTGCGGAAAGCCGCGAGCGTACCGGTGGACACCGCGTGCTCCAACTCCAGGGACACCCTGGCGCGGATGTAACCGCGGAAGAGAGGCAGGCAATCGGGCTGAACGACCCCCTCGATCGCCCGCTGCCTGGACCGGCTGATGGCCCCCTTGGCCATGCCCAGGAGCAGCACTACGAGGAGGCCTTCCGACCTGCCCGCTCCCCTCCGCACAGGGTGCCCAACGATCAGGAGTGTGGGACTGAAGTGTAGCAAGAATTTGAGGAGCAGCACACATTCCACATATACGTGGAACACAGACTCCTCTAGACTCAATAGCTGTACAAACCCGTGAGCACACACAGATGCATACATTACACTGCTCCTTCTTGTAGAAGCAAGGTATTTACACAATATTTTAAAAGATTACTTATCATGAATACAACTTTACAAATTTGATTGTTGAGCCCGAGTATCTTGTTGTAAGCTTTTCGTTTCCTCCTGCTCCAACCTCCATTTCTTTGCAATTGGCTGACTTTGCCCATTTTCTATATTCTTATAGAGCCTTGGGGAATTTTTGCTTTCAGGGCGTGTAACCCAGGATTCCTGATCTCTATCTTCCTGTGTCCTCTTGAGTTTCCTTGGAACCCTCACATCCATCCTTGTGTTAACTTTCTTCCTACAATCTTGCCATTCCCAGTTATCAATATCCTGTCTAGTTAGTTTGTGTTTTCTCATTGATCTTCTCAACTGTACCCTGACCCCACCTCTCCCCTCGGGGAAGATACTGTGAGATTGTCCCATACCCACAGCACCATCTTCAGTCGGCTGCATCTGCGTCGGTGGAGATATGGA
Source organism: Pristiophorus japonicus (assembly GCF_044704955.1). NCBI lineage: Eukaryota > Metazoa > Chordata > Chondrichthyes > Pristiophoridae > Pristiophorus > Pristiophorus japonicus. The sequence goes on along the minus strand of NC_092002.1, from coordinate 16,911,022 downwards.
CGTGGTGACCGCTGATGCACTTGGACCCGCCAACTCACACTGATCATCGTCCAAGTCAGGCTCATCATCATCATCATAGGCAGTCCCTTGAAGCGAGGATGACTTGCTTCCACGCCAAAAAGGGATGAGTTCACAGGTGTTTCAATGAAGGACCTAATATTCCAGACCCTGAACTACATCGTGAAGCGTGGAAGATGCCAATACCTGGATTTATTTTAACACGTGGTGGCCATTGCACACCAGCCATGTACGGGGTGGGGGTGGGTGGGGGGGGGGGGTGCGGGGGGCGTTGTGTGGTCTCTATGAGGGGGTCAGGTTCCTTTCTGACCAACTTGAGTGGTTTCGAATCGCTCCCCCTCCCTTGGGTTCTGTACTCTGGTTTATTTGGGGCGTGTGACAAAAGTGCAGAGGACGCTGGTTTGATGCAAAACTTTGGTTTTATTACAGTCAGGGCAATACAGGCTTATTACTCTCGTAAGAAAATACACAGCCAGACTTACAATCACTCTAATAAAGGACAGTACAAGGAAAGCTACAAGGTCAAACTTATAATCATTCTAATAAAGTACCATACATTACACATTCAAAGGGGTTGCAGTAAAATTATACCTCCCACCTCCTAGTACCTAATTCTAGCTAGGTTAGACTCCAGGGCAGGCGGGGACTTATGCTTACCAATCCTTTTGATAGTTAATGGTAGATGGTGATGTTCTTCCTTCCTTCAGGACTTCAAGACTTCGAGGCTGGAGAAATTAGTTTACAACTGTCTCATTGGTTTCTCTCCTTGCCTTGATGAGGTAGTAGCAACCACCTCTCTCCCCTCTCTCTCCTCTCCCTCTCCTCTCTCTCGCTCTCCTTTTTCTCCTCTCTCCTCTCTCTGTGAAAACAGTGGCCAGTTATATGATTTCAGTGTTCTAATCTTGCTGCACAATCTGTTCACAATCTTTTGTATAATTTTGGCGGGCTTGGTTCTTCTTTGTAATATTTTGTCGGGCTCGTTAAAGTTGATATGTCTTGGGTGGGTTGATGTTCGAAAACTGTTTCCTGATGGAAATATTAGTTTGGTAATTGCAATGTCCTCTTGTGTTTAGTCTTTCACATACAGGCTGGATTGGGCCTCTTTGTGGTGTATATGCTGAAATGGTTTGTCCAGACCCATGTTGATGGGGAGCTATCTCTGGGTGATACTGTGATGGTAATGTCTCTTGTGGAGAAAGATTTCCAAATACTCATTCTTCCAGACAGGTTAACTCAGTCCTCACACCCAGACAGTCCCAATAATCAAGTGAGCTTCTTTTGTTCCCTAGGTCCGCCCACAGGCTTGAATTTGTCTTGTAAAAGTTCATAATTCTATTAAAGTTCGTAGTTTATTCCATAAGCACTTTAGAGTTCCAAACTTTTCAGTAGATAGTCCCAAATTAAATTTCCTTTCGAATGAGCCCAAACACGGGGTGGGGGTGCGTTCTGGTGAATTTTGCTCTCTGCAGTCCCCCCTGTTGACACTCTACACTCCTTGAGTGTCAAACAAGGTAAGAAAAATTCCTGCTGCTGAGAGTCAACCTTCCCTGCATTTATACTAGCTAAACATTACCCTCCATCCCCTGTTGAAATGCAATGCAATATATAGGCGAATACAGTCATTACAATTCAGTTATAGCATAGAGGGGGTATGATGTCCCTCTTTTACTCGGTTTTCACAGTAAAATAACGGTATACAGTCAAACACAACTTTAAGTAAGGTAAAATAAAAGGTGCATAGTCAAAACATTTAAGTAACACTCTTACTACGCTCGCGATGTTGCGGTTTACAGCAGGTAAAATCAAACATAAATTAAACTCCCTGCGCGAGTCCCAAGTTTGGCCAAGGAGCGTATAGCACCCTTTGGTGCCTGACCTGACGGCCTCTGCGTTTCACTCGGCAAGTGAGACACCATAGGTAAAGTATAATCGCGAGTTGACAAATAACTAAAGTGTGGGAAGCGATTCGGATCCAGACTTGGACCTCTATATTTCTGAAAAGGTCCCACCAAGGCGGAATGGTGATCTCAAGAATCTTCTTCCCTGTCTCAATGGTTTTCTGTTCTCGAGTATAGAAGTGTTTTTGTGAGATAATTACAGCTTTTAGCAGAGCGCTAAGATGTTCGGGTAGAGGGGGAATTACATAGCCAAAATGTCCAACATAATCCTGCAGGTTGGTAATGTGTTCCTTCACAGTGAGGTGGACAGTGGAGGGTTCAGGAATGGGGATAATCCCTTCCTGGGCCACTTGAACTGATGCCTCAGGTTTGAAGCAGAAACTGCTGTCACTTACCGGACACCAGAAGTGTCCATGTTGGTAGTGGGGCGCACTGATGGTGACACAATATGTCCCATCCTCTATGTATATTCCCTGTGGAGGGACGCGGTCTTGTGCCATCACCTCCATGGTGCAGTTAATAGGCTGTGCACCAGTAGCTTTAAACCCACACTGTGACTTTGAATGAGCACTCAAGTACTGGGGACACAGTATTACGTGTGCACCCCAGCTCCGGCACACGGAGAGGTCAGTACCCGTTACAGCGTGCTCCCACTTTATGACATAGGGTGGGACCGCTGTGAAACGAATGTGTGCACCCCCCTGAATAACTCCAATGTTCTCCACCCGGTATACCGGTGCGGGTCGGACTGTTCCACCCATGGCCGGCATCCTTAATACTATCCCCATAATAGTGTGGTTAGATTTTCCACAGTCTACTGGGACAGGGTAGGCTTCAGAGGCTAGGTGGAGCTGGCACGGGCTTAGTGAATTGCTGTACGGGTGGAGGGCTGCGAGGTGCTTGTTCCTGATCCAAGAGGGGACTACACCTTGTTTTAAATCCTCCAGGTTGTTGCGGCCCTCACCCAACAACCATGCCCCTTATAATACGCACACCTCGTTCTGTGCAGCCTGGTCAGAAGCGTTTCTATCCTCCCGTATAAGTGCATTCACTGTCTGTGCAAGTTTTTCCAGCTCAGCCACTATTTCCTTTAAATGGACAGTCATAGCCTGGTCTTCATGTAGTTCTGATCCTAGTACGGTATTCTCCTGTTTCAGGATTTTTCTCAATTGGGTCTTTAAGCTGTTTATTTGTGTTTGCAGCTCTATGTCATCTAGGCTATTTATTACAGAGGATGCTGCATTGTAGGTAGTGAAAACGTCGTTTATGATTCCCCTTCTAGGTCTCTCTGAGCCCATGGTGTCCCTAGCATTTAGGGTGTAAAGGTCTGCTTTGTCTACATTTCCAAAGTCTAACTCATAAAAATTTTTGAAAATGTCTCCAAGTAGAGCCTGGTATAGCAGCTCTGTTTCCTTCGGACACCATGCAGGCAGGTGTACCTCGGTAAGGTTTAACATTACTGAAGGTACTGCATAATGTACCCCCTGATATAACCCTTTTCGGTCGGTACCAATACTAATCCGTTCCCAGGTCCCTTGTGGTAGGACACCTTTCTATTACTGTGCGTATTGGAGGGTTGTGGGTAGGGGTTTCTTAATGTGTGCTCTTAGTTCGGTGGGGTTAATTCCTTGTTCGGATTCCCACCATTTGTCCCAACACACTTTTACTCTTCCCCGTGTCCCCTACGTATCATTACCGAGTTTTTCCCAGTCCGATTCCTGGTCCCATGCGTCCTTGCTGAGTTTTCTGAGCCACCACCATCATCCCAGGGGAATGTTCCCTTTGCAAGTCAAACACACACGTTTTCCCTCTGTAACACTGACTCGGGCAGCGATGATCCGAATCCGGGGGTATGGAAGTGAGGCCTCCCCGTAAGTAAAACCTTCCTGGCTGGAGTAGCGGGTAGAATTAGATCCCAGCCACCCCGGCCATCTTCCCTCGTCGGCATAAACGGTGAGTTCTTCCACGTCTCGGGGGCCACCCCCGGCGGTTACGATCGGTGCTCTTCCTCCTGAACACCCGTAAATGAGGGATTCTTCCACGTCTCCTCGGTCGCTGCTGCTCATCCTGACCAGGGCGAGCAGGAACAGGATCCTTCTCATGCTGATCTCTTTTCTGTAGGGGCACATAAAACAGATTGTCTAGCCCTGAGAAAGCTCTCTGGCTTGACAAAGGTGACTGACTTCCAAGTTGGGCTCATAGTCTTTAATTGACTGGCTGTCTTATTCAGTTCCTTGTGGACTGATGTCTGCTTTAACTTTATCTCACAGTCGTTCTGCTTGTTATCTTACCGGTGCTTCCTTAATAGCTATACCAGTAGATTCTTCTTACTCCCGGGTGTTACCCGGCCTATGCTTCTTTTAATAGCTGCACAGGTAGATTCTTTTCCTTACCCCAGTTACGAATACATATATACTTAATTATTACACAGGTAAATCTTACACTATTCCAAACTTATTCACTAAACATACTTAAATTCACATCGCTATATATGTACATCTGCCACCCGTCTCCGGGTGGCCAGGTTAATTCCTGCCTTCTCTCTTTCTTCTTCTCCCGCTGGGTGTCCAGCGAGGTAGGTGCTAGATCGGTCTGCATCGTCTAACCCTAAGTACCCTGACCGGACGTGGGTTCGAGTCCCACACTATCGGGGGAACGTCCCCTCCGGTGCTGCAGCACACCGCTCCTTTGGGGGTGGCTGCCTGGTTCGTTTCTTCCCCTGGGGGTTCTGCCTGGCTGAGGGCTACGGGCTGGGGACTCTCACTTGGTGACTGGTCCACCGCTATCTCTTCTGGGGGTCCCTTGTTTCCCGAGGCTACCGGCTGGGTGTCCCTGCTCGCGGGCTGGTCTCTGACCTTAGGTGCCCTTTTGCGGCTGGTCCCTCTCCCGGGGCTGAACCATTCAAATTGGAGCGCTGGTGACCATGGTGTCTTTGGCCGTGGTGTACAGGGAGTCCTTCTTAAGGCTCCGGCTGCTGGGGGTGCGTCCGAGTCCTAAATGATTGGGGGGACAGCTCCTCCAGTAACACAGTCCACCGCCCCTCTAGGTACAGTCTGTGGGTCTGCCACGTCCCCTGTGGGATTTCCACAGTCAGGGGCTGCTGGCTGGGGGACCCTGTCTTTAGCACGGTTTACAGTTTTTGGCTGTCCCTTGTGTTTTGCTGCTGCCCCCGGGTTGAAAAGCTTGCACTGATTTATGTGGAACCACTTTGTTCAGCGGGGCAGTTTTATGGCATGGACCATGGGGCTTGCCTTGTCGACAATGTGGTACGGTCTCATGTACAGTGCCTCAAAGACCCCTACTCTAGCGTAGTTCCTTACCATATCCTGGTCCCCTATCTCCCACTCATGGTGTTTGCGGGGCTCGAGCAGCAGTCGGTTGCTCCGATGCTGTTTTCCCATGTTGTTAGATGAAGTCCTTACTACTCGGGGGATCAAGGGTTATGGCGAGAAAGCAGGAAGGGGGTACTGAAGTTTCATGTTCAGCCATGAACTCATTGAATGGCGGTGCAGGCTAGAAGGGCTGAATGGCCTGCTCCTGCACCTATTTTCTATGTTTCTATGTTTCTATGTTAGCAGCCTGCCAGTGAATCTGTTTCAGGTGTTCAAACAGATTCCTGACAAAGCTGTCCCGGTTCGCTTCCCTAAGCTGACCTTCCGTGAATACCGGGGCTAACACATGGGTGGGGGTTCGTATGGCTCTACCGGTCATGAGCTCGTACGGGGAGTACCCCGTGCTCTTTGACTGGCTGGCCCGGATCCCCATGAGGACCAGTGGTAGGACCTCTACCCATCCCTTGGGTGAGTCCCCTGTCTCTTTGCACAGCCTTTCTTTGATGGTACAGTTTAAACGCTCCACAGGCCCGGATGACTGTGGGTTGTGGGCGACATGCCATTTTCCTTTGATGCCGAGTAACTTAAGGGTCTCCTGCATCACCTGCCCGGTGAAATGACTCCCTTGGTCGGACTCCACGTATTGTGGTAGTCCCCATCGAGAGAACACATCTCTCACCAGGATCCTGGCTGTTCCCAGGGCAGTGGCTGTTCGGCATGGGAAGGCTTCCACCCATTTGGTGAATACGTCCACTAATACTAGGCAGTACTTGTAGCCCCCCTGGGCAGTGGGTAGGGGCCCGATGTAATCGACTTGGATCGACTGCCAGGGTCCCTCTACCCTCCTGATATGTCCCATAGACACCTTTCTTTTCTGGGGGTCGGGGTTGTTGGCCGCGCACACCAGACAGCTGGCACAGAACTCGCGGACGTCTTCACTCGTTGCCAAGTGGTCTCAGGTCCGGGTGTCCTGCTCCTGGACCCTCGTGGGCCAGCTGGAGAAATTCTCTCCGGTGTTGTTGCGGTACTACCCATTGCTCCCCCCTGAACAGCATGCCTTCTTTAATGGTAATTGCTGTGGTGCTGTACGGGCCGTCTACCCTTTCCCCTTTAGCTAGCATGTTCAGGACAGTTTTGAGGACGGGGTCTTGGGTCTGGACCATTTTTAGGTCCGGGGGCAAAGCTATCCCTGCCTTCCCTGCTGTCCCTATCCTGGCCCTGACTGCTGCAGTGGGTCCTGAGTTGTACGGATCCCAGAGCTTGCCACTGTGGGCACCCTGCTTGGCTAACATGTCAGCCTGATGGTTTCCCTCACTACGGGGTTCTGTGGTGGAATGTGCCTTCACCTTGTGTATAAGATATTCCCTTCCTCCCCTACGGCTTTCATGATCTTTTCCAGTAGAGGCTTAATTGCCGGGGGTCTCCCGTCTGCGGATGTGTATCCGCGGCGGGACCAAATAGCCAGGTACTCCATACACGAATTGCATGTGAACATACTGTCCGAGCAAATCGTGTCTGGGGTAGGGAATTCTTCGGGGTGTGTGACTACATACACCACTGCAGACAGTCAGCGTGCTGGACGCTCATAGTACTGGGGAGTTTAATCACCAGGGCAATGCCTGCCTCGGGGTCATAAACTCCGCAACCTGTGAGTCGTTCACCCGCAGATACTGTGCTCGAACCGTCCACATCGATCTCTCGGCCTGTGGGGTGTAACCCAGCCCGAAAGCCTATATTAATTTCCCATACCCTTTCTATGGAACACTGGTGGGCTGTCCCTGGATAAATCATGTTGGCTGCGAGTCTAGGCTCACAGAGACCCTTTACCCTTAGGTCCATTTGAGAGAGGAGCAGGGTCCAGCGAGCAATGCGGCCATTGCTCACTGTCCCGTCCTTGATTCTCCCGTCCAGGAGCATTTGGTTGGGCGTATGGTGGGTAAGGAGTGTGATAGGGGACCCCCCTCTGAAGATCAGTGATCTTTTCACAGCCCAGTGAGTGGCTAGGAGGTGCTGCTCACAGTTGGAGTATCCCTTCTCCACTTCCTGAGTATCCTGGAGGAGTAGACCACTGGTCTCAGCCGGCCGTGCCGCTCTTGGAGCAGTACTGTGCTCAGGTTGTCCCCACTGGCTGCTACCTCCAGGAAAAACTCTTTACCCCCATCGATGGCCCCTAGAGCTGGCGCGGTCTGCAGGTCTTTCTTGAGTTGTGTAAATGCTGCCTCACAACCTTCGTCCCATTCCCCCTCCACTCCCTTGTGTAGGAGTCGGAGCAGAGGGGCTGCGGTGGCTGCATAATCCTCAATGAAATCTCTGCAGTACCCGGTTAGCCCTAGAAAAGATCTTACTCCTGTCACTGTGTTGGGGGCTGGTAACTTCTGCACTGCTTCCCTTCTAGCTTTGTCTATGGCTCTCTCCCCAGCGCGCACAGTCAGTCCCAGGAATTTTACTTCCTTCAGGCCGATCTGTGCCTTCTTGGGATTTACTTTAAATCCCTCTTCTATCAGCAGCTCCAGCAGCTCAGCCAGCAGTGAGCCATGCTCCTCCCCCTCATCGGTGAACAGGAGCAGGTCATCTACATACTGTACTAACTGCTGGGGTCTGCTGAAACTCTTTAAACAGTTGGCCATACACTGGTGGAAAATACTGGGGCTGTTGTGGAAGCCCTGAGGGAGACAGTTCCAACTGTATTGCTGTCCCTTAAAGGTAAAAGCAAACTTGTACTGATCTTCCCTTCTTAAAGGCATGGACCAGAACCCGTTGGAAATATCCAGCACTGTGAAGGTGGTCGCCAAGGCTGGGATACTTCCAATGAGGTCGGCGACAGCAGCAACAGTGGGTGCACAGGCGGGGATGTTATGGTTGAGTACTCAATAGTCCACCGTGGCTCTCTAGGAGTTGTCCGGTTTCTTAACTGGCCACAATGGAGAGTTCACATGGGTAGCTATTGGTCTCAATAGTCCCTGTTTAACCAGCGAACCCAAGGCTGTTTCCATGACTGCCTCCGCCTCCCTGGGGAAGTTGTACTGTTTCTGTGGTCGGGTCATGGGGTTCCCATCTATGCTAACCTCGACCCCGTTTATTCTCCCACAGTGGTGTTTGTGAGTGGCAAAAGCTGCAAGGTTTTTCCTCACATATTCTTGATATTCTACACGGGGTGTTACTGACCAGTGATTCAAGATCGTAACCCTCCTTTGGTTTCATGGTGCACACCGTCCCTATTCCTTGTTTTCCCGGGATAACCATCACCTCACTCTCCTGTCCCGTTCAGACTGACCCCCCAAAGACAGTGGTTTCTTAAATCCATCAGGATCCCATGGCCTAGGATGAAGTCAGCCCCCTGCTCCCACTTCATCAGGACACAAATCCACTTTATGTGGAATGTACCTAAATGAATGGAGAGCGGAACGGAGAATGAGCCAGTCTGTTCAGTGCCTGTGAAACCCATCAAGCTGTAGGGGACCCCGTTAGACAGAGGTGAGGCGTGGGGTTAGCTGCATAGACAAGGGTGCTTGAGGCACCGGTGTCCAGCAGGTAAGTCCCTTTCATCTTTTCCACTTCCATCTGTCCGGTCGGTCTCCCCCACGCGTCATACTCGAGGGCACACAGGTGGGCAGGCTGTGCCTGTCCTAGTCACGGTTTTGGTTGGGAGGGGCAGGTGGGATTTCAGTACCGGTGGCTGTGGCTATCTTTCCAGGGCCATCTAACATGGCTCGGAGCGCAGTTAAAAAGGTCTCAAATGAGTGGGGAGGGACTGGCTTATCTGTCTCGGTCTTTTGGGCAGGGGCTGGAGAATTCTTTCTTGCGCTATTCTTCCAAGGATTTTTACAATCCCTTCTCCAGTGCCCACTCTTTCCGCACCCAAAGCAGGTACGTTTTGTATCGGAGGTGTTGCCCCCCTCGTGGCACCATTCCCTCTTGGCGGGCTTGGTTCTTCTTTGTAATATTTTGTCGGGCTCGTTAAAGTTGATATGTCTTGGGCGGGTTGATGTTCGAAAACTGTTTCCTGATGGAAATATTAGTTTGGTAATTGCAATGTCCTCTTGTGTTTAGTCTTTCGCATACAGGCTGGATTGGGCCTCTTTGTGGTGTATATGCTGAAATGATTTGTCCAGACCCATGTTGATGGGGAGCTATCTCTGGTTGATACTGTGATGGTAATGTCTCTTGTGGAGGAATATTTCCAAATACTCATTCTTCCAGACAGGTTAACTCAGTCTTCACACCCAGACAGTCCCAATAATCAAGTGAGCTTCTTTTGTTCCCTAGGTCTGCCCCCAGGCTTGAATTTGTCTTGTAAAAGTTCATAATTCTATTAAAGTTCGTAGTTTCTTCCATAAGCACTTTAGAGTTCCAAACTTTTCAGTAGATAGTCCCAAATTAAATTTCCTTTCGAATGAGCCCAAACACAGAGGGGGGGGGGGTTCTGGTGAATTTTGCTCTCTGCAGCCACCACACGGGCTTGACAGAGCTAGGTCTTGGCCCAGTGGCAAGGATTAACCAAGACTAACTGGAGACCAGCTCTGCTGCACAGACCGAGCGCGCACACATATCGCAGTGTGGGCTGGGCCCGTGCTGCCCCTGGGCCCTCGCCTCTTCTGGGCCCCAGACTCACGCCTCTCTTGCGCCCCGGCCACTTCCCTCTACGGACTCTTGCCGCTCCTTCGCCCCTCCTGCTGTGCCTGCCCGTACTGCAATCAGCGACCTGGCTTCGCAGCCGTCGCCCTCCTGCAGCAGCACGCGCTGCTCCCTGCAGTGGTATACCACCGCACGCTGCTCCCTCCAATGTCCCTGGCCTGCTGATGGTCTTGCAGGCTGGGACCGCGCTGATTTCTGGGCTGGGCCACCGCACACTGCTCCCTCCAATGGCCTCATAATGATCTACTCGTGGTACCGAAGGTGCATCACTCACTCGCGACAATTTGACCCACATGAACCTTCCTGATATATTCACCAACCTTGTCTGATAACGCTCCTATGAAGCGCCTCGGGACGTTTGACTACAGGAGGGGGCAGTGGGGGATTGAATTGTCCCATCCCCCCCCCCCCACCCCCCGACCTGAGCTGTAACGCTGTCAAGACACTGAAATGCCTGAAGAGATGCACTCAAACTAATAGCATCCTGATTCCATGGCAACTCTCAATCCTGAGTATTCCACTCCAGATTCTTGGGCTTCAATCCTAATTCATGTTTTGCAAAAAGTCTTACCCAGTACTCGGGGCACTTTCATTGGTCCAGCCTGCCCCTCCAATTTTGAGATCAAACTCAATGTTGTTTGCCTGACCCCACAGCCGGGGGAGGGGCGAGTGGTTTATCGCCTGGGGGACTTCGACAATGTCAATGTGCTGCAGTAGCCTGAATGAGAGGGGGCCATGGTAACCCATAGATACATCAAATATACAGCACCGAAACAGGCTATTCGGCTCAACTGGTCCATGCCGGCGGTGATGCCCCACACCAGTCTCCTCCCACCTGCAACGGCCAACACACGTTAAAAAAATCCACGCACAGGCATCTTCCACTCTTCAAGATGTAGTTCGGGACCTGGAATATTAGGTCCTTCATTGACACAACTGTGAATTCATCCCTTATTGGTGTGGAAGCAAGTAATTCTCATTTCGAGGGACTGCCTAGAATCATAGAAACATAGAAAATAGGTGCAGGAGCAGGCCATTCGGCCCTTCGAGCCTGCACCACCATTCAATATGATCATGGCTGATCATGCAACTTCAGTACCCCACTCCTGCTTTCTCTCCATACCCCTTGATCCCTTTAGCCGTAAGGGCCACATCGAACTCCCTTTTGAAGATATCCAACGAACTGGCCTCAACAACTTTCTGTGGTAGAGAATTCCACAGGTTCACAATTCTCTGGGTGAAAAAGTTTTTCCTCATCTCAGTCCTAAATGGCTTACCCCTTATCCTTAGACTGTGACCCCTGGTTCTGGACTTCCCCAACATCGGGAACATTCTTCCTGCATCTAACCTGTCCACTCCCGTCAGAATTTTATATGCTTCTATGAGATCCCCTCTCATTCTTCTAAATTCCAGTGAACATAAGTCTAGTCGATCCAGTCTTTTTTCATATGTCAGTCCTGCCATCCTGGGAATCAATCTGGTGAACCTTCGCTGCACTCCCTCAATAACAAGAATGTCGTTCCTCAGATTAGGAGACCAAAATGATGATCCTGATCCTTCTATTCCTTTCTCCCTCATGTGTTTATCCAGCTTCCCGTTAAACGCACCTATTGCTATTCACATCAACCACTCTCTGTGGCAGCGAGTTCCACATTCTAACCACTCCTTAGAAGTTTCTCCTAAATTCTGTATTGGATTTATTAGTGAATATCTTATATTTATGGCCACTAGTTTTGGTCTCCCCCACCTGTGGGGACATCTTCTCCACCTCCACCCGATTAAACCCCTTCATAATTTCACAGACCTCCGGCAGGTCACACCTCTGTCATCTCTTTTCAGTTTTTCTTGAATGTTATAGCCTCTCAGTTCTGGCATCGTAAATGTTTATGAATCCAAGGATTCTTTCCCTCCTTCCCCACCACCCAATGCCTCCCGCAGCTCCCAGCTGGCAAAGGGTTAATCCTTTACTCAGCACCTCCCACTGAACTGCAAGGCAGAGTCTGAGAAACATCAAGGAAAGGCCATTCGGCCCATTCTTCTTGTCCCTCCAATAACCTAACTCTCAGCCGAGTATTTTAAATCCTCCAATCTCCATCCCTTTGCCAAATTTTCCTCACTCTCCGATTGAAATCATTCTACTACGGTTCCAAATTTACTTTGTCACTTATTTCAATTTATCAAGACTTGCATTTATATAGCGCCTTCCATGACCTCAGGACACTCAAAGCGCTTTACAGACAATGAAGTACGTTTGGAGTGTAGTCTCTGTTGTAATGTGGGATACAAGGCAGCCAATTTGCGCACAGCAAGCTCCCACAAACAGTAATGTGATAATGACCAGATAATCTGTTTTTTTTGTGATTTTGATTGAGGGATAAATATTGTCCAGGACACCGGGGAGAACTCCCATACTCTTCTTTGAATAATGTCGTGGGATCTTTTACGTTCACCTGAGGAGGCAAACGGGGCCTCGGCTTAACGTCTCCAGTGAAAGACGGCACCTCCGACAATGTAGCACTCCTTCAGTACTGCGCTGGAATGTCAGCCTAGATTATGCGCTAACTCCCTGAATTAAGCTTTGAGCCCATGACCTATTGACTGAAAGTCAAGAGTGCTACCAACTGAACAGCCAACGGCAAAAGTGGCCAGTTTGGTCTGCCTTATAGGCCTCAGTGTCCTTAATGTATCCTTCATCTTAATATTATAATTGTAGTGTATGAATAAAGAGTCTGACAGGATACTGTGAGCTCAAAGTAAAGTGTGACCTTAGTCTTTTATTGCAGGTCCCCTGAGTGCCTCACCAACCTCTGAGGCTTCCTTAAGTACCTGTGCTCACAAGAGATTGTAGGATCCCTTGGGACTCCAGGGGATGAGCCCTCTGGTAATTAACAAAGATCTTTACAGGCTCCCCCCCCAACCTTCACCCCCGACCTCCCAAAGTCAATAGTGTAACTATTTACAAGGTGAGTTGATCTGGGGCCTTTCTTTGCCTGGTTGATCGGGTCTCGGTGCAAATGCTGATTTTGGTGAGTCATTTGTTCGGCCCTCACTGGGCTGCTGTGCAGCTGGCCTTGCTGGGTTGCTGCGGGTGATGGGTTCTGCTTCGTGGCCAACCTCTGTGTCGGTTGCCACTGGTGTGTGCGTTGGAGGGTCAAAAAAGGTAGAGTCTATTGTGGGTTGTTCTGGATAGTCCGTGAATCTGAGTTTGGTTTGGTCCAAGTGTTTCATGTAGATGAGTCCATTTGAAAGTTTGACCCGAAACACCCTACTCCCCTCTTTGGCCACGACAGTGCCGGGAAGCCACTTGGGACCTTGTCCATAGTTCAACACAAATACAGGATCATTAATCTCAATTTCACGTGACACATTTGCGCTATCATGATATGTACTTTGTTGAAGCCGCTTGCTCTCGACCTGTTTGTGTAGATCAGGGTGGACTAACAAGAGCCTTGTCTTAAGTGCCCTTTTCATGAGCAGTTCAGCGGGTGGAATCCCAGTGAGCGAGTGGGGTCTCGTGCGGTAACTAAACAGGACTCGGGATAGGCGAGTCTGCAGTGAGCCTTCAGTTACCCTCTTCAAGCTCTGCTTGAAGGTTTGCACTGCTCTCTCTGCCTGACCATTGAATGCTGGTTTGAACGGGGCAGATGTGACATGTTTGATCCCATTGCGAGTCATGAACTCTTTGAACTCGGCACTGGTGAAACACGGCCCGTTGTCACTCACAAGGACATCAGGCAGGTCATGAGTGGCAAACATGTCCCGCAGGCTTTCAGTGGTGGCAGCGGACGTGCTTGCCGACATTATCTCACATCCAATCCATTTGGAGTATGCATCCACAAACACTAGGAACATTTTTCCCAAGAACCGGCCTGCATAGTCGACATGGACCCGAGACCACGGTTTGGAGGGCCAAGACCATAAGCTTAGTGGCACCTCCCTGGGTGCATTGCTTAACTGTGAACATGTATTACATTTGTGCACGCTGGACTCTAAGTCCACATCGATACCGGGCCACCACACGTGGGATCTGGCTATCGCTTTCATCAATACGATGCTTGGGTGGGTACTGTGGAGATCACTGATGAAAGTGTCTCTGCCCTTTTTTGGGTACCACTACCCGATTGCCCCACAGAAGGTAGTCTGCCTGTATAGACATTTCATCTTTGCGCCGCTGGTACAACTTTATTTCTTCCTGCATTTCTAATGGGACACTGGACCAGCTCCCGTGAAGCACACAGTTTTTTTACTTAGGACAGTAAGGGGTCCTGGCTCATCCAGGTTCTAATCTGTTGGGCAGTAACAGGTGATTGTTCACTCTCGAATGCTCCCATTACCATAACTAAATCTGCGGGCTGTGCCATTTCCACCCCCGTGGTGGGCAATGGCAGCCTAATGAGAGCATCAGCACAGTTTTCTATGCCTGGCCTGTGGCAGATGGCGTAGTTATATGCGGACAACGTGAGCGCCTATCTCTGGATGTGGGCTGATGCATTCGTATTTATCCCCTTACTTTCAGAAAAGAGGGATATCAGTGGCTTGTGGTCAGTTTCCAATTCAAATTTGAGCCCAAACAGATATTGATGCATTTTCTTTACCCCATAAACACACGCTAACGCTTCTTTTTCGATCATGCTGTAGGCCCTCTCAGCCTTAGACAGACTTCTGGAGGCATAAGCAAATGGTTGCAATTTCCCACATTCATTAGCTTGTTGCAATACACACCCAACACCGTATGACGACGCATCACATGCTTACATGGATCATACAACACTAGCAATTTGTTTGAGCATAACAGCTTTCTAGCTTTTACAAAGGCATTTTCTTGGCTTTTACCCCATACCCATTCACCTCCTTTAGGCAGTAAAGTGTGCAGTGGTTCTAACAGTGTGCTGAGACACGGTAAGAAGTTACCAAAGTAATTTAGGAGTTCTAGAAACGACCGCAGCTCCATCACATTCTGTGGCCTCGGTGCGTCTTCGAATCGGTGGGTCTGATGCCGTTCGCCGCGATTCTTCTTCCCAGGAACTCCACTTCAGGTGCCAGGAACCTGAGCCCCACGCGATTAAGCCGACTAAGAACCTCCTCCAGGTTCTGCAGGTTCTCGACGGTGTCCCGACCTGTAACTAAGATGTCGTCCTGGAAGACGACCGTGAACGGGACCGACTTCAATAAGCTTTCCATGTTTCTCTGGAATATCGCCGCGGCTGATTGAATCCCAAACAGGCATCTGTTGTAAATGAAGAGACCTTTGTGCGTGTTGATGCAGGTGAGGCCCTTCGATGATTCCTCCAGCTCCTGCGTCATGTAGGCCAAGGTCAAGTCCAGCTTCGTGAACATCTTTCCTCCCGCCAGCGTCACAAAAAGGTCGTCTGCCTTTGGTAGTGGGTATTGATCCTGCAGGGAGAAACGATTGATAGTTACTTTGTAATCGCCACAGATTCTGATGGTGCCGTCTCCCTTGAGGACTGGAACAATTGGACTGGCCCCCTCGTTGAATTTGATCGGCGAAATGGTGCCCTCTCATTGCAGCCGGTCCAGCTCGCTCTCCACCCTCTCTCTCATCATGTACGGTACTGCTCTCGCCTTGTGATGGATGGATCGCGCCCCCGAAATTAGATGGATCTGCACTTTTGCTCCTTGGAACTTCCCGATGCCTGGTCCGAACAGCGAGGGGAACTTGTTTAGGACCTGGGCACATGAAGTGTCGGTCGACAGGCGAGATCGCTCTGACGTCGTCCCAGTTCCAGTGTATCTTCCCCAGCCAGCTCCTGCCGAACAGCGTGAGGCCATCGCCCGGTACCACCCAGAGTGGTAAATTGTGCACCGCTCCATCGTAGGAGACCTTTACAATAGCACTGCCGATTACGGGACTCAGTTCCTTTGTGTAAGTTCTCAGTTTAGTGCGAATGGGAGTCAGGACTGGCCCTGAGGCCTTGCTGCACCACAATTTATTGAAAGTGTTTTTGCTCATAATAGAATGGCTCGCACCCGTATCCAGTTCCATTGACACCGGGAGTCCATTTAATTCAACCTTCAGCATTATCGGGGGACACTTTGTGGTAAATGTGTGCACCCCATATACCTCTGCCTCCTCGGTCTGAGGCTCTGGTTCATCGTGATCCGCTGTGGATCTGTCCTCCTCTGCAACATGGTGGTTTTCAGGATTAGCAGGATTTGCAGCTCACCTGCACATATGTTGGAGATGTCCCATTGTGCCACAGCCCTTACAAACGTATCCTTTGAAGCGGCACGAATAGAAACGATGATCACCTCCGCAGCGCCAACAAGGTGTGAATGGCCTAGCATTCATCACCCTTGATGGTGGACTCGGAGACATCTGCGGATGTGCAACTGCATTCATGTGAGGCTTGACCTGAACATTATGATTCGAAAACAACATTACTTTGTTCACAGTACTTGTAGCAGCACTTGTGTGCTGAGAGATTTGCTTAGTATTGTCACTGGTGGCGATGAACGCCTTGGCTATCGCTATGGCTTTACTCAAGGTTGGAGTCTCTACAGTCTAAGGTTTGCGAAGTATTACTTCATGGCCAATGCCAAGTACAAAGAAGTCCCTGAGCATGTGCTCCAAATATCCTTCAAATTTGCAATGTCCTGCAAGTCATCTTAGCTCAGCAACATAGCTCGTCACTTCCTGGCCTTCAGACCTCTTGCACGTGTAGAATCGGTACCTCGCCATCAGAACGCTTTCCTTCGGGTTAAGATGCTCCCGGACCAGTGTGCACAAATCATCATACGATTTCTCTGTGGGTTTCGCTGGAGCGAGTAGATTTTTCATGAGGCCGTACGTTGGTGCCCCGCAAACGGTGAGGAGAATCGCCCTTCATTTGGTAGCGTTCGCTTCTCCTTCCAGCTCATTGGCCACGAAGTATTGGTCGAGTCACTCCACGAAGGTTTCCCAATCATCTCCCTCCAGAAATTTCTCCAGGATGCCCACTGTTCTCTGCATCATTGCAGTGGGGTTCGTCATCTGTATCTCGTCGCCAGTTGTAGTGTATGAATAAAGATTCTGACCAGATACTGTGAGCTCAAAGTAAAGTGTGACCTTAGTCTTTTATTGCAGGTCTCCAGAGTGCCTCTCCAGCCTGTGAGGCCTTCTTAATAAAGGTGCTCCCAAGGGATTGTGGGATCCCTTGGGACTCCAGGGGATGAACCCCCTGGTGGCTAACAAAGGTATTTACAGGTTTACATATATAACAATAATGGAATAGGAATACTGCAGATTCCTTACGGAGAATGACATAGAAATTACAGAGGACATCTACAGGATTATTCACAGGATGTGGGCGTTGCTGGCAAGGCCGACATTTATTGCCCATCCCTAATTGCCCTTGAGAAGGTGATGATGAGCCGCCTTCCTGAACCGCTGCAGTCCATGTGGTGAAGGTGCTCCCACAGTGCTGTTAGGGAGGGAGTTCCAGGATTTTGACCCAGCGACGATGAAGGAATGGCCGATATATTTCTCAGTCAGGATGGTGTGTGACTTGGAGGGGAACGTGGAGGTGGTGATGTTTACACGCGCTCGCTGCCCTTGTCCTTCTCGGTGGTGAGTTCGTGGGTTTGGGAGGTGTTGTTGAAGAAGCCTTGGCGAGTTGCTGCAGTGCATCTTGTAGATGGTGCACACTGCAGCCACGGTGCGCCGGTGGTGGAGGGAGTGAGTGTTGAAGGTGGTGGATGGGGTGCCAATCAAGCGGGCTGCTTTGTCCTGGATGGTGTCGAGCTTCTTGAGTGTTGTTGGGGCTGCACTCATCCAGGCAAGTGGAGAGTATTCCATCACACTCCTGTCTTGTGCCTTGTAGATGGTGGAAAGGCTTTGGGGAGTCAGGAGGTGAGACACTTGCCGCAGATTATCTAGTCTCTGGCCGGCTCTTGTGGCCACAGTATTTATGTGGCTGATCTAGTTAAGCTTCTGGTCAATGGTGACCCCCACGATGTTGACGGTGAGGGATTCGGCGATGGTAATGCCGTTTATTGTCAAGGGGTGGTGGTTAGACTCTCTCTTGCTGGAGATAGTCATTGCCTAGCACTTGTGTGGCACAAGTGTTACTTGCCACTTATCAGCCCAAACCTGAATGTTGTTCAGGTCTTGCTGCATGCGGGCATGGACTGCTCCATTATCTGAGGAGTTGCGAATGGAACTGAACACTGTGCAGTCATCAGCAAACATCCCCACTTCTGACCTTATGATGGAGGGAAGGTCATTGATGAAGCAGCTGAAGATGGTTGGGCCTAGGACACTGCCCTGAGGAACTCCTGCAGCGATATCCTGGGGCTGAGATGATTGGCCTCCAACATCCACAACCACCTATGTCGCACAAGCCTCTTCCCACCCTTCTTCATCTCACCCGATGAGTACATCCTTCTATTCCTTTCTCCCTCATGTACTTATCTAGCTTCACCATTGACCAGAAATGTAATTGGACCAGCCACATAAATACTGTGGCTACGAGAGCCGATCAGAGGCTGGGTATTCTGCGGCGAGTGTCTCACCTACTGACACCCCAAAGCCTTTCCACCATCTACAAGGCACAGGAGTGTGATGGAATACTCTCCACTTGCCTGGATGAGTGCAGCTCCAACAACATTCAAGAAGCTCAACACCATCCAGTGCAAAGCAGCCCGCTTGATTGGCACCTCATCCACCACCTTCAACATTCACTCCCTCCACCACCGGCGCACCGTGGCTGCAGTGTGCACCATCTACAAGATGCACTGCAGCAACTCGCCAAGGCTTCTTCAACAACACCTCCCAAACCCACGACCTCTACCACCGAGAAGGACAAGGATAGCAGGTGCATGGGAACACCACCACCTCCACGTTCCCCTCCGAGTCACACACCATCCCGACTTGGAAATATATCGGCCGTTCCTTCATCGTCGCTGGGTCACAATCCTGGAACTCCCTCCCTAACCGCACTGTGGGAGCACCTTCACCACACGGACTGCAGCGGTTCAAGAAGGCGGCTCACCACCACCTTCTCAAGGGCAATTAGGGATGGGCAATAAATCTTTAGGATTAAAGGTATTATGGCACAGTCAGGGGAGCAGTTTGGAGAGCGAGGTTGGAGCTGTGGGCAAATCAAAAAAAAGCTAGCCACTGCAACAGCAGAATCAACAATGCGGAGGTCGGAAGTGACGAGGGGCGGAGGTCGGAAGCGGCGAGGGGCGGAGGTCGGAAGCGGCGAGGGGCGGAGGTCGGAAGCGGCGAGGGGCGGAGGTCGGAAGCGGCGAGGGGCGGAGGTCGGAAGCGGCGAGGGGCGGAGGTCGGAAGCGGCGAGGGGCGGAGGTCGGAAGCGGCGAGGGGCGGAGGTCGGAAGCGGCGAGGGGCGGAGGTCGGAAGTGATGAGGGGCGGAGGTCGGAAGCGGCGAGGGGCGGAGGTCGGAAGTGATGAGGGGCAGAGGTCGGAAGCGGCGAGGGGCGGAGGTCGGAAGTGATGAGGGGCAGAGGTCGGGGGCGGCGAGGGGCAGAGGTCGGGGGCGGTGAGGGGCGGAGGTCGGAAGTGATGAGGGGCGGAGGTCGGAAGCGGCGAGAAGCAGAGGTCGGGGGCGGCGAGGGGCGGGGGTCGGAAGTAGAGAGGAGAAAACGGAGGAGTGGAGACGTCCCAGTCCAGAGGTGGAGCAGCGTGGACAAGACCAAGGGAAGGCACAGCACGAGCCAATAGCGAGGCTGTGAGGTCGTAAGGCTCACATTGCGTACTATCAACTCCATGTAGAGAGAGATCCTGTGGGAAGGAGGTCGGGGGCGGTGAGGGGCGGAGGTCGGAAGCGGCGAGAAGCAGAGGTCGGGGGCGGCGAGGGGCGGAGGTCGGGGGCGGTGAGGGGCAGAGGTCGGGGGCGGTGAGGGGCAGAGGTCGGGGGCGGCGAGGGGCGGAGGTCGGAAGCGGCGAGGGGCAGAGGTCGGAAGCGGCGAGAAGCAGAGGTCGGGGGCGGTGAGGGGCAGAGGTCGGGGGCGATGAGGGGCGGAGGTCGGGGGCGGTGAGGGGCGGAGGTCGGAAGCGGCGAGGGGCAGAGGTCGGGGGCGGTGAGGGGCGGAGGTCGGAAGCGGCGAGAAGCAGAGGTCGGGGGCGGTGAGGGGCAGAGGTCGGGGGCGATGAGGGGCGGAGGTCGGGGGCGATGAGGGGCGGAGGTCGGGGGCGATGAGGGGCGGAGGTCGGAAGCGGCGAGAAGCAGAGGTCGGGGGCGGTGAGGGGCGGAGGTCGGGGGCGATGAGGGGCGGAGGTCGGAAGCGGCGAGAAGCAGAGGTCGGGGGCGGTGAGGGGCGGAGGTCGGGGGCGATGAGGGGCGGAGGTCGGGGGCGATGAGGGGCGGAGGTCGGGGGCGATGAGGGGCGGAGGTCGGGGGCGATGAGGGGCGGAGGTCGGAAGCGGCGAGAAGCAGAGGTCGGGGGCGGTGAGGGGCGGAGGTCGGGGGCGATGAGGGGCGGAGGTCGGGGGCGATGAGGGGCGGAGGTCGGGGGCGATGAGGGGCGGAGGTCGGAAGCGGCGAGAAGCAGAGGTCGGGGGCGGTGAGGGGCGGAGGTCGGGGGCGATGAGGGGCGGAGGTCGGAAGCGGCGAGAAGCAGAGGTCGGGGGCGGTGAGGGGCGGAGGTCGGGGGCGATGAGGGGCGGAGGTCGGAAGCGGCGAGGGGCAGAGGTCGGGGCGGCGAGAAGCAGAGGTCGGGGGCGGCGAGAAGCAGAGGTCGGGGGCGGCGAGGGGCAGAGGTCGGGGCGGTGAGGGGCAGAGGTCGGGGGCGGTGAGGGGCAGAGGTCGGGGGCGGTGAGGGGCAGAGGTCGGGGGCGGTGAGGGGCAGAGGTCGGAAGCGGCGAGAAGCAGAGGTCGGGGGCGGCGAGAAGCAGAGGTCGGGGGCGGCGAGGGGCAGAGGTCGGGGGCGGCGAGGGGCGGAGGTCGGAAGCAGCGAGGGGCGGAGGTCGGAAGTGATGAGGGGCGGAGGTCGGAAGCGGCGAGGGGCGGAGGTCGGAAGTGATGAGGGGCGGAGGTCGGAAGCGGCGAGAAGCAGAGGTCAGGGGTGGTGAGGGGCGGAGGTTGGAAGTGATGAGGGGCAGAGGTCGGGGGCGGTGAGGGGCGGAGGTCGGAAGCGGCGAGAAGCAGAGGTCGGGGGCGGCGAGGGGCGGGGGTCGGAAGTGATGAGGGGCGGGGGTCGGAAGTGATGAGGGGCGGAGGTCGGAAGTGATGAGGGGCGGAGGTCGGAAGCGGCGAGAAGCAGAGGTCGGGGGCGGCGAGGGGCGGGGGTCGGAAGTAGAGAGGAGAAAACGGAGGAGCGGAGACGTCCCAGTCCAGAGGTGGAGCAGCGTGGACAAGACCAAGGGAAGGCACAGCACGAGCCAATAGCGAGGCTGTGAGGTCGTAAGGCTCACATTGCGTACTATCAACTCCATGTAGAGAGAGATCCTGTGGGAAGGAGGAAGAAAGCGGACAGTAGGGGTATGTTTGAGTTTGTGTGTATGTATTGGCACATGCGGTGGAGCCTGGTCTCCAGTCGTCTCAGACGCCCTTGTCACTGGACCAGGACCTTGCTCCGTCAAGTCTGTGTGGTGGCTGGTGTGCAACGGCCACCCAACGTTAAAAGAATTCACGCACAGGCATCTTCCACCATTTAAAATTAGTTCATCAGTCACCTGAGGACTCATTTTTAGTGTGGTAGGAAGTCAACCTCGATCTCGATGATGATGACAAAGGTATTAACAATCAAGTACCAATTATTCCAAAATTGTAATATTGCAATGAATCGGGAATACTGGAAATTATTCATAAGATTGTAAGGATGAGGGCAAAATGTTATAATTCCTCTGTCTTTTTCTGGCCTTTATGCAGTGTCTCCTGGTGACAAAAGTTAATTTCAGGTATGATATGAAGTTTCAATGAACAGCGATCAAGCCATATCTTTTTTTTTACACGCTATCTGTTGGACTTTCGTCAAGTGACGTAGTACATACGAACATAAGAAATAGGAGCAGGAGTCGGCTATTTGGCCCCTCGAGCCTGCTCCGCCATTTAAGACAAACGTAGGTCCCTTGCAGTCGGATTCAGGCGAATTTATAATGGGGAACAAAGAAATGGCAGACCAATTGAACAAATACTTTGGTTCTGTCTTCATGAAGGAAAACACAAATAACCTTCCGGAAGTACTAGGGGACCGAGGGTCGAGTGAGAAGGAGGAACTGAAGGATATCCTTATTAGTCGGGAAATTGTGTTTGGGAAATTGATGGGATTGAAGGCCGATAAATCCCCGGGGCCTGATAGTCTGCATCCCAGAGTACTTAAGGAAGTGGCCCCAGAAATAGTGGATGCATTGGTGATCATTTTCCAACAGTCTATTGACTCTGGATCAGTTCCTATGGACTGGAGGGTAGCTAATGTAACACCACTTTTTAAAAAGGGAGGGAGAGAGAAAGCGGGTAATTATAGACCGGTTAGCCTGACATCAGTGGTGGGGAAAATGTTGGAATCAATTATTAAGGATGAAATAGCAGCGCATTTGGAAAGCAGTGACAGGATTGGTCCAAGTCAGCATGGATTTATGAAAGGGAAATAATGTTTGACAAATCTTCTGGAATTTTTTGAGGATATAACTAATAGAATGGACAAGGGAGAACCAGTGGATGTGGTGTATTTGGACTTTTGACAAGGTCCTACACAAGAGATTGGTGTGCAAAATTAAAGCACATGGTATTGGGGGTAATATACTGATGTGGATAGAGAACTGGTTGGCAGACAGGAAGCAGAGAGTCGGGATAAACGGGTCCTTTTCAGAATGGCAGGCAGTGACTAGTGGAGTGCCGCAGGGCTCAGTGCTGGGACACCAGCTCTTTATGATCAATGATTTGGATGAAGGAATTGAGTGTAATATCTCCAACTTTGCAGATGACACTAAACTGGGTGGCGTTGTGAGCTGTGAGGGGGATGCTAAGAGACTGCAGGGTGACTTAGACAGGTTAGGTAAGTGGGCAAATGCATGGCAGATGCAGTATAATGTGGATAAATGTGAGGTTATCCACTTTGGGGGCAAAAACGCAAAGACAGAATATTATCTGAATGGTGGCAGATTAGGAAAAGGGGAGGTGCAATGAGACCTGGGTGTCATGGTTCATCAGTCATTGAAAGTTGGCATGCAGGTACAGCAGGCGGTTAAGAAGGCAAATGATATGTTGGCCTTCATAGCTAGGGGATTTGAGTATAGGAGCAGGGAGGTCTTACTGCAGTTGTACAGGGCCTTGGTGAGGCCACACCTGGAATATTGTGTTCAGTTTTGGTCTCCTAATCTGAGGAAGGACATTCTTGCTATTGAGGGAGTGCAGCAAAGGTTCACCAGACTGATTCCAGGGATGGCGGGACTGACATATAAGGAGAGACTGGATCAACTGGGCCTTTATACATTGGAGTTTGGAAGAATGAGAGGGGATCTCATAGAAACGTATAAGATTCTGATGGGACTGGACAGGTTAGATGCAGGAAGAATGTTCCCGTTGTTGGGGAAGTCCAGAACCAGGGGACACAGTCTTAGGATAAAGGGTAGGCCATTTAGGACTGAGATGAGGAGAAACTTCTTCACTCAGAGAGTTGTTAACCTGTGGAATTCCCTGCCGCAGAGAGTTGTTGATGCCAGTTCATTGGATATATTCAAGAGGGAGTTAGATATGGCCCTTACGGCTAAAGGGATCAAGGGGTTTGGAGAGAAAGCAGGAAAGGGGTACTGAGGGAATGACTAGCCATGATCTTATCGAATGGTGGTGCAGGCTCGAAGGGCCGAATGGCCTACTCCTGCACCTATTTTCTATGTTTCTATGTTTCTATGTTTCAATAAGATCATGGCTGATCTGATCATGGACTCAGGTCCACTTCCCCACCCGCTTCCCATAACCCTTTATTCCCTTATTGCTCAAAAATCTGTCTATCTCCACCTTAAATATATTTAATCACCCAGCCTCCACAGCTCTCTGGGGCAGAGAATTCCATAGGTACAGCAAGTCATTAGGAAGGCAAATGGAATGTTGGCTTTTATTGCAAGGGGGATAGAGCATAAATGTAGGGAAGTCCTGCTACAACTGTACGGGGTATTGGTGAGGCCACACCTGGAGTACTGCATACAGTTTTAGTCTCCTTATTTAAGGAACGATATACTTGCATTGGAGGCAGTTCAGAGAAGGTTCAGTAGGTTGATTCCTGGGATGAAGAGGAAGGTCATATGGCGAAAGGTTGAGCAGGTTGGGCCTATACTCATTGGAGTTTAGAAGAATGAGAGGTGATCTTATTGAAATGTATAAGATTTGTGGTGGCTTGACAGGGTAGATGCAGAGAGGATGTTTCCCCTCATGGGGTAATTTAGAACTAGGGGGCATTGTTTCAGAATAAGGGGCCGCCCATTTAAAACAGAAATGAGGAGGAATTTCTTCTCTCAGGGTGCCTTTTTGGAATTTTCTGCCCCAGAGAGCTGTGGAGGCTGAGTCATTGAATATATTTAAAGTGGAGATAGACAGATTTTTGAACAATAAGGGAGTCAAGGGTTATGGAGAGCGGGCGGGGAAGTGGAGTTGAGGCCAGGATCAGATCAGCCATGATCTTATTGAATGGCGGAGCATGCTCGAGGGGCCAAATTATTGTGTCCTATTTCTTATGTTCTTATGTTCTTATATAACTGTTGGTTCTTCAGAACCATCTCAACCACAGTATGCCATGCTCTCTGCTCTTTATCCGCGTATCACACATATCCGCGGCGTAACTAAGACCACCTATTTCCACCTCCGTAGTATCGCCTGTCTCCGCCCTTGCCTCAGCTCATCCGCTGCTGAAACCCTCATCCATGCCTTTGTTACCTCTAGACTTGACTATTCCAACGCACTCCTGACTGGCTTTCAAATTCTACCCCACGTAAACTTGAGACCATCCAAAACTCGGCTGCCCGTGTCCTAACTCGCATCAAGTCCCGCTCACCCATCCCCCCTGTGCTCGCTGACATACTTTGGCTTCCGGTTAAGCAACGCCTCGATTTCAAAATTCTCATCCTTGTTTTCAAATCCCTCCATGACCTCGCCCCCTCCCTATCTCTGTAATCTCCTCCAGTCCCACAACCCCCCGAGATATCTGTGCTCCTCTAATTCTGCCCTCCTGAGCATCCCTGATTATAATCGCTCAACCATTGGTGGCCATGCCTTCTGTTGCCTGGGCCCCAAGCTCTGGAAATCCCTGCCTAAACCTCTCCACCTCTACCTCTCTTTCCTCCTTTAAGACACGCCTTAAAACCGACCTCTTTGATCAAGCTTTTGGTCGTCTGCCTTAATTTCTTCTCATGTGGCTCGGTGTCAAATTTTGGACTTATAACACTCCTGTGAAGCGCCTTGGGATGTTTCACCGCGTTAAAGGCACTATATAAATACAAGTTTTTGTTGTTGTTTTTGTTTAGACCTGACCACATTTACGGCTGATGTTATGCTAATGAGCTGTGTCAGTCTGTCTAAAAGTATCGGGTAGAAATTCGTCATGGACGGCAGGAGGTCATGGCGGACCTGGAGGGGAGGGGGAGGAAAGGGGATCTTGGGGGCGGAGTCAAGGGTTATGGGGAGCGGGCGGGGAAGTGGAACTGAGTCCATGATCGGATCAGCCATGATCTTATTGAATGGCGGAGCAGGCTCGAGGGGCCGTATGGCTTACTCCTGCTCCTAGTTCTTATGTTTTTATGTATAAACATACCGCGATCTTGTAAAACATAGAATCTTAATAGGGTGACTCTCTCTTTTTAACAGGGATCCTAATGGTCAAAAGGAGACTTGCATTTATATAGCGCCTTTCATGACCTCAGGGCGTCCCAAAGCGCTTTACAACCAATAAAGTACTTTTGAAGTGCAGTCACTGTTGTAATGTAGAAAACGTGACAGCCAATTTGTGCACAGCAAGCTCCCATAAACAGCAATGTGGTAAAGACCAGATAATCTGATTTAATGATGCTGGTTGAGGGATAAATATTGGCCAGGACACCAGGGATAACTCCCCTGCTCTTCTTCGAAATAGTGCCATGGGGTCTTTTACATCCACCTGAGAGAGCAGACGGGGCCTCGGTTTAACGTCTCATCCGAAAGACGGCACCTTCGACAATGCGGCACTCCCTCAGTGGTGTGTTAGCTCCAGTGGATCTTGTGTATTTTTGGTGAATTGCTTATAGTTTAGAAAATTCCAGACATCCCACTCAATAACTGAACGAGCCAACAAACCTAAGCGGCCACATGGAAGTCACTATCAAATGGGCAAAAGCAGAGAGTTTTGGCAAAGTGAGTCATCACCGAAAGTCCCGGGCAAGGGATGGATATCCCCACTGAATGCAGTCAGGCAAGTAGCTCTCTGTGGGCTGTATCCACCATGTTTATTCTGCCTCTTCCACCTCCAAAACACCCTCCTTTTAAATTTGACCTCTGACATCAGCCGTGGCTCAGTGGGCAGCACTCTCACCTCTGAGTCAGAAGATTGTGGGTTCAAGTCCCACTTCAGAGACTTGAGCACATAAATCTAGGCTGACACTCCCAGTGCAGTGCTGAGGGAGTGCTGCACTGTCGGAGGTGCCGTCTTTCGGATGAGACGTTAAACCAAGGCCCCATCTGCTCTCTTTGGTGGATGTAAAAGATCCCACGGCACTATTTCGAAGAAGAGCAGGGGAGTTCTCCCTGGCGTCCTGGGCAATATTTATCTCTCAATCAACATTACTAAAAAAACAGATCAAGAACATAAGAATTAGGAGCAGGAGTAGGCCATTTGGCCCCTCGAGCCTGTTCCGCCATTCAATAAGATCATGGCTAATTATTGACCTCAAATCCACTTTCTCGCTCGATCCCCATATCCCTTGAGTCCAAAAATCTATCGATCTCAACCTTGAATATATTCAGAGACTCGGCATCCACAGCCCTCTGGGGCAGATATTCACCACCCTCTGAGTGAAGAAATTCCTCCTCATCTCAGTGCTAAATGGCCAATTCCTTATCCTGAGACTGTGACCCCTAGTTCTAGACACTCCAGCCAGGGGAAACAACCTCTCAGCATCTAGATTTTCCGGTCATTATTGCTGTTTACAACATTTCAACAGCGACTACACTCCAAAATAACTTCATTGCCTGTAAAGCACTTTGAGACATTCGGTGGTCAGGAGCCCGTGTCCTAACTCGCACCAAGTCATGATCACCCATCACCCCTGTGCTTTCTGACCTACATTAGCTCCCAATTAAACAACGCCTCGATTTCAAAATTCTCATCCTTGTTTACAAATCACTCCATGGACTTGCCCCTCCCTATCTCTGTAATCTTCTTCAGCCTTACAATCCCACAAGACGTCTGCGCTCCTCAAATTCTGGCCTCTTGAGCATCGCTGATTATAATCACTCCACCATCGGTGGCCGTGCCTCCAGCTGCCTGGGCACCAAGCTCTGGAACTCTCTGCCTAAACCTCTACACCTCTCTACCTCTCTTTCCTCCTTTAAGACGCTTGTTAAAACCATCTCTTTAAACAAGTTTTTGATCGTCTGCCTTAATTTCCTCTGTGGCTCAGTGTCGCATTTATCTGTTTGTCTGTAACACTGTTGTGAAGCGCCTTGGGACGTTTTACTACATTAAAGGCACTATATAAATAAAAGTTATTATTATATAAATGCAAGTCTTTCTTTCTTTGAGGGAGCTTGCTGTGCGCAAATTGGCTGCCGCGTCTCCTACCCGATCACCATAGGCAGTCCCTCGGAATCGAGGAAGACTTGCTTCCACTCCTGAAGTGAGTCCTTAGGTGGCTGAACAGTCCAATACGAGAACTACAGTCCCTGTCACAGGTGGGACAGATAGTCGTTGAGGGAAAGGGAGGGTGGGACTGGTTTGCTACATGCTCCTTTCGCTGCCTGTGCTTGGTTTCTGTTTGCTCTCGGCGACGAGACTCGAGGTGCTCAGCGCCCTCCCGGATGCTCGTCCTCCACTTAGGTCTTTGGCCAGGGACTCCCAGGTGTCGGTGGGGATGTTGCACTTTATCAGGGAGGCTTTGAGAGTGTCTTTGTAACCACAACTCAAAAAAGCACTTAGTTGGTTGAAAAAGCGCAACGTCCGGTGGTCGCGAAAGGCGCTACAGAAATGCAATATCGCGGGGGGTGAGTGGAAGTAGCGGCGGGCTCTAGGACCGTGCAGAATGCAAACCTTGGTACGAATGGTGCACGCAGGGCGCTAGGACCCGGCGGAGAGCGCTGGGCTCCAGCGGGCTGTGCCAGCGATTGCAGCCGAATCTGGGCACTCTGCTCCCGGGGAAAAGCGAGCTGTCGGACCCGCGGGTGGAGGGGGCAGAGAGAGGGAGCGGATTTTTTTTTTGCATAGATCTTAATATTTTGCAACAACAAAAAAAAAGAGACCCCTTGGAGGAAAAATGGCTGCTGTATGATGGAAGCTGGAAGAAAATGATGGTGTGACTGCAGGCACCCCCAACATGGATCAGGAGTGAGTCCTTGTCTCTTTAAACAACAACACAGCCAGGCCTGGGATAATAATCATTAAAAATATATCAAAATCCAGCACAGGGCGGCACTGCACGACCATTGCAAGAAAGAAAGGGGAAAAAATACTAATGCAAACAGCCTCTTCTCAGTGGAAACATCCATTTTAAACCTTGCAATTTCAGCCTGCTTGAAATTGACATTTCGCTTTTATTTTTTGTGAATGAAATTGATCATTATTTTTCAAAGGGGGAGGAGGAGAGGGGGGTTGTGAAAAGCCATTCCTTTCTGAATCTGTCTCATTTGCATTGAGGCTCCATTCATAAAATATCTATAGATATAAGCATACGCTGTGTGTTTGAGGAAGGGTTTGATTGTAGCAGTGTGGGGTGGCCAATGTTGGGTGTAATTTGTTGCAAGATTTGCTCCCCTCTCTCCCTCTGTTTGTAGCTTGTTGCATTTGCTTCTTGTTACCTTTTTGGAAGCATTGTAATCTCTCTTTCCTCCCCTTCACCTGTTGTTTTTTAGTCAGAGGACAAAGAGCCCTGGACGGATCACGTGATCCTCCATTCACAAAAATATATATAATATGTAGCCAGCATTGGCTATGTTGAGGGATTGGCTCCCAAGGCCATAAGCACACGCGGGCTGTCGGTTCTCTACATCAATCAGTGGCTAACCTTTATTCAATTCCTGTTGCAAATATTGCATGCAGAATTTAGCTTTTTTTTTGTTAAGTTTTAATATATATGTAAAATCTGGCTCATATAAAAAGGTGTATTTGTGGTTTTAACATGTATGATGCTAAGTGCTTTCTGTGCTGAAATTTGAGAGGGCTTTCTTTATCGAGAGGGCGTGGAACCATCACGCAGTCACTCTCAGTACAGTTCTACCCTGCCCAGGTGTACCAGCTATCCTTTTTGTCAGAACGCTAAGTGGTGTAATTTGGGCTTTCTGTAATGTTGCGTAGACTAGTTTCCATCATACCAACGCCTTTCTGGTATGATACAGCTCTGATGCACAGTGCGTCGCAGTTGTGTGGGGCAGGATGAATGGACCAGAATGTCTTTCCCTGTCTATCACTGTTCATGTGGCTGTATGTTACCTATAATGGGAGAGCCATTATCCGTGGGATGATCGAGACACTGGCACACTTGCCCACACTTCTGTGTTCCTCACCACCCCCCCCCCCCGACAATAAGAAAGAAAGAAAGATTTATACTTATACAGCGCCTTTCACGACCACCGGATGTCTCAAAGCGCTTTACAGCCAATGAAGTGTAGTCACTGTTGTAATGTAGGAAACGCAGCAGGCATTTTGTGCACAGCAAGCTCCCACATACAGCAATGTGACAATGATCAGGAAATCTGTTCTAGTGACGTTGATTGAGGGATAAATATTGGTCCCAGGACACCGAGGAGAACTCCCCTGCTCTTCTTCGAAATAGTGCCGTGGGATCTTTTACATCCACCTGAGAGAGCAGACAGGGCCTCGGTTTAACGTCTCATCCAAAAGACGGCACCTCCGACAGTGCGGCACTCCCTCAGCACTGCACTGGGAGTGGTCAGCCTAGATTTATGTGCTCAAGTTTCTGGAGTGGGAGTAAAGGGTTATGGGGAGCGGGCAGGGAAGTGGAGTTGAGGCCAAGATCAGACCAGCCATGATCTTATTGAATGGCGGAGCAGGCTCGGGGGGGCCAAATGGCCGACTCCTGCTCCTATTTCTTATGTTCGTATGTTCTTTGAACCCTCAGCCTTCTGACTCGGAGGCGAGTGTGCTGCCCACTGAGCCACGGCTGACACTGTGCCCAACTGATGGGCCGTGCCCACCTGCGGTTAACGCCTGCTCGCTGCCCAGGCCTGGCCATTGCACCGTCTGACCAGCTGGTAGAAGCACGTCAGCAACCGAGACAACTCTAATACACCGCAGGTGAATGCAGCCTGGAGTTCTCCAGAGCAGCGAGATATCCCGGCCCATCTCCCGATCTCAATCACCTTGTTCAGGATTCGAGAAGCTCTCTCCTAAAACCATTCCCACCCCCACCCCTTTCGATACCTCTCTCCTTTCTGTCACACGTCCCTTTTTCAAAAAAATTCCCTCTCCCCCTGTGTTTGGTGCCCCCCCGCACCTTCAATCTTTCCTGTCTCAACAACAATTTGCATCATATAGCACCGTTAACGTAGTAAAGCTTCACAGGAGCAATTATCGGACAAAATTTGACACCGAGCCATATAAGGAGATATTAGGACAGGAAAGCTTGGTCAAAGAGGTCGGTTTTAAGGAGCACTTTCAAGAGAGAGGTAGAGTGATGAAGAGGTACAGGCAGGGAATTCCAGAGCTTGGGGCCTAAAAAGAAAAGAATGAAAGACTTGCATTTATATAGCACCTTTCACGACCGCCAGTACCAATGAAGTAATTTTGGAGTGTAGTCCCTGTTGTAATGTGGGAAACACGGCAGCCAACTTGCACACAGTAAGTTCCCACAAACAACAATGTGGTAATGACCAGATAATCTGTTTTTGTTATGTTGGTTGAGGGATAAATATTGGCCCCAGGACCCCGGGAATAACTCCCCTGCTCTTCTTCGAAATAGTGCCATAGGATCTTTTGCTGAGAGAGCAGACGTCGCGGTTTAACGTTTCATTTGAAAGCTGGTACCTCTGACAGTGCGGCACTCCCTCAGCACTGCCCTAGAGCATCAGCCGAGATTTAAGTGCTCAAGTCCCTGGTGTGAGACTTGAACCCACAACCTTCTGTCCCATCCAGGACCGAGCTCTGTCAAGCCCCGTGTGGTGGCTGGTGTGCAACGGTCACCACATGTTAAAAAAATCCACGCACAGGCATCTTCCACCCTTCAACATATAGTTCAGGATCGGGAATATTAGGTCCTTCATTGAAACACCTGGGAACACATCCCTTTTTGGTGTGGAAGCAGGTCATCCTCGTTTCGAGGGACAGCCTATGATGATGATGATGACGGCAACCTGAATGTGACGTGTAGTCTCTGTCACTGAGCAGAGTGCCAGGTCTAATCCTGGGTGGTGTCCCACAGGATTTTATTTTTAAGTTCAAATTTGCTAGCCATACGTTTCGGGAGGTTGGTGCCCAGTTTTGATTCGGGAGAATTTTCTGACTCGGTTGGGGAGCAATCTGGGAGCTACATGCTTCAGGGAGCAGGCTCGTTGACCATAGCCGTGGCTCAGTGGGCAGCACACTCGCCTCTGAGTCAGAAGGTCGTGGGTTCAAGTCTCACTACAGACACTTCAGCATGAGATCTAGGCTGTCACTCTTAGTGCAGTGCTGAGGGAGTGCCGCACTGTCGGAGGTGCCGTCTTTCAGATGAGACGTTAAACCGAGGCCTCGTCTGCTCGCTCAGGTGGATGTAAAAGATCCCAGGGCACTACTCAAAGAAGAGCAGGGGAGTTATTCCCGGTGTCCTGGGCCAATATTTATCCCTCAACCAGCATCACTGAAGCACAGATTATCACATTGCTGTTTGTGTGATCTAGAGAAAGAACTTGAATTTATATAGCGCCTTTCACAACCTCCGGTCATCATTTAGTGTCCATGAAGAACTTTAAGAAATGTAGTCATTGTTGTAATGTGGAGAAACGCGGCAGCCAATTTGTGCACAGCAAGCTCCCACAAACAGAAATGTGGCAGGGATAAATATTGGCCAGAACTTCCCTGCTCTTCTTTGAAAGGGCAGCCATGGGATCTTTCCCATCCATCCGAGGGAACAGAGGAGGCCTCACTTTAAAGTCTCATCTGAAAGACGGCACTGGAATTTTCAACTTTAATTTTGTGCTCAGGTCTCTGGAGTGGGACTTGAACCCACGACCTTTTGACTCAAGTGAGAGTGCTGCCCATTGAACCACAACTGACACTGTGCTGGGAGCAGTGCTGGTTGTGTTTGAGAAGGTTTGGGATTTGTTCACCAGCTGTTGGAAAGGGAATAATCTGGGAGTAATCAAGGATCGGTGTGCCAAGCTGGTGAAGCCTTTATCGGGACCCGTTTGTAATCTAGCCGTGGTGTGAAAGATCTGGAGAAGAAGTGGGGTTTTAAATGAGGCAACGGGGTCAGTCAGGCTGACGAGGATGTTCCTAGGCGTCTGTCAGTGGTGGCCTACAAAGGCAAGACTGTATAGGGCGCTCTGGCCTGCATCCTCCGTCACGCGTAGTGCCCGAGATTAGGGAGTGTGGTGTTCCTTCATGTTTGGGGAAGTGAAGGCTTCTGAGTGGACTAGAGGCTTCTTGCCTTCTCTTAACTGTTGTCCCTGTGTGTGTGTTAAAATCCCACTTCTCCAGGCTGATCCGTATCTTAACTCCATCTACCTGCCTTGCTTCCATATCCCTTAATACCCTTACCTAACAAAAACCTAGCATCTCAGGTTTGGGATGTTCAATTGACCCTCTCAGTCTCAACAGCTTTTTGGGGCAGAGAGTTCCAGATTCCCACTGCCCTTTGTGTGAAGAAATACTTCCTGACATCACCCCTGAATGACCCGGCTGTAATTTTAAGGTTATGCTCCCCTCGTTCTGGACTCCTCCACCAGACAAAATAGCTTCTCTCTATCTACCCCATCAAATCCTTTAATCAAAGAAAGACTTGCATTTATATAGCGCCTTTCACGACCACAGGACCTCTCAAAGAGCATAACAGCCAATGAAGTACTTTTGGAGTGTAGTCACTGTTGTAATGTGAGAAACCCAGCAGCCAACTTGCGCACAGCAAGCTCCCACAAAATGCAATGTGATAATGACCAGATAATCTGTGTTTGTTCTGTTGGTTGAGAGATAAATATTGACCCAGGACACCAGGGATAACTCCCCTGCTCTTCTTCGAAATAGTGCCATGGGATCTTTTACACCCACCAGAGAGAGCAGAAGGGGCCTCAGTTTAAGAAAGAATCTCTGACAGTGCAGCACTCCCTCAGCACTGCACTGCAGTATCAGCCTAGATTTTTTTTTGAATTCAAGTCCCTGGAGTGGGACTTGAACCCACAACCTTCTGACTCAGAGGCAAGAGTGCTACTCACTGAGTCACAGCTGACACAGAACAATTCCCTTCGATCGCCCCTTGTCACATCCTGTTCCACATCAGATGACGCTGTTGTCGTCTTAAGAACATAAGAATTAGGAGCAGGAGTAGGTCATTCGGCCCTCGAGCCTGCTCCGCCATTCAATGAGATCACGGCTGATCTTCGACCTCAACTCCACTTCCCTGCACTGTCCCCATATCCCTTGATTCCCTTAATATCCAAAAATCTGTCAATCTCTGACTTGAATATACTCAACGACTGAGCCTCCATAGCCCTCTGAGGTAGAGAATTCCAAAGATTCACCCCCCTCTGAGTGAAGAAATTTCTCCTCACCTCAGTCCTAAATGGCCGACCTCTTATTCGGAGACTGTGGCCCCTGGTTCTGGACTCCCCAGCCCGGGGGGATACATCCTCCCTGCATCTAACCTGTCGAGCCCTGTCAGAATGTTGTATGTTTCAATGTTTTTCATATAAATCTGAAGTTTTCTTCTTAAAAGGGCTATGTCTTCATGGAGCAAGCAAGGTTTCGGTTAAAGTAACAGGGAAAATGTTGTCGCCTTAACACCAGACACAAGTGAGCAGCAATGTGTTTCATTGCAGTGCCTGTCTGCAGGAGGAGTATTTATCAAATGCTTTCCTCCTCTTAAAAATATTGCCCTTTTAAGATGTTTTATAGTCAGAAAGCTATTCGACAGTGGAGGGAATCACAGCTGAGTCCTAGCCCGTTGTCATAGCATCCACATGGCCCCTGTTAACTAATATTCAGTGCCACTATGAGAGTAGAGCTTCCTCGTCACTTTAGTGTAGCAACAATATAAACACGCTCCTTCTGAACACAGTTACTATCTCAGTACACATAGCAACCAGATTGGTTCTGCCGTCCATGTCTCCTGCAATCTTTTCCAACGGTATCTGTTTCCCGTAAATAAATATTAATTACAGGCAGACGTACACAGTCTTAATAACCCCACTCCTGCCATTGATCCAGAATTTCTGCTGCCTTGGGTCTATTTTTCCCCCCTCTTGCAAGGTTAATTAAGGACTTTGATACAAAACTTTGCAGACCAGCGTTGGAGTGCTGTGTGTGGGTTTTGGGCACATTGTTACGGAAGAGAGAGCACATCCTGGGGTAATGTGCTCCTCCAATTCTGGCCTCTTGTGCGTTTTTAATCACTCCACCATCGGCGGCCATGCCTTCAGCTGCCTCGGTCCTAAGCTCTGAAATTCCCTCCCCTAAACCTCTCTGCCGCTCCTCCTTTAAGACTCTCCTTAAAACCTACCTCTTTGACCAAGCTTTTGGTCGTCTGTCCTAATATCTCCTTATGTGGCTCAGTGTCAAACTTTGTTTGATAATCGCTCCTGTGAAGCGCCTTGTGATGCTTTACTATGTTAAAGGTACCATATAAGGGCCAGTTGCACCAAAGTAAGAATGATAGAAAGAAAAAGAAAAGAAAGAAAGACTTGCATTTCTATAGCGCCTTTCACGACCACCGGATGTCTCAAAGCCCTTTACAGCCAATGAAGTACTTTTGGAGTGTAGTCACTGTTGTAATGTGGGAAACGCGGCAGCCAATTTGCGCACAGCAAGCTCCCACAAACAGCAATGTGATAATGACCAGATAATCTGTTTTTGTTATGTTGATTGAGGGATAAATATTGGCCCCAGGACACTAGGGATAACTTCCCTGCTCTTCTTCAAAATAGTGCCATGGGATCTTTTACATCCACCTGAGAGAGCAGACGGCCCCTCGGTTTAACGTCTCATCCAAAAGACAGCACCTCCAACAGTGCAGCACTCCCTCAGCACTGCACTGAGAGTGTCAGCCTAGATTTATGTGCTCAAGTTCCTGGAGTGGGACTTGAACCCACAACCTTCTGACCCAGAGGCAAGTGTGCAACCCACTGAGCCACAGCTGACACTGATAGGATGATGAAAGACTTAAAAAAGAATGGCTGATTCCCTGGCGTGGAGAGAGTTAAGGGGGAATGTAAAATAAGTGTTCACAGTTAGAAGTATGTGAGAGATATAGCTGCTAAACCTAATCAATTCACTGCAGATAAAATATTGAATCCAGTATTGGGCGCGTTACTTTAGAAATGATGTCAAGGCTATGGAGAGAGTGCAGAAAGAGATCAGTAAGTTGATACCAGGATGAGAGGATTTAATTATCAGGAGGAATTTTTGAAACTAAAACTGTTCTCACTAGAACACCGAAGAGATCTGGGAGAAGTGTTCAAAATTATGAGGGTTTTTTTTGTTGAAAAGGTGAACGGGGAAAACGGTTGGTCAATCGGTAACTAGAGGACATAAATTCAAGATGTTCACTAATAGACCAAGATAAGCAATTGTTTATGCAGTGAGTTGCTAGGACATGGAATTTCATAGAATCACAGAAATTTACCGCACAGAAGGAGGTCATTCAGCCCATCGTGTCCGTGCCGGCCGACAAAGAGCTACTCGGCCTAATCCCACTTTCCAGCACTAGTTCCGTAGCCCTGCAGGTTACGGCACTTCAAGTACACATCCAAGTGCTTTTAAATGTGGTGAGGGTTTCTGCCTCTACCACCCTTTCCGGCAGTGAGTTCCAGACCCCCACCACCCTCTGGGTGAAAACATCAACCCACCTCTAATCCTTCTCCCAATTACTTTACATTCCACCAGAAACAGTGGTGGGAGCAGAATTTATTGCAGCTTTGAGAAAAGAAATGGATAAACATTTGAGAAAGAAACATTTGAAAGGATCTGGGAAAAGGACAAGGGAATGGGACTAAATGTCCAGCCCTTTCGGAGAGCTGATATTAGCAGGATGGGCCAATTGGCTTCCTTCCGTGCTGTCAGCAGGCTGGGGCCATTGGAACGAGCAGCGTGCAGTGGCCCGGCCCGGAAATCGGCACGATCCCGGCCTGCAAGACCATCAGCAGGCTGGAGCCATTGGAGGGAGCAGCGTGTAGTGGCATACCACTGCAGGGAACAGCGCGTGCTGCTGCAGGAGGGCGACGGCTACGAAGCCAGGTCGCTGATTGCAGTGCGGGCAGGCACAGCAGGAGGGGCGAAGGAGTGGCAAGAGTCTGTAGAGGAAAGTGATCGGGGCCCAGGAGAGGCGTGAATCTGG
Source organism: Pristiophorus japonicus (assembly GCF_044704955.1). Classification (NCBI taxonomy): domain Eukaryota; kingdom Metazoa; phylum Chordata; class Chondrichthyes; family Pristiophoridae; genus Pristiophorus; species Pristiophorus japonicus. The sequence goes on along the minus strand of NC_092002.1, from coordinate 16,874,521 downwards.
GGCCCAGAAGAGGTGAGGGCCCAGGGGCAGTACGGGCCAACCCACACTGCGATATGTGTGTGCGGGCTCAGTCTGTGCAGCAGAGCTGGTCTCCAGTTAGTCTTGGTTAATCCTTGCCACTGGACCAAGGCCTAGCTCTGTCAAGCCCCGTGTGGTGGCTGGTGTGCAACGGCCACCACACGTTAAAAAAATCCACGTACAGGCATCTTCCACCCTTCAGGATGTAGTTCTGGATCTGGAATATTAGATCCTTCATTGAAACACCCGTGAACTCACCCCTTTTTGGCGTGGAAGCAAGTCATCCTTGCTTCGAGGGACCGCCTATGATGATGATATGAATATTCTATGGGCTGGACTTTCCACTTCTATCACTAGAGCCCAAAAAGTGGGCGATGTTCCAGCCTGAGCGATGTTCCAGTTCCCAGGATCGCTGGAAGATCAGCCATTTTTCAGATCGTAACTTTCGGCATTTTTTTTCCGGCGACAGCTCAGCGATGTGGATTGGGCCTTAGCGATGTGGAAGGCAAGGCGTCCCGAGCAACGGCCTTTCTGCGCATGTGTTTTTTTTGCAAAGAAGGTTTCCCGCGTTTCGGGAGGTCAGGGGTAATCGAGGCATGCGCAGAAGGCAAAGGAGAGAGAGAGGAGAGATTGGAGTGAGATACAGAGAGAGACAGATTCTATAACTAGCAAAAGATTATTTCTCTTGGTGAATCAGAAACAAGGGGCAGAAATTTATGATTAGTATAAGGAGCTTAAATGGGGAGATTAGGAGTCATTTTGTTACCCAATGGTTTATTAGAATAAGGTATACATTACCAACAGGGATTGTTGAAGCCAAGTTATTTGTGCTTTTAAGAGGGCGTTAGAGAAACAAAACTACCATTAACATAACAAAATGCCCCTCGGTGTTTCACACTTGGGGTCAGACCCAATTAGTCATGGGAGGGAAAGTAGAGAAGATGGCCGAGATCGTGGGTAAAAACAGCAACAACAGCAGCTTGCATTTATATAGCGCCTTTAACGTGGTAAAATGGCCCAAGGTGCTTCACAGGTGTTATCAGACAGACTTTGACACCTAGCCACAAAAGGAGATATCGGGCAACAAATAACCAAACGCTTGGTCAAAGGGGTAGGTTTTAAGGAGCATCTTAAAGGAGGAGAGAGCGGTTGTGAGGTGGAGAGGTTTAGGAGGGAGTTCCAGAGCTTGGGATCTGGGCAGCTGAAGGCACGGCCACCAGTGGTGGAGCGATGAAAATCGAGGATGCGCAAGAGACCAGAATTGTAGGAATAAGTAAAAGAGAGAAAGAAAGACGTGTATTTATCATCACAAGCAGTCCCTCAAAATCAAGGAAGACTTGCTTCCACTCTTAATAATGAGTTCACAGGTGACTGAACAGTCCAATATGGGAATTACAGTCTCTGTCACAGGTGGGACAGACAGTGGTTGAGGGAAAGGGAGGGTGGGACTGGTTTGCCGCACGCTCCTTCCGCTGCCTGCGCTTGTTTTCTGCATGCTCTCGGCGACGAGACTCGAGGTGCTCAGCGCCCTCCCGGATGCTCTTCCTCCACTTAGGGCGGTCTTTGGCTAGGGACTCCCAGGGGTCGGTGGGGATGTTGCACTTTATCAAAGAGGCTTTGAGGGTGTCCTTGAAACATTTCCTCTGCCCACCTGGGGCTCGCTTGCTGTGTAGGAGTTCCGAGCAGAGCGCTTGCTTTGGGAGTCTCGTGTCGGGTATGCGGAGAATGTGGCCCACCCAACGGAGCTGGTCGAGTGTGGTCAGTGCTTCGATGCTGGGGATATTGGCCTGAGCGAGGACACTGACATTGGTGCATCCATCCTATCAGTGGATTTGCAGGATCTTGCGGAGGCAGCGCTGGTGATATTTCGCCACTGATTTGAGGTGTCTACTGTATATGGTCCATGTCTCTGAGCCATACAGGAGGGTGAGTATCACTACAGCCCTGTAGACCATGAGCTTGGTGCCAGATTTGAGGGCCTGATCCTCAAACACTCTCTTCCTCAGGTGACCGAAGGCTGCGCTGGCGCATTGGAGGCGGTGTTGAATCTCATCGTCAATGTCTGCCCTTGCTGATAGTAGGCTCCCGAGGTATGGACAGTGGTCCACGTTGTACAGGACCGCGCCGTGGATTTTGATGACTGGGGGGCAGTGCTGTTGGCAGGGTCAGGTTGGTGGAGGACCTTTGTCTTACGGATGTTTAGTGTAAGGCCCATGCTTTCGTACGCCTCGGTGAAGATGTTGACGATGGCTTGGAGTTCAGCCTCTGAATGTGTGCAGACGCATGTGTCGCTCGCCTACTGTAGCTCGAAGATAGAGGATGGGAAGATCTTGGACCTGGCCTGGAAACTACAAAGATTGAACAGGTTCCCACTGGTTCTGTAGTTTAGTTCCACTCCAGCGGGGAGCTTGTTGAGCGCGAGATGGAGCATTGCAGCGAGGAAGATCGAGAAGAGAGTTGGCGCGATGACGCAGCCCTGCTTGACCCCGGTCTGGATGCCTTTCACAACCACCGGATGCCTGAAAGCACTTTACAGACAATGAAGTGCTTTTGGAGTGTAATCAACTGTTGTAATGTGGCAGCTAATTTGCGCACAGCAAGCTCCCACAAACAGCAATGCGATAATGACCAGATAATCTGTTTTTGTTATGTTGGTTGAGGGATAAATATTGGCCAGGACACCGGGGATAACTCCCCTGCTTTTTGAAATAGTGCCATGGGATCTTTTACATCCACCTGATAAGACAGAGAAGGCCTCAGTTTGATGTCTCATCTAAAAGACAGCACAGCGCCCCTCAGCTCTGCACTGGGACTTTCAGCTTAAATTTTGTGCTCCAGCCTCTGGAGTGGGACTTGAACCCACAAGCTTCTGACTTGGAAGGCGAGAGTGCTGCCCACTGAGCCACAGGTGACCCATAGATTTGAGGGAGGCTCATGAGGGTGAGGTTGGGTTGCAGTATGGCAGAGAGATTGAGGGAGAGACTTCAGTGAGTGTGAGTGAGTGGATCGTTGACGTTTGACACCAACAGTTGGCCAGAGGGAGCAGGGGACGCTCGGCTAACTAGAGTTGGAGCCGCAGAGGATGTAAAACGGATCCCCGTTTGTGGAGGTCGTGTGGAGCGAGGCCGTGGAGGGACTTAAAGACGCGGAGCGAATACTGCTGTGTCCACCACTCTATCTCGGCCCCTCATCATCTTACACACCTCAATCAGGTCTCCCCTCAGCCTCCTCTGTTCCAAAGAAAACAACTCCAGCCTATCCAACCTTTCCTCATAGCTAAAATTCTCCAGTCCAGGCAACATCCTCGTAAATCTCCTCTGTGCCCTCTCTAATGCAATCAAATCTTTCTGTAATGTGGTGACCAGAACTGCATGCAGTACTCTAGCTGTGGGCTAACTACTGTTTTAACTAGAATTTTTTGAGAATGTAATTATAGAGTGGACAGGGGAGAACCAGTGAATGTGGTGTAGTTGGACTTTCAAAAGGCTTTTGACAAGGTCCCACACAAGAAATTGGTGTGCAAAATTAAAGCACATGGTTTTGGGGTAATGTATTGACGTGGATAGAGAACTGGTTGGCAGACAGGAAGCAGAGAGTTGGGATAAACGGGTCCTTTTCAGAATGGCAGGCAGTGACTAGTGGGGTGCCGCAGGGCTCAGTGCTGGGATCCCAGCTTTTTACAATATACATTAATGATTTAGCTGAAGGAATTGAGCGGATGACACTAAGCTGGGTGGCGGTGTGAGCTGTGAGGAGGATGCTAAGAGGCTGCAGGGTGACTTGGACAGGTTAGGTGAGTGGACAAATGCATGACCGACGCAGTATAATGTGGATAAATGTGAGGTTATCCATTTTGGTGGCAAAAACAGGAAGGCAGAATATTCTATGAATGGCAGCAGATTAGGAAAAGGGGAGGTGCAACGAGACCTGGGTGTCATGGTACATCAGTCATTGAATGTTGGCATGCAGGTACAGCAGGCGGTGAAGAAGGCAAATGGCATGTTGGCCTTCATAGCTAGGGGATTTGAGTATAGGAGCAGGGAGGTCTTACTGCAGTTGTACAGGGCCTTAGTGAGGCCTCACCTGGAATATTGCGTTCAGTTTTGGTCTCCTAATCAGAGGAAGGACATTCTTGCTATTGAGGGAGTACAGTGAAGGTTCACCAGACTGATTCCCGGGATGGCAGGACTGACATATGAGGAGAGACTGGATCGATTGGGCCTGTATTCACTGGCGTTTAGAAGGATGAGAGGGGATCTCATGGAAACATATAAAATTCTGACGGGATTGGACAGGTTAGATGCAGTAACAATGTTCCCGATGTTGGGGAAGTCCAGAACCAGGGGTCACAGTCTAAGGATAAGTTAGGACCGAGATGAGGAGAAACTTCTTCACTCAGAGAGTTGTTAACCTGTGGAATTCTCGACCGCAGAGAGTTGTTGAGGCGAGTTCGTTGGATATATTCAAGAGGGAGTTAGATATGGCCCTTGCGGCTAAAGGGATCAAGGGGTATGGTGAGAAAGCAGGAAAGGGGTACTGAGGGAATGATCAGCCATGATCTTATTGAATGGTGGTGCTGGCTCGAAGGGCCGAATGGCCTACTCCTGCACCTATTTTCTATGTGTCTATGTTTATACAGTTCAAGCATGACCCCCCTGCTCTTGTATTCTATGCCTCGGCTAATAAAGGAACGTATCCTTGATGCCTTCTTAACCACCTTATCTACCTGGCCTGCTACCTTCAGGGATCTGTGGATATGCACTCCAAGGTCTGTCTGTTCCTGTACATTTCTCAGTATCACTCCAATTATTGTGTATTCCCTTGCCTGTTAGCCCTCCCCAAATACATTATCTCACACTTCTCCGGATTGAATTCCATTTGCCACTGTTCTGCCCACCTGACCAGTCCATTTATACCTTCCTGCAGTCCACAGCTTTCTTCCTCACTATCAAGCACACAGTCAATTTTTGTATCATCTGCAAACTTCTTATTAATACCCCCCTACATTGGTCTAGATCATTGATATATACCATAAAAATCAGGACACCTAGTACTGAGCCCTGTGGAACTCCACTGCAAACAGCTTTCCAGTCACAAAAACACCCATCAACCATTACCCTTTGCTTCCTGCCACTGAGCTAACTTTAGATCATGGGTTTTTACTTCTTTGACCAACCTGCCTGTGGGACCTTGTCAAAGGCCTTGCTAAAATCCATATAGGCTGCATCAAATGTCAACCCCTATCGACCCTCCTCATTGCCTCCTCAAAAAATTCAGTCAGGTTAGACTGACATGACCTTCCCTTTACAAATCCATGCAGACTGTTCTTGATTAATCCGTGACTTGCTAAATGAATTTTTTCCAATAATTTACCCACGACCGAGGTTAGGCTGACTGGCCTGTAATTACTCGGCCTATCCCTTTCTCCCTTTCGAAACAATGGCACGACATTAGCAGTCCTCCAGTCCACCGGCTGTAGTCAGAGAGAATTGGAAAATTAGAATTGAGAGGAGAGTTAGCCAATCGTCTCTAATCTGGCCGGGACTTGTGCTGCCACTATACGCATAGCACCCGTGAGGGAAGGGGAGCCTGTGGCAGTCGGCAGGGTGATAGGTGAGTGGGAATTTGTCTTACGTAAGGATGCTGATCTCTGGGTGACTGAGAGCATCTGGAGGGTGAGCTCATAGGGCAGTGGTGCTAGGGGGGGGGGGGGCAGTTATCAGAAAAGACGCAGATGCAAGTGGCAAAGACATTGAATGCAGATGTCAGCAGTAGTGGAGCAGACTAAGCTAGGGATTAAGATGGCCGATTTTAGCGAGGTCGGAGCATGGAATGAATGCCTTGCACAGAGAGTAGTTCCGACACATCTATGAAGGGGGAAGTTGATAAATATTTGAATCAGACGAAGCTATAGAGCTAGGGGGAGTGAAAAAAAAAACTTGCATTTCTATAGCACCTTTCATGACCTAAGGATGTCCCAAAGCACATTACAGCCAATGAAGCACCTTTTGAAATTTAGTTACTCCACAGACCTGAGCATGTAATCCAGGCTGACACTCCCAGTGCAGTGCTGAGGGAGTGCCGCACTGTCGGAGGTGCTGTCTTTCGGATGAGACGTTAAACCGAGGCCCCGTCTGCTCTCTCAGGTGGACGTAAAAGATCCCGCGGCACTATTTCAAAGACGAGCAGAGGAGTTATCCCCGGTGTCCTGGGGCCAATATTTATCTCTCAATCAATATCACAAAAAAACAGATTATCTGGTCCTTATCACATTGCTGTTTGTGGGAGCTTGCTGTGCTGCCGCGTTTCCCACATTACAACAGTGACTACACTCCAAAATACTTCATTGGCTGTAAAGCGCTTTAGGACGCACGGTGGTTATGAAAGACGCTATATAAATCCAAGTCTTTCTTTTCTTTGTAATGTAGGAAATATGCCAGCCAGTTTCTGCACAGCAAGCTCCCATAAACAGCAATGTGATAATGACCAAATAATCTGTTTTATTGATGTTGATTGAGGGATAAATATTGGCCCAGGACACCAGGAAGAACTCCCCTGCTCTTCTTCGATATAGTCCACCTAAACTATACGGATCTTGTACGTCCACCAGCAGACGTGGCCTCAGTTTAATGTCTCATGTGAAGGGCGACACCACCGACAGTGCAGCACTCCCTCAGCACTGAACTGGGAGTGTCAGCTTAGATTTTGTGCTCAAGTCTCTGGAATGGGATTTGAACCCACAACCTTCTGACTCCGAGGCAAAAGTGCTATCCACTGAGCCACAGCTGACACTGCAGAGTTGTGCACTGGGATACCTATTGGATAGCTGTTGTGAAAGAGCTAGTACAAACATATTGGACCGAATAGACCCCTTTCTGTGCTGTAAATTCTTTTCCTTCTATGGGTGAGTATAGATGATCTTGGTGATGGACTGAATGCAGTGCTTGAGCCTCAGCTCAAGGTTTGGCAGGATCCCAAGTGTTATGGACCATCGGGTTAAGCTTCAGAGGGAAACCAAGAAGGGGAATGAGATCAGGGGTTACGGCCTGGAGTTTCTGGTGCAACCGAACAAGATGGCTTGGGTATTTGCCAAGATTGAGCATCAAAAGTCCATGATTTGAGGTTGTTCAGACACACAGCAACAGTTATGGGATCGAGCGTAGTGTGAGGGGAGACAGGAATGTTCGGTTGCGACATGGGGATGAGGAAGAAGAGGGAGCCGAGAATGGGAACCTTGTGACCATGTTGGCTCTGGAGGAGAAGCCAATGTAGGAGATAGAAACATAGAAAATAGGTGCAGGAGTAGGCCATTCGGCCCTTCAAGCCTGCACCACCATTCAATAAGATCATGGCTGATCATGCAACTTCAGTACCCCATTCCTGCTTTCTCTCCATACCCCTTGATCCCTTTAGCCATAAGGATCACATCTAACTCCCTTTTGAATATATCTAACGAACTGGCCTCAACAACTTTCTGTGGTAGAGAATTCCACAGGTTCACAATTCTCTGAGTGAAGAAGTTTCTCCTCATCTCAGTCCTAAATGGCTTACCCCTTATCCTTAGACTGTGACCCCTGGTTCTGGACTTCCCCAACATCGGGAACATTCTTCCTGCATCTAACCTGTCCAATCCCGTCAGAATTTTGTATATTTCTATGAGATCCCCTCTCATTCTTCTAAATTCCATTGAATATAAGCCTAGTCGATCCAGTCTTTCTTCATATGTCAGTCCTGCCATCCCGGAAATCAGTCTGGTGAACCTTCGCTGCACTCCCTCAATAGCAAGAATGTCCTTCCTCAGATTAGGAGACCAAAACTGAACACAATATTCAAGGTGTGGCCTCACCAAGGCCCTGTACAACTGCAGTAAGACCTCCCTGCTCCTATACTCAAATCCTCTCACTATGAAGGCCAACATGCCATTTGCCTTCTTCACCGCCTGTTGTATCTGCATGCCAACTTTCAATGACTGATGTACCATGACACCCAAGTCTCGTTGCACCTCCCCTTTTCCTAATCTGTCACCATTCAGACAATATTCTGCCTTCCTGTTTTTGCCACCAAAGTGGATAACCTTAATGTAATGTCTGTAAGCTTGTAATGTTTGTAGCTCCACACTGAATGTGGATGTATTGTGTAGTGCAAGTGCAGGGTTAATAATAAACAGAACCAGGCAGATTTCCGGAGGCTTACGAGAGAGCTGCCTGCCATGTTAGGAGCTGTGTGTGCTGTGCTCTGTGAATATATCACATTTGGCAATTGAGATGGGATTTTTTTGGATGATTTAAAGCTTAAATTTTGTTGGTGAAGGATTTAGTCAGCCGACAGAGAGATTTTGGAAGTTTCTGTCTTTGGAAAAAAGCTACAAAATCCGAGGTAAAATACAGCACACGGTGTGAACAGCTAGACGTTAAAATGGCAGGTGTAATCGGACATTTGGGGGAATGTAGACATGACCGGGAATGTTTTAAAGCGTATGTGGATCGGCTAGAAATGTATTTCACTGCAAATAGCATAATCGAAGTTCCAGACAATGCGATCCAGAGCCGGGCTGTGTTGGAACGTAAGAACACGATCTTCTTATCGGAGGCAGGTCCAACATTATACGAAACCCTTGTAAATCTGCTTGTGCCTGACGAGACAAAGGACACAATGCTTAAAGAGATTTTAACGAAGCTGGAGCAGCACTATAACCCCAAACCGTTAGAAATTGCTGAAAGCTATTATTTTGGGATTCGGAATCAAAAGGCTGATGAAAGTATCAGTGATTACATCGTAGCATTAAAAAAGCTATCGATGCACTGTAACTTTGGAAACTTTCAAAACCGAGCATTACGGGATCGTTTTGTTTGTGGGGTGAAAAATGATGCGATCAGAAGGAAGTTATTGACGACAGATGACTTGACTTTTGAGATTGCTTGTCAGACAGCGAGGTCGATGGGCAGAGCCGAACAATATTCCCGAGAATTAAATAATAATTACGGTCGTCAGTTAACCGAGGTAAATCACCTGCAGGTTCAAAGTAATAGATGGTGGGGACCCAAAGTCTCAGAAACTGGAAATTCTAACAGAGCGTCGAAGTCGTGCTATAGGTGCCTGGGACAACACATTGCTCAAAGTTGTCCATACATGAAGGCAGTGTGTTTCTTCTGCAGAAAGACTGGGCATCTTGCGAAGGCATGCCGACTGAAGGGCAAACCAGTTTTTAAAGCTATGAGTAGAAATCCCAAGAGACTACATAGCATGGAAGAACAACAACAGGACGAGGAGATGTTAGAGTTACATGTCATCAGGAGCACGAGGTTAACGGACAGCGATTCGGAAAGCATCAAAATCCACATAGATGTTGCGGGATTCAGGATACCAATGGAAATTGACACGGGTGTATCCGAGAGTGTTGTACCGGAGTCACTATACCGCGACAAATTGCATGATTTTCAACTGGAGAAATCCAAGATAGAGCTGCGAGGCTACTTGGGAGAGAAATTCCTGTGGTAGGTCGTATCACCGGTGAAATATAAAGATCAATTTCAGAACTTGCCTCTAATAGTAATGAAAGGAGACAAGCCTGCCTTACTAGGAAGAAATTGATTGAGCTCACTGAAGCTGGATTGGAGTAAGATTTTCTCTGTGGAAGCGAGATTTTCATCAACGGATGAGGTTATCAAGAAATATCCGAAGGCGTTCTGTGAAACGGGCAGTCCGATCCAAGGCTTCAAGGTGAGTGTCAGGGTACAGAAGGACGCTAGATCGGTTTACTACAAGCCACGTTCCATACCATATGCACTCAAGGAGAAAGTTGAGCAAGAACTCAAAAGACTAGAGACTGAGAACATTATTTGTAAGATAGATCGATGCAATTGGGCTACACCCATTGTTGTTGTACCTAAGTCTGATGGTAAGGTAAGATTGTGTGGTGATTATAAAGTAACCGTAAACCAGGTTCTAGAGGGTAATGTCCCCAATACATTGCCGTTTATAGAAGATTTGTTCACAACACTAACAGGTGATCAGATCTTCTGAAAACTGGATCTTACGAATGCCTACTTACGGCTTGAACTAGATGAGGAGTCCAAGTCATATTTGACTATAAATGCTCATCTCGGCCTATATCAATTTAATAGGCTACCGTTTGGAGTGTCTTCCGCCCCTGCCATATTCCAAGGGGTGATGAACCAGATTTTGCAAGGTATTGAAGGGGTAGTATGTTATTTGGATGACATACTAATTTCAGCGCCAAATAGGCAAATTCATAATAACATATTGAATGAAGTCCTCAAACAGCTAGAGAAGCACAGAGTATGAGTGTCTGCTCGTAAGTGTGAGTTATTTAAAAACTCAGTGGAATATTTAGGGTACAGAGTAGACAAAGATGGTTTACATCCAACCATGGAAAAATTGGATGCGATCAGAAATGCACCCACTCCCAGGAATGTCACTGAACTGCGTTCATTCTTGGGTCTTTTGAACTATTATGGGAAGTTCCTACCAAATTTGGCTACAGTATTACATCCACTGAATGAACTATTGAAAAAACAGGTCAATTGGAAGTGGTCAAAGGAATGCGATACAGCATTCAAGGAGTGTAAAAGCAAATTGGTAGAGAGCTACCATGTTAGTTCACTATGACATATCTAAGGAGATTAAGCTAGCATGTGATGCCTCTCTGTATGGAGTTGGGGCAGTAATCTCTCATGTATTAAGAGTGGGGAGGAGAGACCAATTGCTTTTGCTTCACACACTCTCAGTGCCAGTGAGAGTAATTATGAGCAAATTGAAAGGGAAGCTTTGGCATTAATTTTTGGGGTCAAGAAGTTTCACAAATACTTGTATGGTCGTAAGTTTACCATTGTTATGGACCATAAGCCCCTAACAGCAATCCTCCATCCAAAGTCCCCAGTTCCAAGATTAGCTGCAGCCCAAATGCAGAGATGGGCTTTGATTTTGTCAGCATATACATATGATATTGAATACAGACGATCAGCTGATCACAGTAATGCTGATGCAATGTCTAGATTGCCTTCCCATCACAAGTTACACCCGATAGGGAAGAAGTGTTTTATTTTTCATACATTGATGAACTGCCAGTCACAGCTGAAGAGATTGGTAGAGCAACCAAACATGACCCAGTGATGTCAAAGGTGTATGAGTATATTGTAAATGGATGGCCAAACCAGGTAACAGACAAAGATACACATCCATTTTTCATTCGTGGAAATGAATTATCAATCGATAAAGATTGTATCAAGTGGGGTGCAAGAGTGGTTATACCAAATAAATTCAGGCCCAAATTATTAGGAGACCTCCATGACCAGCACCTGGGAATGTGCTTGACCAAGAGTTTTGTACGCAGTTATTTATGGTGGCCAGGTCTTGATAAAGATATAGAGTACATCGTGAGTCAGTGTACACCATGTCAATCAGTAAGCAAGCAACCACCACCAGTACCATTACAGCCATGGAAATGGCCTCCCAGGGTGTGGCAAAGGCTACGTATTGATTTTGCTGAGTTAGAAGGACAACAATTGTTTATTTGATTGATAGCTATTCGAAGTGGATTGATGTGATCACAATGTGGAAAATAACAATAAGTAAAACATTAAACATTTTGCGAAGTTTATTTTCTTCATTTGGCCTCCCTAAAGAACTTGTTTCGGATAATGGACCACAATTTTGTTCAGAAGAATTTGCACAATTCATGAGCAAAAATGGTGTGAAACATACCAAGGTTCCACCATACCATCCTGCTTCGAATGGTGCAGCAGAGCGCACTGTACAAATTGTAAAACGTGCCCTCATAAAACAAATATTAGATCCAAATCCAAGGAAACAACAGTTGTCATTGGATCACAAATTGGCTAATTTTTTGATTGCATATTGAAATACTCCTCATACAACTACTGGTAGAACACCAGCAGAGTTGTTTCTCAAACGACAGCCACGAACCAGATTCTCGTTGTTAAAGTCAAATTTGGCACAGTCTGGAGAAGAGACACAATTAAGACAGAAAGAGAATCATGATAGAGGTAGAGTAAAAGAGAGAAGTGTGAAATTAAACCAGAAGGTGAGAGTGAAGAACCATCACCATAAATGGTTAAAGTGATTACCAGGAAGAGTGGTGAAGATATGTGGTCCTCGAACATATTTGGGAAAGATGTTTGATAATGGACAGGTTAGGTTTGGTCATATTGATCATATTTTACCTGGAAGGAGTTGAAGGTGGGAATGATTCAATTATTTCTGACTCATCAGATAGTTTTGAATACACCAGTAGCAAATCCTAAATCCAATGTACAGGAAACAAATCCAGGAGAGAATCAGAATGAAAGTCTGAGTCCGAGTCAGGAAAACAAAGAGCCTGAAGTTAGAGTGAGTTCAAATGAAAATCAAAGAAAATGTTCCTCAGGATGAGCCTCGAATGAGTGTGAAATCGACACCATGTTTGGAAGATTCTGTTCAATAGCGAAGGTATCCTCTTCGAAACAGAAAACAAGTGGTAAAGTTAAATTTGTAAATATGGAAAAAAATAAGTTTACAATCCTGTGTTATGTATAAACATGAAAGTTATGTATGATGTTTGTTATGATGGCTTCTTCATTAAGGAGGGAGAAGTGTAAGCTTGTAATGTTTGTAGCTCCACACTGTGGATGTGGACGTATTGTGTACTGCAAGTGCAGGGTTAATAATAAACAGAACCAGGCAGATTTCCGGAGGCTTCCGAGAGAGCTGCCTGCCATGTTAGGAGCTGTGTGTGCTGTGCTCTGTGAATATATCACACTCACATTTATCTACATTATACTGCATCTGCCATATATTTGCCCACGCACCCAACCTGTCCAAGTCACCCTGCAGCCTCTTAGCATCTTCCTCACAGCTCACACTGCCACCCAGCTTAGTGTCATCTGCAAATTTGGAGATATTACATTCAATTCCTTCATCTAAATCATTAATGTATATTTTAATAGCTGGGGTCCCAGCACTGAACCTTGTGGTACCACACTAGTCATTGCCTGCCATTCTGAAAAGGACCCGCTTATTCCTACTCTCTGCGATGTGCGATAGGAAGCCAAGGAAACGGGTGAGGGCAGTGCCATTGGAGGAGGAGAGTGCGGTCGACTGACAAATGCACGATGGTCATCGCCATTAGTGACTTTGACCTGTGACATTTTAGGGCAATCTTACTGTCATTAAAGGCACACTCCCTGACCTATTGCAATCTGCGTGCAAATATTAAAGGTTGGCTGATCTCCCGTGGCATTGCTCAAATGGAGTGGAGTTGCGCTGATTGGCTGCCAGCCCGTCTGTCGCTAGAAGACCTTGGTCAATACTCTTGTGGGAATGCTTGTCATTGTGGCTGCACCTGGGAGTAATAACCGTGGCACTTTAACGCACGGACCCGGAATTTGCGGCCCTTGATGTCCGTGAACTGACACTGTGCGCCCTCCTTCCGCCTTTGAAATGGACCGCCGCAACTTCAGGATTTAGTGCGCGCACTGCCTGGTGCGGAAATGCTGAAGTTGCGGTCGGTCATTCGCAGCTCCGACACCGGCTGCCCTGTGGCCAAGCCCCTCCCACCCCGCCCCTCCTGCCGCACACCAAACGCCCCCTGTCCCCCGCCCCCACCCCACGACCCCCGCCCCACACTCCCGCCTCATACTGAAATCTCTCAAATCATGGAAACTGATGAAAATGGAGTATTCTGCGTCAATTACACTGTTAAATACCCCATTAAAAGTTAGACCCTTTTGGATTAAGTGTAACTGGGGCTTTCATCATCGTAGGTGGTCCCTCGTATCGAGGGTGACTTGCTTCCACACCAAAAAGGGATGAGTTCACAGGTGTTTCAATGAAGGACCTAATATTCCGGATCCCGAACTATATCCTGAAGGGTGGAAGATGCCTGTGCGTGGATTTTTTTAACGTGGGGTGACCGTTGCACACCAGCCACCACACGGGCTTGACAGAGCTAGGTCTTGGTCCAGTGGCAAAGGTTAACCAGGACGACTGAAGACCAGCTCTGCTGCACGGGCCTAGTGCGCACACATATCGCAGTGTGGGCTGGCCCCTGGGCCCCGAACTCGCGCCTCTCCTGGGCCCAGATCACCTCCGTCGACAATCTCTCGCTGCTCCTGCGCTCCAATCTCACCACTCTGGCTGTACCTGCCCACGCTCCAATCACCGACCTCGACCTTGATGACGTCTAATCCAGTCACCCTATTCACTGCCATCACCCTCCTGCACCAGCTCGTGCTGTACCTTGCAGTGGAAAAAAAAACTGGGGTTTTAACAGCCTATTGACTGCTAAACAAGGGTAATGGCCCTGAAAAACTAATTTTAATTTTGTGGTGTCAACTTTATCCATTTTAATAAAAGTTACAATATTTGAGAAAGTTAAAAACACATCATATCAGGTTTGCCTCTTCCCCATGTGGGAGCCCCAATCTTTCTTTTGCGCTCTCTCACATTTTTACCCACTTCCTGGTTCGCTGTCTGTGAGAATTCTGCCTTTTGATTGGCTGCTTAGACAGCTTGTGACTTCACAGCAACTTGTGTTAGGGAATCCCCATTAACTTCCGTTGATTTCAACGACGCGTGGGAAAACTCGAAATTCTCGCCAGGGAGATCGCGAGATCTTCGTGCAGCGCTCACTCCGGGGCTAGCGGGGAGGTTCTTTGCTTCGCCACTGACCGCAAATTCCAGGCCATGCAGACTTGGAAAGTGGCAAAGGGAGGAATGGGCTTGTCACTTTAACACGTGGAGAGTTGGAATCTGATTCATTACTCTCAATGTTGAAACAATGTGGAGAAGCAATTTAAAAAGCAAAGAAAGTTTTGCATTTATATAGCGCCTTTCACGACCACCGGATGTCTCAAAGAGCTTTACAGCCAATGAATTACTTTTGGAGTGTAGTCACTGTTGTAATGTGGGAAACGCAGCAGCCAATTTGCGCACAGCAAGCTCCCACACACAGCTATGTGATAATGACCAGATAATCTGTTTTTTGTTATGTTGATTGAGGGATAAATATTGGCCCCAGGACACCGGGGATAACTCCCCTGCTCTTCTTCGAAATAGTGCCACGGGATCTTTTACATCCACCTGAGAGAGCAGACGGGACCTCGGTTTAACGTCTCATTCGAAAGACGGCACCTCTGACAGTGCAGCACTCTCTCAGCCCAGCGCTCTCCACCGGGTCCGATGCCCGCCCCATATCCAGTTTGGAAGTTCGCATTCTGCATGGTCCTCGAGCCCGCCATGATTCCAATCTCTTGCATTTCTATAGCGCCTTTTACGACCACCAAATGTCCCCAGAAGCGCTTTACAGCCAATGAAGCAATTTTGGAGTCTAGTCACTGTTGTAATGTGGGAAACGCGGCAGCCAATTACCGCACAGCAAGCTCCCGCAAACAGCAAAAATAACCGGATAATCTGTTTTTTTTAGTGATGTTGATTGAGGGATAAATATTAGCCAGGACACCGGGGAGAACTCCCCTGCTCTTCTTCAAAATACTGCCATGGGATCTTTTACGTCCACCTGAGAGGGCAGACGGGGCCTTGGTTTAACATCTCATCCAAAAGACAGCACCTCCATCAGTGGAGTACTCCCTCAGCACTGCACTGGGAGTGTCAGCCTAGAATTATGTGCTCAAGTCTCTGGAGTGGGACTTGAACCCACAACCCTTTTGGCTCAGAGGCAAGAGTGCTGCCCACTGAGCCACAGGCTGACACCTTGGAGGACATTAGTTCCGTGTTAGTGGGCCGCAGTTCTACAGTAAATGGTCGGGCTGAGGGTTGATAATGTACTGGGCAGTCCTCATTTGGAATACTGTGTGCAATTCGGATCACCTGACTTCAAGAGGGACATACAACAGGGATGATCCCAGGTGTTGAGGGAATGTGGTGGGAGAGAGATTAGAGCAGGCTCAAGCTCTCTCGTGCAAGACTGTACAAGATGGAGTACCCCTGAGGTATTCAGGGCTCGAAATTCGGCGCGCCATTTTTGAGGCGGTATCACCGTGTGAGCGCCGATTTTAGCGCTGGCCGTTAGGCACAGGCTCCAACTGCCGGATTCAGTTTTAACACCCACAGGTGAGGGAGCAGCGCTAAACAGTGGCATTGTGCACCCAGCCTCGGGCCGGAGCTCAGGCCGACTGAATTCCACATCGGAAGGTGGCCGCCATGCTCGCTGGGAAACCGGGAAGAAAGAAAATATAAATTCAAACTTCGCCCTACTGTTACAATGAATGAAAATATGAAGAAATAAAGAACAAAACGTACCTCGCTTTCTGGCTGATTCTGCCCGAGTTCATAAGAACATAAGAAATAGGAGCAGGAGTAGGCCATACGGCCCCTCGAGCCTGCTCCGCCATTTAATACGATCATGGCTGATCCGATCATGGACTCAGCTCCACTTCCCTGCCCGCTCCCCATAACCCCTTATTCCCTTATCGGTTAAGAAACTGTCTATCTCTGTCTTAAATTTACTCAATGTCCCAGCTTCCACAGCTCTCTGAGGCAGCGACTTCCACAGATTTACAATCCTCTGAGAGAAGAAATTTCTCCTCATCTCAGTTTTAAATGGACAGCCCCTTGTTATAAGATTATGTCCTCTAGTTCTAGTCTCCCCCATCAGTGGAAACATCCTCTCTGCATCCACCTTGTCAAGCCCCCTCATAATCTTATACGTTTCGATAAGATCACCTCTCATTCTTCTGAATTCCAATGAGTAGAGGCCCAACCTACTCAACCTTTCCTCATAAGTCAACCCCCTCATCCCCATAGTCAACCTAGTGAATTTTCTCTGAAATGCCTCCATAGCAAGTATATCCTTTCGTAAATATGGAAACCAAAACTGCACGCAGTACTCCAGGTGTGGCCTCACCAATACCCTGTATAACTGTAGCAAGACTTCCCTGCTTTTATACTCCATCCCCTTTGCAATAAAGGCCAAGATACCATTGGCCTTCCTGATCACTTGCTGTACCTACATACTAACCTTTTGTGTTTCATGCACAAGTACCCCCAGGTCCCGCTGCACTGCGGCACTTTGCAATCTTTCTCCATTTAAATAATAAGTTCTGCGGTTTAACCACCACGTATTTCAGGCTGTGCAGCCGCCCGCCGGTACGGCAACCGTACAAACTAAATTTCGCGACAGAGGCGCCGGGGAGGCGTTGTACGCTGGATGATGTCACCACGCAGGTGACGTTAGCCGGCGTAGCACTGCCTCTTGGCACCTCTGCCAAAGAGCCGACTCAAAATCAGTCGGGGCGGGGATGCTGCTTACCATCGGAGGTCGGCTTTTGCCGCCAGTTAGCCGCCTCCCGCCCACAGGAACGGGTGGCGGTATAAACCGAACTTC
This sequence comes from Pristiophorus japonicus, assembly GCF_044704955.1. Lineage (NCBI taxonomy): Eukaryota > Metazoa > Chordata > Chondrichthyes > Pristiophoridae > Pristiophorus > Pristiophorus japonicus. The sequence continues at coordinate 16,857,141 of NC_092002.1, read as the reverse complement.
AACCCCTTAAACTTTTAAAAGGTAAAGATGAAGTGAACCCAGAATATTACCTCCAGGTTAGGCAGGACAATGTGTAGAGTACGGTAGCACAGTGGTTATGTCATTAGACTAGTAATCCATGAGGCCTGGCCCAATCATCTGGAGACATGAAATTAAATTCAGTGAATTGAATAAATCTTGAACAAAAAGCTAGTGTCAGTAATGGTGACCATAAAACCACCGGAAAGTCGTAAAAACCCATCTGGTTCACTAATGTCCTTTAGGGAAGGAAATCTGCCGTCCTTACCCGGTCTGGTCTGGATAAGTGTGAGGTTATCCACTTTGGTGGCAAAAACAGGAAGGCAGATTATTATCTGAATGGTGACAGATTAGGAAAAGGGGAGCTGCAACGAGACCTGGGTGTCATGGTACATCAGTCATTGACCATAGGCATGCAGGTACAGCAGGCAGTTAAGAAAGCAAATGGCATGTTGGCCTTCATAGCGAGGGGATTTGAGTATAGGAGCAGGGAGGTCTTACTGCAGTTGTACAGGGCCTTGGTGAGGCCTCACCTGGAATATTGTATTCAGTTTTGGTCTCCTAATCTGAGGAAGGACATTCTTGCTTTTGAGGGGGTGTAGCGAAGGTTCACCAGACTGATTCCCGGAATGGCAGGACTGACATATGAAGAAAGACTGGATCGACTAGGCTTATATTCACTGGAATTTAGAAGAATGAGAGGGGATCTCATAGAAACACATAAAATTCTGACGGGATTGGACAGGTTAGATGCTGGAAGAATGTTCCCGATGTTGGGGAAGTCCAGAACCAGGTGTCAACAGTCTAAGGATACGGGGTAAGCCATCTAGGACCGAGATGAGGAGAAACTTCTTCACTCAGAGAATTGTGAACCTGTGGAATTCTCTACCACAGAAAGTTGTTGAGGCCAGTTCATTAGATATATTCAAAAGGGAGTTAGATGTGGCCCTTACGGCTAAAGGGATCAAGGGGTATGGAGAGAAAGCAGGAATGGGGTACTGAAGTTGCATGATCAGCCATGATCATATTGAATGGTGGTGCAGGCTCGAAGGGCCGAATGGCCTACTCCTGCACCTACTTTCTATGTTTTTATGTGACTCCAGACTCACAGCAATGTGGTTGACTCTTAACTGCCGTAGAACGGTTATAGCACAGAAGAAGGCCATTCGGCCCGTCGAGCCCGTGCCGACTCTCAGCCAGTTCCACTTCCCCCGCCCTTTCCCCATAGCCCTGCAAATATTTTTCCTTCAGATACTTGTCCAACTTTTAAAGCCACGATTGAGTCTGCCTCCACCACCCTCTCTGGCAGCGCATTCCAGATCTAAACCACTCGCTGTGTAAAAAGGTTTTTTCTTACATCGCCTTTGGTTCTTTTGCCAATCACCTTAAATCTGTGTCCTCTGGTTGCCAACCGTTTGAGATACCCTCTGAAATGGCACAGCAGGCCACTCAGTTATGTCAAAACCGCTACGAAAATCTATAATCCACACGACCTGCAGCGGTTCAAGAGGCGGCTCGCCACCACCTTCTCAAGGACAATTTGGGATGGGCACTAAATGCCGGCCTTGCCAGCGATGCCCACATCCTGTGAATAAATTAAAAATAAAATAATATAAATGAGGAGATAGTAAATTTAATGCCGCTCTTTGCAGAAAAAAAATCTTTACTCAAAGAGTGATGGAGTATAGTGAACAGTGAGGAGGATAGCGATAGAGCAAGAGGACATGTGGCAGATGAAATTTAACGCAGAACAGTGTGTCGTGATACATTTTGGTTGGAAGAACGAGGAGAGGCAGCATAAACTAAAGGGTACAATCCTAAAGGGGGTGCATGAACAGAGAGACCTGGGGGTGTATGTGCACAAATCGTTGAAGGTGGCAGGACAGGTCGAGAAAGTGGTTAAAAAAACTTATACAGGATCCTGGGCTTCATAAATAGAGGCACAGAGTACAAAGGCAAGGAGGTTATGATGAACCTGTATAAAACACTGGCTCAGCCCCAACTGGAGTATTGTGTCCAATTCTGGGCACCACACTTTAGGAAGGATGTGAAGGCCTTAGAGAGGGAGCACAAAAGATTTACGAGAATGGTTCCAGGAATGAGGGACTTCAGTTACATGGATAGACTGGAGAAACTGTTGTTCTCCCTGGAGCAGAGAAGGTTGAGAGGAGATTTGATCGAGGTGTTCAAAATCACGAAGGGTCTGGACAGAGTAGATTGAGAGAAACTGTTCCCATTGGTGAAAGGGTCAAGAACCAGAGGACACAGATTTAAGGCAATTAATAAAAGAACCAAAGGCGACATGAGGAAAAACTTTTTTGCGCAGCGAGTGGTTAGGATCTGGAATGCACTGCCTGAGAGTGTGGTGGAGGCAGATACAATCGTGGCTTTCAAAAGGGAGTTGGATAAGTACCTGAGATATGAGGAGAGACTGGATCGACTGGGCCTTTATTCACTGGAGTTTAGAAGGATGAGAGGGGATCTCATAGAGATATGTAAAATTCTGACGGGACTGGACGGGTTAGATGCAGGAAGAATGTTCCCAATGTTGGGGAAGTCCAGAACCAGGGGACACAGTCTAAGGATAAGGGGTAAGCCATTTAGGACCGAGATGAGGAGAAACTTCTTCACTCAGAGAGTTGTTAACCTGTGGAATTCCCTACCGCAGAGAGTTGTTGATGCCAGTTCGTTGGATATATTCAAGAGGAAGTTAGATTTGGCTCTTACGGCTAAAGGGATCAAGTGGTATGGAGAGAAAGCAGGAAAGGGGTACTGAGGTGAATGATCAGCCGTGATCATATTGAATGGTGGTGCAGGCTCGAAGGCCAAATGGCCTACTCCTGCACCTATTTTCTATGTTTCTGAAGGAAATAAATTTGCAGGGCTACAGGGAAAGGGCGGGGGAGTGGGACTAGCTGAGGTGCTCTTGCAAAGAGCCAGCACGGGCTCGACGGGTCGAATGGCCGCCTCTTGCGCTGTAATCGTTCTATGATTCTAATAATCTGCCATGCAAGGTACCAGAATTAGATGTTAAAATACAGTTGGATATGAGTTGGAATCTTGGGACAAACACGATGGGGCAAATGGTCTTTTCCTATCGTTAACTTTTGCTGATGTTTTGCGTGTGTGTGCGTATACCATAGATCATGACGAGCTGCTATTTGCTTATACTGTGACGTGTGTATATCATGACGCATGCATTGTGAACATATACTCGCCCAATAGTGCTGCGTGTTTTGGCTCTGTAACATATGTCTATAGACATGCTCCATGCCCACAACAACACGCACTCGTTTGCTTTGCACATTGTGCGCCGGGGGGATTCGGCAGAACTTTACCCGGAGATTACAGAGCGTGGCATCCATGAGAGGCTAGATTGTCGTCGGGGCAGACTTGCTGGACTTCTTTTTGTTCTGTGTTTCCTTGTGTTCCTAGTCATAAGGCTCATGGTCTACAGGGCTGTAGTAATACCCACCCTCCTGTATGGCTCAGAGACATGGACCATGTACAGTAGACACCTCAAGTCGCTGGAGAAATACCACCAGCGATGTCTCCGCAAGATCCTACAAATCCCCCGGGAGGACAGATGCACCAGCATTAGCCTCCTCGACCAGGCCAACATTCCCAGCATTGAAGCACTGACCACACTTGATCAGCTCCGCTGGGCAGGCCACATTGTCCGCATGCCAGACACGAGACTCCCAAAGCAAGCGCTCTACTTGGAACTCTTTCACAGGAAATGAGCCAAAGGTGGGCAGAGAAAACGCTACAAGGACACCCTCAAAGCCTACCTAATAAAGTGCAACATCCCCACTGACACCTGGGAGTCCCTGGCCATAGACAGCCCTAAGTGGAGGAAGAGCATCCGGGAGGGCGCTGAGCACCTCGAGTCTCATCGCCAAGAGCATGTAGAAATCAAGCGCAGGCAGCGGAAGGAGCGTACGGCAAACCAGTCCCACCCTCCCTTTCCTCCAACCACTGTCTGTCCCACCTGTGACAGGGACTGTGGTTCTCATATTGGACTATTCAGCCACCTAAGGACCTCATTTTAAGAGTGGAAGCAAGTCTTCCTCGATTCCGAGGGACTGCCTATGAGAGAGAAGAGATTAACAACAGCCAACAATGAGAAAAGGGCCATTGGGCCCATCAAGCTCAAGCCTCTGGTAAATCAGATTGTAGTCCCCGCCTGCTGGGAAGATGCAGTCTTGAACGGCTCATGTTTGTGGAGGGTGATCAGAATGTAAACTGCTGCTGTTCCCAGGTCTGACGGGGAAGCTGTACTCTGATCCACCCGAATGATGCTACCGGAACCTAGAGGGTACAACTATCGGGGCAGACCCGGGCTCTTCTCCAGAAAGGAGAAGACAGGGAAATGACCTGATTACGAAGGGATTTGATCGGGTAGATGTAGAGAAGATGTTTACTCTTGTGGGAAGCCAAAACTCGGGGTCATAAATATAAGATAGCCACTAATAAATCCAATAAGGAATTCAGGAGAAATGTCTTCATCCAGACAGTGGTTCGAATGTGGAAATCGCTACCATATGGAGTGGTTGAAAAGAAGAAGGACTTGCATTTATATAGCACCTTTCACAATCACCGGACATCTCAAAGCGCTTTGCAGCCAATGAAGTATTTTCGAGTGTAATCACTGTTGTCATGTCGGAAATGCAGCAGCCAATTTGCGCACAGCAAGCTCCGACAAACAGAATTGTGATAATGACCCAGCTGAATTATTTTTGTTATGTTGATTGAGGGATAAATATTGGGATACCTCCCCTGCTCTTCTTCGAAATAGTGCCCTGGGATCTTTTATATCCACCTGAGAGTGCAGACAGGGCCTCATCCAAAAGACGGCACCTCCGACAGTGCAGCACTCCCTCAGCACTGCACTGGTTGGTTGATTGATGTTCTCAAGTCTCTGGAGTGGGACTTGAACCCATAACCTTCTGACTCAGAGGCAAGTGTGCTACCTACTGAGCAACAGCTGACACTGGTTGAGGCAAATAGCAAAGATGCATTTAAGGGTAAGCTGGAGAAGTACATGAGGGGGAAAGCAATAGAAGGTTGCTCGGGTGAGATGAAGAGGGTTGGGAGAAGGCTGGTGTGGAGCGTAATCACCGGCACGGACCTGTTGGGCCAAAAGGCCTGCTTCTATGCTGTAAAATTCGATGTAATTCTATGAAATACCTCCCTCCCCCACCCACTTTCTATGTTATCTCTTTATTCCTCACCAGATCTCCATCGCTCCTTTCCTCACTGATCCCCTTTCCTTCCTATCTCCCTCTCTCCTTGTCTCTTTTCCAGGATCTCTCACCTCACTCCCGGGAAGTCACTCCTACCTTCTTGGGATCTATCTCACTCCCTTCCAGGATCCATTTCCATCCCTCCCTCCCCAGATTGCTTTCCCTCTGTTGTTCCCTGGATTTCTCTCTCCCGGGATTTATCTCCCCTTCACTAGGGTCTCTCCCTCTCGTTATCCCACTCTCTCCCTCGCTCTCTCTCCCCCTCCCGAGAACTATCTCTCCTCCTCTTCCAAGGCCTCTCCCTCCCTCCCTCCCTGGACCTCCCTCTCTCTTTTTCTCTCTCTCTCTCTCTCTCTCTCTCCGCCTCGCGCTCTCTCCCCCTCCCGGAATATTTATCGTCTTCTCATCCAGGGTCTCTCCCTCCCTCCCTGGACCTCCCCCTCTCTTTCTCTCTCTCTCTCTCCATCGCTCTCTTTGCCCCTCCCTGGAACTATCTTTTTCCTTCTCTTCCAGGGTCTCTCCCTCCCTCCCTGGACCTCCCCCTCTCTTTCTTTCTCTCTCTCGCTCTCTCCCCATCGCTCTCTTTGCCCCTCCCTGGAACTATCTTTTTCCTTCTCTTCCAGGGTCTCTCCCTCCCTCCCTCCCTGGACCTCCCCCTCTCTTTCTTTCTCTCTCTCTCTCTCTCTCTCTCTCTCCATCGGTCTCTTTGCCACTCCCTGGAACTATCTTTCCTTCTCTTCCAGGGTCTATCCCTCCTACCCACCATGGATCTTCCACCCCCCCCCCTCCCGGGCCCCCCTGACCTCTCCCTGCCTTACGGGAATGTGTCTTTCTCTGACAGCTATGTGGTGCGAGTTCGAGCTGTAGTGATGACCCGCGACGACTCCAGTGGGGGCTGGGTGCCACTGGGAGGAGCCGGCCTCAGTCAGGTCATGATCTGCAAGGTCGCCCGCTCAGAGGGGAGCAGCCGGGGTGGCTTCCTGATCCGTGGAGAGCGTCTCCGGGACCAAGCGGTAAGTGGTCACATGACGGGCAAGACAAAGAAAGGGCCCAGGTCTCAAAGTGCCCTCTTAAGGGTTGGTGACGTTCCCAAGGAAAATGGCAGAAGTGTCTCCACCTTCGTCAAAGCAAGAATTCTTGTGAACAGACAGGTCCCAGGTGTACGTTCTTGTCGGATCCTGCATTCCTGGTGGGACCGAAATTATAACCCATGGTTAAATAGAAAGAACTTGAATTTACCTTTCAGAACCTTGGATGACCCAAAACACTTTACAGCTAACTTTTGGAGTGTAGTCACTGTTGTAATGTAGGAAATGCGGCAGCCAATGTGTGCACAGCAAGCTCCCACAAACAGCAATGTGTTAATAAGAACATAAGAAATAGGAGCAGGAGTACGCCATTTGGCCCCTCGAGCCTGCTCCGCCATTCAATAAGATCATGATTGATGTGATATTGGCCTCAGCACCACTTCCCTGCCCGCTGCCCATAACCCTTGACTCCCTTATCACTCAAAAATCTGTCTATCTCCGCCTTAAATACATTCAATGACCCAGCCTCCACAGCTCTCTGTGGCAGAGAATTCCATAGATTCACGGCCCTCTGAGAGAAGAAATTCCTCTTCATCTCCGTTATGAATGGGCGGCCCCTTATTCTGAAACTATGGCCCCTAGTTCTAGATTCCCCCACGAGGTACCAGATAATCTGTTTTTTGTTATGTTGATTGATGGATAAATATTGGACCCAGGACATCGGGGATAACTCCCCCTGCTCTTCTTCGAAATAGTGCCACGGGATCTTTTACATCCGCCTGAGAGGGCAGATGGCGCCTCGGTTTAACGTCTTGTCCAAAAGGACCTGCTCGCGTTGTAACCCATGAGCCAGTCGTTGGAGAGGGTCGCAGGAATGGCCCTCGGTAACTGAGCTTGGTGTGACGGACATTGCAGCCATTCGCCCTCACTCTGTCACAGGGCTGGTGTGGCAATGGTGGCACCCAGTCTGTGCCAAGGGATCACCTCCAGCCCTGCCAGCCAGTGACTACACCTGAAAACCTCCAGTCACCAGCCTGCCAGGACCTAGGCCCCAAGTTTGTCCATCACTGGGCACCGTTTTTTTAGGCGCCCAGTGAAATTTTTGGCGCCAAAGCTCCGTTTGAAATTCCCCAATGTCGGTGCGCCGGTGTCTACTACCAGCACCAGAATCTACCGTTGGTGTACCTGCAAAAGAAGGTTGTGTGCCATTTCTGCGCATAAGACAAACTCTCCCCGCAAATTAAATTTTTCAAACCAGCGCACAGACCCTAGAAACACCGTAAGAAAAACCCATACCTGCAGTTCGAAAATCCGCGCTCCTATCGCTGGCCGAAGGGACTCCACCTATCTTATAAATAAACCTACGGTAATTTAAAAACAAAATATTAACTATATGCAAGTATAACATTAAAAATAAATATAAACTTATTCTGAGGAATAAAGCAACAGGCCAGTTAGAATCTGACACCCAATCATATTCGCTGATGAGGAGGAATTTCTTCTCTCCGAGGGTCGTAAATCTGTGGAATTCTCTACTCCAGCTGTGCAGGCTGGGTCATTGAATATATTTAAGGCGGAGATACAGATTCTTGAACTACATGGGAGTTGAGGGTTATTGGGAGCGGGCAGGTAAGTGGAGTTGAGCCCAAGATCAGATCAGCCATGATCTTATTGAACCTTGCAAGCTCGAGGGGCCAAATGGCTTACCCCTGTTCCTATTTCTTATGTTCTTATATCCGATCCTCCCTACATGTTCAATCCTCCCTCCATGTCCCATTCCCTCCGTATCTGATCGTCTCTCCATGTCCCATCGTCCTTCTGCATCCCATTCTCCCTCCATGTCCTAGTGTCCTTCTGCGTCCCATTCTCCCTCCGAGTCCCATCGTCTTCGATGTCAAAATTTCAGACCTGAGATTGATAGATTTTTGTTCAGTAAGGTTATTGGGGGTTATGGAACCAAAGTGGGTAGATGGAATTAAGGTGCAGATCAGCCATGAGTTAATTGGATGGAGGAACAGGCTCAAGTGGCTGAATGGCCTCTTCCTGTTCCTAGGTGTCCAATCCTCCCTCCACCTCTGGCCTTTCTCTCCTCTGTTTCACTGGGATTGAGAGATTAAGGAGGAAAAGTCAGTGTATTAGGATATTAGCCTACAACAAGATAATCGGTTCTCCAATATTGTTGCGTGTATTTAATGGAAGAAAGGATTGTATAAGATAGAAATGATCTCCTGATTTAAGGACATGGCTTCTGTGGTAACGATGCGTGGGAGGACTGACCAGACAGAGTCTCCAGTACTCACTCCGTTCTCCCTCCTACAGATGATCCTGGAATGTGGCCTCAAGAGAGACCTCATTTACAACAAGGTGAATCCCATCTTTCACCACTGGAAGGTAGATGATGACAAGTTTGGCCTCACGTTCCAGAGTCCTGCTGATGCAGTCACCTTCGAACGGAGCATTCAGACCGCCATTGAGGAAATGGCAGAAGGTAGGAGCAAGCGCTGACTTCTTCGATTTCCACAACACAGCTTGATAAACGTGAGACTAGTCATCCCGCTCCTCTAGTGGCTCGGTATTGGGCCCCAGTCTAAGGGCCCAGTGATAGTGTTTGGCTCCCAATCTAAGGTCCAGTGATACAGAGTTGGTCTCCCAATGTAAGGCCCAGTGATACAGATTTGGTCTCCCAGTGTAAGGCCCAGTTATTCAAAGTTGGTCTCCCAGTATAAGGCCCAGTGATAGTGTTGGTCTCTCATACTAAGGCAGAGTCCTAGAGTGTTGGGCCCCAGTCTGAGGACCCAGTGATACAGTGTTGTTCACCCAGTGTAAGACCTAGTGATACAGAGTTCTCCCAGTGTAAGGCCCAGTGATACAGAGTTCTCCCAGTATAAGGCCCAGTGATACAGAGTTGGTCTCCCAGTGTAAGGCCCAGTGATACAGAGTTCTCCCAGTATAAGGCCCAGTGATACAGAGTTGGTCTCCCAGTATAAGGCCCAGTGATACAGAGTTCTCCCAGTATAAGGCCCAGTGATACAGAGTTGGTCTCCCAGTATAAGGCCCAGTGATACAGAGTTCTCCCAGTGTAAGGCCCAGTGATACAGAGTTCTCCCTGTATAAGGCCCAGTGATACAGAGTTGGTCTCCCAGTGTAAGGCCCAGTGATACAGAGTTCTCCCAGTATAAGGCCCAGTGATACAGAGTTGGTCTCCCAGTGTAAGGCCCAGTGATACAGAGTTCTCCCTGTATAAGGCCCAGTGATCCAGTTAGAAGCATGTCTCAGCAGGCAGAACAAAAAAACAGCTTGGGACCAAGAATGGTATTCGAATAGGAGCTCTTCACTTATTGTACTGAAGCCCTGATTCCTAATTTCATCTCATTGTTTTCTGTTGCTGGAGAACGAAAGGGAGAGGGAACAGCATTAAATGCCAGCTCAGACAGCCTGCTACAGCTGGGTTAGTTGTAAGTAGAAGTCTAAAGAGACATGGAACAGCAAGTCTTCTGCCGTTATTGTGAGTCTAACACCACGGCAAACTCCTTGGACTGGGAGTTCAGCACTGTACCACTGGGCCTTGGTCACATGTCCTGCACTTGGTTAAACCAAGGTTCACGGTTGACAAGGTGGGCCGGACTGTGCGGTGGGTGATAACGGCAAACTAGCAGCATTCGCTGCTATTGCCCCTGTGAAACTGACCACAAATTCAGGATGTAGTGCACGCGCAGCCGAACGCGGAAATCCTGAAGTTGCGGTCGGTCATTTACTGCTAAAAGTTAGACCTTGTTGCATTAGGTGTCCTTGGTTTTTTTTTAGCAGTGTATTGATTGCTAAACAAATGCAGCAGTCCTGAAAAAACAATTTTAATTTTGTGGAGCGTCAGATTTCTCCATTATGATAAAAATTACAATTTTGTTAAAAAATAAAAACATTTTAATTAATATTTTTTTAAAGTTTGTTCATATTTATGTCAGCTTCTACCTTATCCCCATGTGAGAGCCCCAATCTTTGTTTATCTTTCTGTAAAATTTTTTTTAAAGTCAGGATAAAAGCAGGTTCTCATTTCCTGCTTCCCGGTCTGTGAGAATGCTGCAAAGTGATTGGCTGCTTAGACAGTCTCTTGATGTCACAGCAGGTCGCGTTAGGGATTCCCCACTATGGAGCGCCCCAGTCCCTTATGCATGGAAAAAGATCAAACTTCATGCCAGAGAGATCACGAGATTTCTGTGGGCAGCTTTCTTCAGGACCAGCGGCAAAACGCCTTTGCTTCACCGCTGAGCGTTAATTCCGAGTCATCGGTGTCTTTAAGCTCGGCCAATTTAAGAAAAGCTGCAGCCTTGTTAGTGAGGATTATCATAAGCCTCTTTTTTGGGACCTAAATTTGTGATTAAACTGGAAGCTGAGATGCCATTGGTTTAACTATCTCGAAACATGGACCTTGCTCTGATCTGTCGGGGAGTTATTACTGCACGGGGTGAAACGGAAAACACCACATAAAGACCCTCAATTAGATTCCAGCCTGTGTCTCACTCCCGGGTATCTGTTATTCTATATATAAACCCCCTGAACCTCTCGATTAGATTCCAGCCTTAACTCACTTCCGGGTATCTGTTATACTATATATAAACCACCCGAACCCCTCGATTAGATTCCAGCCTGTAACTCACTCCCGGGTATCTATCATTCTATATATAAACCCCCCGAACTGCGATGAGCTCCCATGCTGTAACTCACCCCTGAGTATCTTTCATTCTATATATAAACCCCCCGAAGCCCTCGATTAGATTCCAGCCTGTAACTCACTCCCGGGTATCCGTTATTCTATATATAAACCCCCCTGAACCCCTCGATTAGATTCCAGCCTGTAACTCACTTCCGAGTATCTTTCATTCTATATATAAACCCCCTGAACCCCTCGATGAGCTCCCAGGCTGTAACTCACTCCCGGGTATCTGTTATTCTATATATAAACCCCCCAAACCCCTCGATTAGATTCCAGCCTGTAACTCATCCCTGAGTATCTTTCATTCTATATATAAACCCCCCCGAACCCCTCGATTAGCTCCCAGGCTGTAACTCACTCCGGGTATCTTGTCACTGTGACTTTAACCCTCCCGCTCGGTGCAGGGTAGCGATGTCTCTGTATTGTTCTGACCTTACCCGCTCGTCTCTCGTTACATTCCCACAGGTTCCCTGACCTCCTCTTCCTCGAGTCAGGGCGAGGTGGATGCTGTGGAGGATATCGCTGCAGTAAGTAAGGCCACAGAATGACACCATCTCTTTACTGTCTCTGCTGTCCTATCTTTGTGTTCACTTAGCATGCGGGCATCGTTGACAAGACTGGCATTTATTGCCCATGCCTAGTTGCCCTGAGAAGGTGGTGGTGCTGGGAGTTCTTTAACTGCTGGTAGCGGTTTGATCCAACTGAGCAACTTGCAAGACCACTTTCGAGGGCAGTTAAGAGTCAGTAAGGTTGGTGTGGGATTGGAGTCAGGTATAGGCCCAGACTGGGTAAGGACTGTGGCTTCTCCCCCCTAAAGGATGTTGGTAAACCAGTTGGTGTTTTTAAAAGAAAGACTTGCATTTATATAGCGCCTTTCACGACCACTGAACATCTCAAAGCGCTTTACAACCAATTAAGTACTTTTGGAGTGTCGTTACTGTTGTCATCATCACAGGCGGTCCCTCGAACGAGGATGACTTGCTTCCACGAGTTCACAGGTGTTTCGATGAAGGACCCGATGTTCCAGTCCTGAACTCCAGTTTGAGGGGGTGGAAGATGCCTGTGCGTGAATTTTTTAACGTGTGGTGGCCAGCCACGGGCTTGACAGAGCTAGGTCTTGGTCCAGTGGCAAGGGTTGAACCAAGATGACTGGAGACCTGCTCTGCTGCACGGACCTAGCGCCCACACGTATCGCAGCGTGGGCTGGGCCCGTGCTGCCCCTGGGCCCTCGGCTCTTCTGGGCCCCGTACCCTCATCTGTCGCACCTCCGCCACGATCTCTCGCCGCTCTTCTGCCACAAACATTCACCGCATCTCGCCACAAATACTCGCCGCGACCTTCTCACTCCTCTGTACCTGGGTCCTCCGATGTTCCTGCCCACGCTCCAAAACGGCGACCGGGGTTTTGATGACGTCACCCAGTAGCCCATCTCAAAATCGTCACACACTTGGAGCAGCTCGCACTGGAGGTTGGAGTGGTATGCCGCTCCAGCTCTTTTATATACTGGTGTAATGTGGGAAATGCAGCAGACAATTTGTACACAGCAAGCTTCCACAAACATTAATGTGATAATTACCCAATAATCTGTTTTTGTTATGTTTGTAATGTCCCTGCACCATACTACAAACTCACACGAGGCATGTACTGCAGACACGGTCACTACGTGACCTGAACCTTTATTCCCAGGACTGAGGAGTGCTGACCCTGGGTGGGACCTCCCCTTTTATACCTGGAAACCCAGGTGAGGAGTGTCTCCCACAAGTTCGCCCCCTGTGGTCAGGGTGTGCATTTCTAGGTACATTGTACAGGAGTTGCATGAAGGTTATAGTTACATGAAGATTACCGTTGCATGATGGTTACATACATGACATCACCTCCCCCCCCTACGTCTTTTTGTGTCAAAGGTTAAGTCTATCAGGTCGACGCTCTCTCGTGGAGCGCCGCAGTTGAGGCCCTGGTGGCTGAGCCTCGGCACGCGTCTCTGTCACCTGAGGTGATTCCGGCCTGTCCGGGCTGGCCGCAGGGACTGTATATGCTGTGGAATGTCCTTGTTGCTCGTCCACTGGCAGTGGTGTGGGTGACATCTCATGCTCTTCTTCAGGTTCCTCCGTGTCTTTTCTTTACTTGGTCCAACTGTTTGCGGCATATCTACCCATTGTTTAGTCTGACCACTATGACTCTATTCCCTTCTTTGCCAATTACTGTGCCCTCAAGCTACTTGGGTCCCAAAGCATGGTTAAGAACAAATACCGGGTCATCCCTTTCTATACACCTCCCCCTTGAGTTTCAATCATGAAACTCGGTTTGGGACTGGCGCTTGCCCTCAACAATGTCTGCCAGGGCTGGGTGAATGAAGGACAGCCGCGTTTTAAGCGTGTGTTTCATGAGGTGTTCCACTGGCGGGATTCCCGTGGGCGAGTGTGGGTGGGACCTGTAGGCCAGCAGGAGGCGCGATAGGCGGTACTGAAGGGAGGGTCTTTGGATGCGTTGCATGCCCTGTTTTATGACTTGGACCGCATATTGCGCCTGGCCATTGGAAGCCGGCTTGAACGGCGCTGTCCGGACGTGTTTGATACCATTGCCCGATATAAACTCCTGGAATTCATGGCTGGTGGATCGCGAAAACCGGACGCAGACTCTCCACGGTGATGGATGTCGTGCACGATCCATTTCGAGTATGCATCGACAACGATCAGGAACATTTTCCCCATGAACGGGCCCGCATAGTCTACGTGAATACGTGACCATGGCCTGGTGGGCCAGGGCCATGGGCTGAGTCGGGCCTCCCTGGGGGCATTGTCCAGCTGGGCACACGTCGTGCACCTGTGAACCCAGTGTTCCAGGTCTGAGTCAATCCCCGGCTACCATACATGTGACCGGGCAATGGCCTTCATTAACACGATGCCTGGGTGCTCGCTGTGGAGTTCCCTGATGAACGCTTACCTGCCTTTCTGGGCCATGACTACCCAGCTGCCCCACAGCAGGCACTCGGCTTGGATGGAGAGCTCATCCATCCGTCTCTGAAACGGTCTGACCTCCTCAGGGCACGCTATGTGTGCGGGTGCCCAATCCCCAGTCAGGACACATTTCTTTATCATGGATAGGAGGAGGTCTCTGTTGGTCCAGAGTTTGATCTGGCGGGCTGTGATGGGGGAGCCTGTGGTGTCAAAAGCCTCAACGGCCATGACCATCTCAGCGCTTTGCTCCGCTGCCCCCTCACTGGTGGCCAGTGGGAGCCTGCTGAGCGCGTCAGCGCAATTTTCGGTGCCTGGCCGGTGCCGTATGGTGTAGTCATACGCAGCCAGCGTGAGAGCCCATTGCTGTATGCGAGCTGACGCATTGGCATTGACAGCCAGTTTTTTACAGGGGTCATACAAAGTCAACGGTTTGTTAGAACACAGCAGGTTCCTCGCCGTATTGAAAGCCCGTTCTTGACAGTCCCCCCAAAGCCATCCACAACCTTTACGCAGGAGCATGTGTAATGGCTCCAACAATGTGCTTAACTTCGGCAGAAAGTTCCCGAAATAGTTCAAAAGTCCCAGGAATGATCGCAACTCCGACATGTTGCCGGGCCGGGGCGCCCAGCGGATCGCCTCCGTTTTTGATTCAGTGGGCCGGATCCCGTCTGCGGCAACCCTCCTGCCCAAAAACTTGACCTCTGGGGCCAAAAACACACACTTGGCCTTTTTCAGCCGCAAGCCTACCCGGTCCAGTCGGCGTAGCACCTCCTCCAGGTTGTGGAGGTGTTCCTCGGTATCTCGACCCGTGATAAGGAAGTCGTCTTGGAATATGATTGTTCCAGGAATGGATTTGAGCAAGCTTTCCATGTTTCTCTGAAAGATAGCGGCCACCGAACGAATGCCAAACGGACACCTGTTGTAGATAAATAATCCCTTGTGCGTCGTGATGGTGGTCAGAAGCTTGGATTCTTCGGCCAGTTCCTGAGTCATGTAGGCCGAGGTGAGGTCCAGCTTCGTGAACAGCTTGCCACCTGCCAGCATGGCATAAAGATCCTCCGCTCTCGGGAGCAGGTATTGGTCTTGCAGTGACACTCGGTTGATGGTGGCTTTGTAGCCGCCACAAATCCTGACCGAGCCATCCGCTTTAAGGACAGAAATGATGGGACTTGCCCAGTCGCTGAATTCAACGGCCGAAATTATGCCCTCTCTGAGCAGCCTGTCCAATTCACTTTCAATTTTCTCACGCATCACATACGGCACCGCTCTGGCTTTGTGGTGCACTGGTCTGGTGTCCAGAGTGATGCGTATCACTACTTTAGTGCCCTTGAACGTTCCGACACCGGGTTAAAACAGTGACCCGAATTTTTGTAGGACCTGTGAGCATGAACTTCGCTCCATGGATGAAATGGCATGCACATCCCCCCCATTTCCAATTCATCTCGGCTAGCCAACTCCTCCCCAAGACCGCGGGGACATTTCCCGGAATAATCCGGAGTGGCAGCCGGTTCTGTGATCCATTATATGTTACCACCAAGTTTGCACTGCCTAGCACTGGGATGATCTCTTTGGTGTATGTCCGTAGTTGCGTGTCAATGCGTTCCAGTGTGGGCCTGCTAGCTCTGTGTGGCCATAGTCTCTCAAATTGTTGGGCGCTCATAAGTGACTGGCTAGCTCCTGTATCCAGCTCCATGTGCACCGGGATGCCATTCAATAACACTTTCATCATCATGGGTGGCGTTTTAGTGTATGAGCTGTGGACGTCAGCCACGTGAACCCGCTGAACTTCAGCATCCATGGCTTTTTCCCAGGCATCCTTCATTGCAGACCCCTCATCTGGTTCCTCTGTCTCACAGATTAGCCTCGCCACAGCCTTTTTGCACATCCTGGCCAAGTGTCCAATGACGTTACAAATCCTACAGGTATATTGCTGGAACCTGCAGCTTTTCGCAGTGTGTCTACCCCCGCATCTCCAGCATGAGCTGAGATTGTTGTTAATAAAGGGATTGTTACCCGGCATTCCTCTCTGATTGCCCATTTGGTTGTTTCTAAGCACTCTGATGGTGGGTGTTAATAGTCCCATCGCGGGACGCATTGTTTCTCGTGATGGCGTGAATTGCCGATCCCCTTTCCATTGTCCCTGTTACGGGCCCACCCTAGAGTCTGTTGCTGCCTGGGCAGTTTCGAAATGCCCTTGCCTGCCTGCAGGGTCCCGAGCAGCGTTCACAATGTTAACTCCCTGGTCCATCGCCACGTTGGGACCAGGGCTGCGCGCGTAAATTAGCTTGGTCTCCTCTTCCCCTGCCATGAAGGTCTGAGCTATCAACGCCGCCCCTTCTAAAGTCAAGTCCTTGGCCTCTATGAGCTTCCTGAAAATTCCGGTATGATTAATGCCCTCAATGAAGAAATCTCTTAACATCTCCTCCCTGCAGGGTCTGTGAACTTACAGAGACTGGCCAAGCGCCGCAGGTCTGCAACGAAGTCCGAGATGTTTTGTCCCTCCCGACGCCGGTGTGTGTAGAACCAGTGTCAGGCCATGTGTGCGCTACTCGCCGGCTTGAGATGCTCACTGATCAGCTGGTTGAGCTCTTCAAAGGACTTGTCCGCTGGCTTTTGGGGTGTGAGCAGGTCTTTCATCAGCGCATACATCTGTGGTCCGCAGCTGGTCAGTAGATGCGCCCTCCGCTTGTCAGCCGCTGTCGCTCCCAGCCAGTCCTTCGTGACAAAGCTCTGCTGCTGGAGTCTTTCCACAAAGTCGTCCCAGTCCTCGCCACACAGTAACGTTCCTCTGTGCTACCGGTGGCCATCCTCGTGGTTCGGTGATTCCCATTTCTCGTCACCAAATGTAATGTCCCTGCATCTTACTACAAATTCACACGAGGCATGTACTGCAGACACGGTCACTACATGACCTGAACCTTTATTCCCAGGACTGAGGAGTGCTGACCCTGGGTGGGACCTCCCCTTTTATACCTGGAAACCCAGGTGAGGAGTGTCTCCCACAAGTTCACCCCCTGTGGTCAGGGTGTGCATTTCTAGGGTATAAGTACAGTGTACAGGAGTTGCATGAAGGTTACAGTTCCATGAAGATTACCATTGCATGATGGTTACATACATGACAATGTTGATTGAGGGATAAATATTGGCCAAGACACTGGGGATAACTCCCCTGCTCTTCTTCAAAATAGTGCCGTGGGATCTTTTATACCCACCTGAGAGAACAGACGGGGCCACAGTTAATGTCTCATCTGAAAGACGGCACCTCCAACAGTGCGGTGCTCCCTCAGCACTGCACTGGGAGTGTCGGCCTGGATTTATGTGCTCAAGTCCCTGGAGTGGGACTTGAACCCACAACCTTCTGACTCAGAGGCGAGAGCGCTGCCCACTGAGTCACGGCTGACACATAAAGTTAGTCCGACAGCTTCATGGTCACTTTTACTGATACCAGTTTTGTATTGACAGATATTTTTAAAGTCAATCCAAATTTTCAAACTGCCATGGTGGGATTTGAACTCATGGAGGGGGGGGGGGGGCGGGGGAACATTAACCCCAAAAACAGGTGGTTTGGGGTCAGGGGTCAGGTGGGTTCTGGGAACCCAACCTGCCCACTTGTGGTTTTAATGGAGGCAGCACGGGGTCCGGGAAATCAGCCAGCTCCCAGGAGACGGGTCGTCTCAATGTGACATGCCATTACAAATTTAACTCTGGCTGGTCGGGGTTCTCAGGCCCCGGGGAATCACCCAGCTAAAGTAAGGCGAGGACTGACGGATCCATGAGGTAAATGGTGTTCCAGTGTCCCTGGCTCACCCGCCCCGGGATGGGAGATCACTCCTGAGGCCTCTGCTCCAACTCCTGTCTTGAGGCCTTTGATTCCCTCCCACTCCCCACCACGAGGCCTACGATCACTCTCTAACCTCCCCTCCCCGAAGCGTCCGATCTACCCATCTCCCCCATCCCCCATCCCCCCTCCCCCTCCCCCTCCGGCCTTCGACCTTTGACCTGCCCTCTCCTGCACCCCATCGCATTCTCGCTCCTCCAACTCCTGACTCCCCCCCACCCCGCTCCCACCACGGATCCTCCTCTGGCCCCAATCAACATCCCCCACCCCCCGATGCTTCTCCGGCCCTGAATCACCCGTCTCCCCAATCCCTCCCTCCCTCCTCTCTGCGGCCTAGTGTTGCAGGCCTACCCGCCCACAGCCAGCCAATCTCTCCATCTGGCTTCGAAATGTTAATCGAGCCCTGCCGTTAAATTTTGCAAGGCCTACAGGAAACCCATTCTCCCGGGTTTCCCGACCGTTCCCTCGCACCCCGCTCCCGACCCGCCTCCAAATTAAAATTCCGGCTCTGCTCTCTCTGGATTAGTAGTCCAGGCCTCTTTCACAGATTCTTTCAGTGTTCGACAGGGCTCCTGCTCATTGGGCCTTGAGAAGAAAAACTCCCTGCCTACAGGCTTGAGCAGCATCATTGGAGGGCCTGTCGGGCGGAGACCAGGCAACAGGCCCTGGGAGGGAGAAAAACTCAGACTCTCGTCAACAAGAATAGGATTGGGAATGCCATGCTTGGCCTCAGTGCCCGTGAGCGAGGGACAGGATGCAGCAGCCCAGATCTCCTGCTGTAAGGATGCTGTAGTTGGGCCAGGGCAGGATTTGCTTTCAGTCTGATGGCTCCCATAGTCAAAGAGTGTCCTGGAACCCATTCGCAAAGGCCATCCGAACGAGGTACCCCAGTGGTTGCCTCGTGAGAGGCGGGGTGATGAAATGCGGGGGGGAGGGGTACAGACCAGGTTCGATGTCCCCTCGCCACGCCCATGTTCAATGGACGGTGTCAACACTGGGCGAGGTAGAGGAAAGCATCAGCCAGGGTCGCTGCTCCTGATCGCTGTTCCATTGTCCCTTTGCTGGGAGTGCCGAGTGTGCGGACAACTTGAGCCTTAGGGCTGGATTGTCCGGTGATGCCCGCCTCTGTTTTTGCCCTGGCAATGGCGGCAGTGAGCTGTTCTGGGCCGGCTTTCGGAGTCTGTTTTGCGGCTGCGCGGAACATCACCGCCCAGACAAGGCGATCCGAGCCGGTGTGCGACACCGGCTCAATTTTGGACTCTTGCCCAACCCATACGCGCCGCAGCGCCCCCTGC
Source organism: Pristiophorus japonicus (assembly GCF_044704955.1). Classification (NCBI taxonomy): domain Eukaryota; kingdom Metazoa; phylum Chordata; class Chondrichthyes; family Pristiophoridae; genus Pristiophorus; species Pristiophorus japonicus. The sequence goes on along the minus strand of NC_092002.1, from coordinate 16,838,048 downwards.
TGGGAACGCCTGTGAGGTCAGTTATGTCCACCTCAGGTAAGTGCGATTGTTCGTTCGTTTACATTTCTTTGCGATTTATGTTGTGGTGACGTGGGCTGTGCATTGGGAATGTTTTTGGTGGTATTTTTTTCATGGTTTCCCCCCCCCCTCCCCCCCCCCCCCCCCCGAGGCCTTTCTCTGAGCGATCTGAGCCCGGCTGTTTCGCTCGGGGATTTTCCCATGCTCAGCCGGCCTAGCGCCCCGAGAGAGGTGTCACCTCCCTTAGCGCAGCGCCCCACACTCAGGGCCCAGCCCCCCAATTTTGCTGACTGAGGCGCAAACTGTTCCCGGGCACAAACTTTACCGCCATTACCGCCCCGAAATCAGCAGGGCCGAAAATTCAGCCCTTTCGGTCTAAGTCAGTTCGGAACCATTTGGAACTGGTTCAGGCCCCCCTGCAAGTCTCCAAACACCCAGTGTAATTATTATTCACAACCGTGGATGCAGAATCAAACAGGGCCAGCGAGAGGACACTAATGGTTGGAACAGGAAAATTGTACAATAGTCAAATTTAAAGTGATGGCAAGAATTAAAGGGGAATATCACGGTAGGAGGACAACAATTCAGAAATCCTTAAAAGGTACTTCCACCTATTAGCAGTCTTTGCCAAGGCTGAATTTGGCAATCAAAATTAATGGAATAACAACACTTGTATTTATATAGCGCCTATAACGTAGTGAAACATCCCAAGGCCCTTCACAGGACTATTATGAGATTTTTTTTAAATTTGACACCGAGCCGCATAGGTAGAAATTAGCGCCGGTGACCAAAAGCTTGGTCAAAGAGGTAGGTTTTAAGGAGTGTCTTGAAGGAGGAAAGAGAGGCAGAGAGAGAGGGAGTTCCAGACTTGGGGCCCAGGCAACAGAAGGCACGGTCACCAATGGCTGAGCGATTATAATCAGGGATGCTCAGGAGGGCAGAATTAGAGGAGCGCAGACATCTCGGGAGGTTGTGGGACTGGAGGAGATTACAGAGATAGGGAGGGGGCGAGGGCCATGGAGGGATTTGAAAATAAGGATGAGAATTTTGAAATCGAGAAATTGTTTAACCGGGAGCCAATTTAGGTCAGCGAGCACAGAGAAACAAAAGACTTGCATTTATATAGCACCTTTCACTACTTCAGTACGTTCCAAAGTACTTCGCAGCCAATGAAGTACTTTTGAAGTGTAGTCACTGTTGTAATGTAGGAAATTCGGCAACCAATTTGTGCACAGCAAGCTCCCACAAACAGCAATAGGATAATGACCAGATAATCTGTTGTAGTGATGTTGGTTGGTCAGGACACTGGGGAGGGCTCTCTGGCTCTTCTACGGGATAGTGCCATGGGTTCTGAGAGGGCAGCTGTGGCCTCGGTCTAACGTTTCATGCAAAAGGCAGTACTTCCTACAGGGCAGCTCTCCCTCAGCGTCGGCCTAGATCTTTGTGCTCAAGTCGTTGGACTTGCACCCACAACCTTCTGACCCAGAGTTCTACCACACTGAGACACGGCAGTAGATGGTGGAGGAGCTTTGATGGATCAGGAGGTGAACCACCCATTGCAGAGTCCTAAAGCTCCACCCTGCCATTGTTGATATGGCTGGGCTCTGTTAAGTGTCTGGTCAGTGGTAACTCCCCAGGGTGCTAATGGTAGGGGAACTTGGTGATGTTGGTGCTGTTGAAGGTGAGGAGGAGGTGAGTGGGCCACCGTTGCTGAAAATGGTCATTGCCTGGCACTTCGTTGGCGCAAATGTTAGCTGCCACGTGTCAGTCCAAGCCTGGGTGAGGTCCAGGGCTTATGCTGGGCTGCCATGGGCTAATTCAACAGTGACTGGAGGTAGACACTGTGGAATGGTCAGTGACCAGCCCCATGATGGAGGGAATATCTTTGATGAAGCAGCTAAAGACAGTTTGCATCTGCCATGATCTCGATTCGACGATTCTAATGCTGTCCGAGCCGGCTTCCCACCATGAACCCACACAACACTTGAGCTCATCCAAAACCCTGCTGCCCTTTTCCTAAATCGCACCCATCCCTTTCCTCCATCACTCTCGTGCCCGCTGACCTACATTGGCTCCCGGTCCGCAACGCCTCGCTTTTAAAATTCTCATTGTTGCTTTCAAATCCCTACATGTCCTCGCCCCTCCCTATCTCTGTAACCTCCTCCAGTCCTACAACCCTCAGAGATCTCTGCGCTCCTCCAATTCTGGCCTCTTGCACATCTCCGATTTTCAATGCTCCACCATTGCCTGGGCCCTAAGCTCCAGAATTCCCTCCATAAACCACTCTGCCTCTCTCTCCTTCTTTGACGCTCCTTAAAACCTACTTCATTGACGAGACTTTTGGTCACCTGTCCTAATATCGCTTTATGTGGCTCGGTGTGAAACCTTGTTTGATAATCGCTCCGGTGAAGCACCTTGGGACGTTTTACTACATTAAGGTACAGCCTTGATGACTGATGGTCTTTATGACTGTTGACCTTTATTGCAAGGGGGATAGAGTATAAACGCAGAGAAGTCCTGCTACAACTGTACAGGGTATTGGTGAGGCCACACCTGAGTACTGTGTACAGTTTTGGTCTCCGTATTTAAGGATTTGGAGGCAGTTCAGAGAAGGTTCACGAGGTGAGATGAGATGAGCGGGTTGACTTTGAGGATAGGTTGGGCCTATACTCATTGGAGTTCAGAAGAATGAGGGGTGATCTTATCGAAACAGATAAGATAATGAGGGGGCTCGACAAGGTGGATGCAGAGAGGATATTTCCTAAAACTAGGGCACATTGTCTCAGAATAAGGGGCCGCCCATTTAAAACTGAGATGTTGTAAATCAGAGGGTTGTAAATCTATGGAATTCTCTGCCCCAGAGAGCTGTGAAGGCTGGGTCATTGAATATATTTAAGATGGAGGTAGCCAGATTTTTGAGCGATAAGGGAATAAATGGTTATGGGGAGCGGGTGGGGAAGTGGAGCTGAGCCCATGATCGGATCAGCCATGATCGTATTAAATGGCAGAGCAGGCTCGAGGGGCCGTATGGCCTACTCCTGCTTCTATTTCTTATGTTCTTATATTCTTATGATGGCAAAATGCTTCGATGAACTGTGACATACGGAATGGATTCCTTATCGAGGACCCCACAGTATAACCTGAAGGTTCAAACGTTCCTCTCAAACAGTGGACAACCATCAACTATCTCAGAACCGGTCACAGTCGATGCTGTCACCTTCCCCATAGGTGGAAGATTAAAGCCTCCCCGTCATGTGACTGTGGAGCTCCTAATCAGACCCTGGAGCACATCATGGAGCTCTGCCCTCAGAGGGAATTCACAGGCAGCCTACAAGATAACCACACTGTTACACCGGGAGCTTTGGCCTGGATATCCGTGGAAAGAAGAAGACAACATTAAAAGTGCTATATAAATGCAAGAGGTTGTTGTTGCCATGGTGAGGTGTTGTTGCCATCTCTCTCGGCAAACCAGCAGGAGGGCACAGAGCACTTCTTGGACATCCCAACCTGCCTGGCATTTCTCAATCGGTCCTCCTCGTTGCAAACGAATCAATTTTGCTTATTGGGAAACCTATTGATGCCAATCGGGGTGCGGGCGACAAAAATTAATTATTGAAGGTAACTGGCACATTGCCCACTGAAGGCAACGTAGATTTTCATCGGCCGAAGGAAGACCCAGGAACAAGTGGACAGAAGGAGTTCCAAAATGGCCTGGAATAGAACATAAGAACCTAAGAAATAGGAGCAGGAGTAGGCCATAGAGCATTTACCTGAAACGCTGAGGGTATTTGGAAATGGCCTTCCTCCTGAAGGTCCACCCCAAGCCATGCTGCCCCACCCGTGTTGGACAGCGCCCAGCGTGCTCATCCCCCAGGAAGTGGTGTGGTGGTCTACGCACCCCCACCCCCCAGCCCCTTCACTCCTGCTGGATGTGTGAATGTAGCACTTGTCTGCTTCAGATGAGATCTTCTCCCGTTTGCCCAAAAGCATTTTTTCCTCATTTTATTTTTAATGATGGGCTTGTAATCGCGCTCGTACATGCCCGTGGGGATCCCCGCAAGTTCTGGGTTTAGGTATGCGAAGCGCATGCGCCCAAACCCGGCACTTGCGCTCCGTCAAAAAATCTTTTGATAGATCGCACGCATGCGAAGGAAAAGGGCCACTGCGGGCGGAGGTTTGGACACTCTGCCTGACTCCTGCCCAGCAAATGTCCTTCAAATTCTTACACTGGTGAAAGCAGGTGTAAGGCTTGCTTTTACCAGCGTAAGAGTTTTAACAAGCAGAAATATAAAATGTTATCACTTATTTATATGTTTTAAAACCTTGTCCATTAAGGTAAGTTTATTTTTAGCCCTGTTACAACATATACATTTATTTTTTCAAAAAAAAAATTTTTTGCATAAAATATTTAATTAAATTCCATTTCAATTAATTTTAAAAATGTAATGTGTTTTTATTTTAAGCGCTTGTGTGTTTTGGGGATATTCCCATTCATATTGTAGCAGCTCCGTACATACAGAACTCACCATAAGTATGAATGGGGATCGCCCTACTCTGATAGGCTGGGCCGGCCCACATGATCCCAGAGATCCGTACAAAACCTGTACCATCCTGGGATACGTGGGCCGCTTTGCCGAGAGCCCCAGGATCGCAAGTCGCCGAACCTTCGGGACCACTAGGTACATTTGTAGAAATTATTGCGGTCGGAGGCGTCCAATGGCAATGTCTGGGCCGATATTTCTGGTTGAGGGAGGAATGTTACCAGTCTCCTTTACCAAGATGGCTGCCATTCAGAAAGGCATTCTCCACTGCACTGTCACCTGGTGGACAGAGTTAGGAACTGCACTCCGCTTTTCCAGAAGGTGCTTTAAATCAGTTGATCAATGGTGTTATAATGTTAGGTGTGGTGTCCACTGAAATTATTCCGTGTCAGCTGTGGCTCAGCGAGTAGCCGCTTGCCTCTGTGAGTCAGCAGTTTGTGGGTTCAAGCACATAAATCTAGGATGACACTCCAGTGCAGTGCTGAGGGAGTGCTGCACTGTCGGAGGTGCCGTCCTTCGAATGAGATGTTAAACCGAGGCCCCGTCTGCCCTCTACAGGTGGATGTAAAAGATCCCACGGCACTATTTCGAAGAAGAGCAGGGGGAGTTCTCCCCAGTGTCTTGGCCAATATTTATCAACATAACAAATAAACAGGTTATCTGGTCATTATCACATTGCTGTTTGTGGGAGCTTGCTGTGCACAAATTGGCTGCCGTGTTTCCCACATTACAACAGCGACTACACGCCAAAAGTACTTCATTGGCTGTAAAGTGCTTTGAGACGTCCAGTGGTCGTGAAAGGCGCTATATAAATACAAGTCTTTCTTTCTTAATATTATAAGGTCATTAACAACAGTACCATCTACAGGTGCAGTAACATCGAGATATTCTGCCTGTAGGCTGAGTTGCGGTCTAAACATAGGAGGAAGTTAGTCAGCACCGATCTCCCTGCACTGCTCTGTCAGGTCCCGATTGTGCCTGTTTTCGGGCTGGAAATGGGGGCATGGCGGATGCCAAAACCAGCCGCCAGCTGCAGACAAGAGTGGCTTGACTGATGGAGGAGCCAGCGTGTGAAGAATGGGGAGTTTGACTGAGGTATCGAAGGGTTGTGGACATCCATGGAATTATACTCCAGCAAGTGTCAGCACCTTTAGAAGTGGAGCGAGAAAAAAAGGGGAAAATAAATACATTTTAGTGGGGGGGACCTATTTTGACTTTTGGCTGACCAACTGGCGGGGTGCACTGATTGGCTGCCAGCTTTGGGTGCGTTTAAGCCCCCCCCCCCCCCCCCCCGCTATTTTAAGTCCTCAGGATCGTGCTAGGGGGCAAGCTAAGTTGTGAGTGGGGTGGGGAGGTGGGGTCACGATGGTGATGTTGGGGGTCCGCTGGGCGGGCCACATTGTCCGCATGCCCGACACAAGACTCCCAAAGCGAGCGCTCTACTCGGAACTCCTACACGGCAAGCGATCCCTAGGTGGGCAGAGGAAACGTTCCAAGGAAGACCCTCAAAGCCTCCCTGATAAAGTGCAACATCCCCACCGACACCTGGGAGTCCCTGGCCAAAGACCGCCCTAAGTGGAGGAAGTGCATCCGGGAGGGTGCTGAGCACCTCGAGTCTCGTCGCCGAGAGCATGCAGAAAACAAGCGCAGGCAGCGGAAGGAGCGTGTGGCAAACCAGACTCCCCACCCACCCTTTACCTCATCTACTGTCTGTCAGAGACTGTAATTCCCGTATTGGACTGTTCAGTCACCTGAGAACTCACTTTTAGAGTGGAAGCAAGTCTTCCTCGATTCCGAGGGACTGCCTATGATGATGATGGGGGTCCCGGATGGAAGCAGTCCAGATTGTTTTGTGGGCTCCCCCTACTACTGCTGCACCAGGGTCCACAAACATAATTCCACCTTTACCATTAGTCGGCCTCAGCAGTTCCATTACCAGTGGAACCGTCCAGTTCTGACCTAAAATGGCAGTCGGGACCCTTTGATCAGCCATGATCTTATTGAATAGTGGTGCAGGATCGAAGGGCCAAATGGCCTACTCCTGCAACTATTTTCTATGTTTCTATTTATGTCATAGGGCCCAATTTCCATCTTAACATGGGCCTATCGCGGGAACAGGGGCCACCGGAAGTAGGCCCCTTTCAAAATGGCCGCATCGCCGGAGCCAACAGGGTGGTAAGGCTACTAACAACGGTTTTAAGCTACACGGCCGTGCAGCGCTCTATGTGACCCGTACAGCCGGTGAACTGGCTTTCAGATTGACAAAACGAGCACGCACAGACTTTTAAACGGGCTGCACAACCCGTTAAAGGGGCCACACAAGAATTTACAGGCAACATTGGCTATCAACACTATTTTGAGGCTGTTACTGCCACGTAAACGCCAGGCTAAGACAGTGAAAACCGACCACATGGAGGTTTGCCCACTGCCCATGAAGCTTTTTCAGCCATTGGATGCATTTAGTCACATGCCCTGCTTCTTTTGCCGTTGGATAGATTCAATCATGTGTCCCTACAGTAGGATTTGGAATTCCGAGGTGACTGTTACATTACCAATATACTGTCGCATGGAACTGAGGAACTGGGGGGGGGGGGGGGGGGGGGGGTTATAGAAATGGGGGGATAGAGGGGGGAGATAGAGAGAGGGGGCACAATGGGGAGTGGGGGATGGGGGGGCACACTGGAGAATGGGGGATAGAGAGATGGGCACACTGGGGAATGGGGGTAGAGGGGGGGGCACACTGGAGAATGGGGGATAGAGAGATGGGCACACTGGGGAATGGGAGTAGGGGGGTACACTGGAGAATGGGGGGTAGGGGGTACACTGGAGAATGGGGGCTAGAGAGAGGGGCACACTGGGGAATGGGGGATAGAGAGAGGGGCACACTGGGGAATGGGGGATAGAGGGGGGCATTGGGGGATAGGGGGATAGAGAGGGGGGCACTGCAGAATGGGGATAGAGAGGGGGCACACTGGGGAGTGGGGATAGAAAGGGGGGGCACACTGGGGAGTGGGGATAGAGAGGGGGCACTGGGGAATGGGGATAGAGAGGGGGGTACACTGGGGAGTGGGGGATAGAGAGGGGGGCACACTGGGGAATAGGGATAGAGAGGGGGGCATATTGGGGAGTGGGGATAGAGAGGAGGGCACACTGGGGAGTGGGGGTATAGGGAGGGGGGCACACTGGGGAATGGGAATAGAGAGGAGGGCACACTGGGGAATGGGGGATAACGAGGGGGCACACTGGAGAGTGGAGATAGAGAGGGGGCACACTGGGGAGTGGGGGTATAGAGAGGGGGGCACACTGGGGAGTGGGGGTAGAGAGGGGGCACACTGGGGAGTGGGGATAGAGAGGGGGCACTCTGGGGAGTGGGGATAGAGAGGGGGGCACAATGGGGAGTGGGGGTATAGAGAGGGGGGCACACTGGGGAGTGGAGATAGAGAGGGAGCACACTGGGGAGTGGGGGTAGAGAGGGGGGGCACACTGGGGAGTGGGGGTATAGAGGGGGCACACTGGGGAGTGGGGGATAGAGAGAGGGGCACACTGGGGAATGGGGGATAGAGAGGTGGGTACACTAGAGAATGGGGGATAGAGGGGGGCATTGGGGGATGGGGGTACATTGGTAAGTGGGAGATAGAGAGGGGGGCACTGGGGAGTGGGGATAGAGAGGGGGCACTGGGGAATGGGGATATAAAGGGGGGCACACTGGGAAATGGGGGTAGAGGGGATAGAGAGGGGGGCACTGGGGAATGGGGATAGAGACGGGGGCACCGGGGAATGGGGATAGAGAGGGGGGCACACTGGGGAGTGGGGGATAGAGAGGGGTCCACCGGGAGTGGGGGGAATTCGAGAGTTTAATTTTGAAGCATCCTGCCCTGTTGTCTCCCCTCCGTTCTGCACACTCGCCTCTGACCGTTTTGAATTCTCCTTGCTAGATGCACACAGACAGCGAGTCATCGTCCAATAGCAGGAAGGAGATGCTCCCGAAACACATCACCATAGTAACCAGCGAATCATCATCCAGCTGCTACATCACGTCACCAGCCTCCGACGAATTCCGACTCGGGCAGACGCAAGTGTCCGTGCATCCCAACCAGGTATAGAAACCAACCTCTTCAATACACAGGCCCCAGTATTGCCAACCTGCTCAACCTGGCTTCATCAGACAACCCCCTCATCTCAGGAATCAACCTGGTGAACCTTCTCTGAACTGCCTCCAAAGCAAGTATATCCTTCCTTAAATACGGAGACCAAAACTGTACGTAGTACTCCAGATGTAATCTCACCAACGCCCTGTACAGTTGTAGCAGGACTTCCCTACTTTTATACTCCGTCCTCTTTGCGTCTTCCACGACATTTGCTCCCGGACAGGAAGCGCATTCAGCCATCACTAGCCAATTACTGACATCAGAAGGTAAGAGTTAGGAGCAGGAGTCGGACATTCGGCCCCTCGAGCCTTGAATATACTCAACGACTGAGCATCCACAGCCGTCCGGGGCAGGGAATTCCATCTTGGCCGATTTGACCTGGTAACTGCGGCCGAGTCCCGCCTCCTGTTCAAGTGGCCACCATCGCAGATCTCCATGACGACCCACAGCATCGCTTGCAGCGTGCTGCCCTCCCAGGAGGCAAAGCGGCCAATCGCAGCGGGCCGGTCTGCGACAGACAGCTGCCTCGACCAATCGCAGCGTCCCACTAGGTGAGCGACAGCTGCCTCGACCAATCGCAGCGCAGTCAGAGATCAGCCCACCGGCAACGCGACAGACCAATGAAGCCAACGCTAAAAACTCCGACCAGTCACAACGCGTGGCTTTGCTCAGCTCAGCCCTGCCCCCACCACCCCCCCCCCCCCACCTCCCCGACACAGCCCCGATTCGCTGATCTAATGAAGGATATACTTGCCATTGAGGGAGTGCAACAAAGGTTCACCAGACTGATTCCTGGCATGGGTATATTGTCCAATGAGGAGAGATTGAGTAGACTGGGCCTATAATCTCTAGAGTTTAGAAGAATGAGAGGTGATCTCATTGAAACATACAAAATTCTAGCAGGGCTTGACAGGGTAGATACAGGGAGGATGTTTCCCCCTGGCTGAGGAACCGAGAACCAGGGGTCACAGTCTCAGAATAAGGGGTCGGCCATTTAGGACTGAGATGAGGAGAAATTTCTTCACTCAGAGGGGGGTGAATCTTTGGAATTCCCTACCCCAGAGGGCTGAGGAGGCTCAGTTGTTGAGTATATTCAAGGCAGAGATCGATAGATTTTTGGATATTAAGGGAGTCAAGGGATATGGGGATAGGGCGGGAAAATGGAGTTGAGGTAGAAGATCAGCCAAGATCTTATTGAATGGCGGAGCAGGCTCGAGGGGCCGAATGGCCGACTCCTGCTCCTAATTCTTATGTTCTTATGAGACACTGTGACAGACAGCTGAGTGAACCAATCGCTGAGCGGTATTGCCGCACACTGACCAATCGGAGTACTGCCGTAATAAAAACAGAAACTGCTGGAAATAATGAGCGGGTCAGGCAGCATCTGTAGGGAGAGAAACAGAGTTAACGTTTCAGGTCGGTGGCCCTTTGTCAGAACTGGGATTACTGCCGTGCTGTTTGACTCACGCCCATCGTTGCGTCGTGCCGCTTTGACGGACAATCGAGTTGGTCTGCTGCTGGGCTCTGGAAGCAATGAGAAATGTGCCACCGGAAGTTTCGAAAAAAAAATCGACACAACGTGAATGAAGTTTAATTCCACTCAGAACTGATGGATTTGCGCGAGTCAGCGTTGCCGTGGTCACTTTTAGTTTGGTTCGCGCCCTCCATCAGTGTCGGGAAGGATGGAGCCTGTTTATACAAGGCCCCGGATTGGGGAATTCTGGGATTTTGGCTCACTGCAGTGACACAGCTGAACCGCCAGGGGGAGCCGTGTCGGCCTTTTTCCGCACGGCCACCCGCTCCCAGCTGCCACCAGGGGGCAGGAGTGCGTAGCCCGGCCATTTCTGGGTCTGTGCTTGTGCTGATTGGGTGACGCTCAAAGGCCCAGATGACATCAGGAGCCCCTGACCCCTGTCATTAAATGCACCCCCGCCCCTAATTCCAGCTGATGAAAGTATTTCTGAAGATTGTGGGGGGGAGGGGTTGCATTGTAGAGGAGACTGAGTCAATTCTTGAAGCACAAATTGCATCTAATTGTGCACAGAAGGAGGCAGAATACAGACACCCTCTGGGATGCCCCTTCTGTTCCTTGTCCACAGATAAAAGAAAGACTTGAATTTCTATAGCGCCTTTCACAACCTTAGGACGTCCCAAAGCGCTTGACGGCCAATGAAGTACTTTTGGAGTGTAGTCACTGTTGTAATGTAGAACACGCAGCAGTCAATTTGTGCACAGCAAGCTCCCACAAACAGCTACGTGATAATGAGCAGATAATCTGTTTTTAGTGATGTTGATTGAGGGATAAATATTGGCCCCAGGACACTGGGGATAACTCCCCTGTTCTTCTTTGAAATAGTGCCATGGGATCTTTTACATCCAACTGAGAGAGCAGACGGGGCCTCGGTTTAACGTCTCATCCAAAAGACGGCACCTCCGACAATGCAGCACTCCCTCAGTACTGCACTGGGAGTGTCAGCCGAGATTTTTGTGCCCAAGTCTTTGGAGTGGGACTTGATCTCACTACTGCAAGTGGAAAAATCTAAACACAGATAGGGGTTTTGTGTATCTGTAAAGCTTGCACTCTCATGTTCCAAAACCAGGGAGCACATCTCCTGAAGTCCCAAGGGATCCCAGCATTCCTTGGGATTACTGTATATAAGCCGGCTCCTAAGGCCTGTTACTCACTCTGGAGTGTCTTAATAAAGACTGAGGTCACTGTTACTTTAACCTCCCTGTGTGCAGTCTCATCTGTGTTTCGAACACAACAACTGGCGACGAGTATACGAATTCAACGCAAAGATGCAGCAAACTGTGGGCATCCTGGAGAAGTTCTCGGAGGGTGAGGACTGGTTAGACCAGTACTTTGTAGCCAATGAGCTGGATGGAGAAGAATGCGCTGCAAAAAGGAGAGCGGTCCTCCTCACGGTGTGCGGGACACCGACCTACAGCCTCATGAAGAATCTTCTGGCTCCGGTGAAACCCACAGATAAGTCATATGGTTCGGGAGCATCTTAACCCGAGGGAGAGCGTGCTGATGGCGATCTGAAGGTCAGGAAGTGGCGAGCTACGTCGCCGAGCTAAGGCGACTTGCAGGAAAATGTCAGTTTGATGGCTACCCGGAGCAAACGCTCGAAGACTTTTTTGTACTGGGCATTGGCCACGAGACCATCCAACGAAAACTTTTGACTGAAGAGACATGGACCCTCAGTAAGGCCATTGCAATAGCACAGGTGTTTATGTCCACCAGTGATAACACCAAACAAATCTCTCAGCACACAAGTGCCAACAATGTTCATAAATTAACTGGAACTGTGTTTGCGAGCAGAAATGTACAGGGCAGAAACCACGAGTCTGCAACTGCCAGCAGGCCTCAGGTGATCCAGATGACTCAGAGTCCGCAACAAAGGATGAATGCAAGGCAATTCACACTTTCTTGGCGTTGTGGAGGCTTCCATTCAGCCTGTTCATGCCGCTTCAAAGGGTATGTTTGCAAGAGCTGTGGAACAATGGGGCACCTCCAACGAGCTTGCAAACAAGCTGCAAGCTCTGCAAAACCTGCTAACCACCACGTGGCAGAGTTGGTCCACCACGTGGTCCACCATGGTGGACCAAAGCAACTTCGAGCTCCGAGAGAGGAGGCAGATGCTGAAGTTTACACGGGGTGCACATATTTTTGACGAAATGTCCACCTATAATGCTAAATGTAAAATGTAAAATTGAATGGCTTACCCGTAGCCATGGAACTGGACACTGGCGCGAGCCAATCCATCATGAGTAAAAAGATGTTTGAGAGACAGTGGTGCAACAAGGCACTCAGACCAGTCCTGAGCCCCATCCACACGAAACTGAGAACGTACACCAAAGAGCTTATCACTGTCCTGGGCAGCGCCATGGTCAAGGTCACCTACGAGGGCACAGTGCACGAACTGCCGCTCTGGATTGTCCTGGACGATGGCCCCACACTGCTTGGAAGGAGCTGACTAGGCAAAATCCGCTGGAACTGGGATGACATTCGAGCGCTATCACATGTCGATGAGGCCTCATGTACCCAGGTTCTTAACAAATTTCCTTCACATTTTCAGCCAGACAGTGGAAACTTTTCCGGGGTGAACGTGCGGATCCACTTGGTCCCAGAGGCACAACCCATTCACCACAAGGCGCGTGATGAGGGAGAGAGTGGAAATCGAGTTGGACAGGCTGCAATGCGAGGGCATCATCTCCCCAGTAGAATTCAGCGAATGGGCCAGCCCAATTGTTCCAGTACTCAAAAGTGATGGCACAGTCAGAATTTGCGGCGATTATAAAGTAATTATTAATCGTTTCTCGCTACAGGACCAATACCCGCTACCTAAGGCAGACGACCTATTTGCGACGCTGGCAGGAGGCAAGACGTTCACCAAGCTCGACCTGACTTCGGCCTACATGACGCAGGAGCTGGAGAAGTTTTCGCAGGGCCTCGCCTGCATCAACACGCACAAGGGACTGTTCATCTACTTCAGATGCCCGCTTGGAATTCGGTCGGCTGCAGCAATCTTCCAGAGAAAAATGGAGAGCCTACTCAAGTCGGTACCACACACGGTGGTCTTTCAGGATGACATATTGGTCACGGGCCGGGACACCGTCGAGCACCTACAAAACCTGGAGGAGGTCCTCCAGCGACTGGATCGCGTAGGGCTGCAGCTGAAAAGGTCGAAATGCATCTTCATGGCAATAGAAGTGGAGTTTTTGGGGAGAAAGATCGCGGCGGACGGCATTCGGCCCACAGATGCCAAGACAGAGGCTATCAGGAACGCGCCCAGGCCACAGAATGTCACGGAGCTGCGGGCGTTCCTGGGACTCCTCAACTATTTTGGTAACTTCCTACCGGGGTTAACCACCCTCTTAGAGCCCCGACATGTGTTATTGCGCAAAGGTGAGAACTGGGTATGGGGAAAAAAACAAGTAATTGCTTTTGAGAAAGCCAGAAACATTTTATCCTCCAACAAGCTGATTGTATTGTACAACCCATGTAAAAGACTTGTGCTAGCATGTGATGCGTCGTCGTACGGAGTCGGGTGTGTATTACAACAAGCTAACGTTGCGGAGAAGTTGCAACCTGTCGCCGATGCTTCCAGGAGTTTGTCTAAGGCCGAGAGGGCCTACAGCATGATTGAGAAAGAGGCATTAGCGTGTGTGTTCGGGGTGAAGAAAATGCATCAGTACCTGTTTGGTCTCAAATTTGAGCTGGAAACTGATCACAAGCCCCTTACATCCCTGTTCGCTGAAAACAAGGGGATAAATACTAATGCCTCAGCCCGCATACAAAGGTGGGCACTCGCGCTATCAGCGTATAACTATACCATCCGCCACAGGACAGGCACCGAGAACTGTGCGGATGCTCTCAGTCGGCTACCATTGCCCACCACGGGGGTGGAAATGGCGCAGCCTGCAAACTTGTTGATGGTGGCGCAGCCCGCAGACTTATTGATGGTCATGGAAGTGTTTAAAAATGATAAATCACATGTCACGGCCCGCCAGATTAGGTCTTGGACCAGCCAAGATCCTTTACTGTCCCTAGTAAAAAAACTGTGTATTCAGGCAGACTGCCTGTTGTGGGGTAACCACGTAGTGCTACCAAAAAAGGGCAGGGAGACGTTCATCTCGGATCTCCACAGCACACACCCGGTATAGTAATGATGAAAGCGATAGCCAGATCCCACATGTGGTGGCCCGGTATCGACTCTGACCTAGAGTCCTGTGTACGGCAATGCAGCGTGTGTGCTCAGTTGAGCAACGCGCCCAGAGAGGCACCACTAAGTTTGTGGTCCTGGCCCTCCAGACCATGGTCGAGGATCCATGTCGACTATGCGGGCCCGTTTCTCGGTAAAATGTTCCTGGTGGTGGTGGATGCTTTTTCAAAATGGATTAAATGTGAAATAATGTCGGGAAGCACCGCCACCGCCACCATTGAAAGCCTGAGGGCCATATTTGCCACCCACGACCTGCCTGACATACTGGTCAGTGACAACGGGCCATGTTTCACTAGTGCTGAATTTAAAGAATTCATGACCCGCAATGGGATCAAACATGTCACCTCGGCCCTGTTTAAACCAGCCTCCAATGGGCAGGCAGAGCGGGCAGTACAAACCATCAAACAGAGTCTCAAACGAGTCATAGAAGGCTCACTCCAAACCCGCCTGTCCCGAGTACTGCTCAGCTACTGCACGAGACCCCACTCACTTCAGGGGTGCCCCCGGCTGAGCTACTCATGAAAAGGACACTTAAAACCAGGCTCTCGCTGGTTCACCCCAACCTGCATGATCAGGTAGAGAGCAGGCGGCAGCAACAAAATGTAAACGATGGTCGCACCACTGTGTCACAGGAAATTGATCTGAATGACCCTGTGTATGCGCTAAACTATGGACCTGGTCCCAAGTAGATTGCGGGCATGGTGATAGCTAAAGAAGGGAGTAGGGTGTTTGTAGTCAAACTAGACAATGGACAAATTTGCAGAAAGCACCTGGACCAAACGAGGCTGCGGTTCACAGACTGCCCTGAACAACCCACAGCAGACACCACCTTTTTCGAGCCCACAACACACACCCAAAGGGTCAACGACACCACGCCGGACTAGGAAATTGAACCCATCGCGTCCAACAGCCCAGCAAGGCCAGGCTCACCCAGCAGCCCTGCAGGGCCAACAACACGCCAGCCCAGCGAGGGCACAGCCAACACATCAGAACAGACATTTGTACCGAGGCGGTCCACCAGGGAAAGAAAGGCTCCCGACCGCCTCACCTTGTAAATAGTTTTCACTTTGACTTTGGGGGGGAGTGATGTTGTGTATCTGTAAAGCATGCACTCCCATGTTCCGCCACCAGGGAGCGCGTCCCCTGAAGTCCCAAGGGATCCCAGCATCCTTTGGGAGCACTGTATATAAGCCGGCCCCTAAGGCCTGTTCCTCACTCTGGAGTGTCTTATTAAAGACTGAGGTCACTGTTACTTTAACCTCCCTGTGTGCAGTCTCATCTGTGTTAGGAACACAACAGGGGAGTTTTTATTTATTTTGTTAGTTTCTGGAGGGAGAGGGCGGTGACTTAGAGTGAAATTCTGCCTCCCCCCACCGCCCCCCCCCCCCCTTCCCCTCGCCCCGGCCCCCCGGCAGGGACCCAGTGGATTGGATGAAGTGACGGACAGGATGGGTTCAGGCTGCAGTTTTCTGATAATACTGCTGGTGGCGGTGCTGAGAATATTGACAGGGACTCGCCATTGCCCTCTGCAAGTACTCGGTGGTACTGCAGCTGTCAACAGAGTCTATTCATGGGCAGGCAAGTCAAGCCTCGTCCGGAGGCCGAATATACATCATCTAATGGAAGAACCATTTGCTCATGAACCAGGAATGCGTTTGTCTTTCAAGTCTAACAAGGCAAGGCTCGAAGAGCAGAATGGCCCACTCCTGCTCCCATTTCTTATGCTCCAAGTCTGTAATAATGAGGCTGGATTGTAAGCCCCTTTAAGATATTGGGAAAGACAAAATTGTTCAGTCATTTCATAGAGGGAGGCCCATCGAGTCTGTGGCAGTTCTGTGGTCGAGCTACCCAATTATTCCCACTCCCTTGCTCCCCACAGCCCTGGAAATGTTTGCCCATTATTCAATCTCCTTTTGAAAGTTATAATTGAATTTGCTGCAACTACCGTCCAGCCAGCGCGTTCCAGATAGTAACAACTCGCTGTGTTTAAAAAATAAATAAAATTTAAAAAATCTCCTCAACCTTCTGCCATTTACCCTAAATCTGTGTCCTCTGCTTACCAACACTCCTCCCGCTGGAAACAGTTGTGTTTTTTTTCACCCATTTACTCTATCAATTCTCTCAGAAATATTTCAAAATGCTTCACCATCAATGAATCATAGAGCGGTTACAACACAGAAGGAGGCCATTCGACCCATCGAGCCCGTGCCGGCTCTCTGCTAGAGCACCTCAGCCAGTCCCACTCCCCCCCCCGCCCTTTCCCCCGTAATTCTAGAAATATTTTTCCTTCAGGTACTTATCCAACTCCCTTTTGAAAGCCGCGATCGAGTCTGCCTCCACCACCCTCTCAGGCAGCGCGTTCCAGATCCTAACCACTCGCTGCGTAAAAACGTTTTTCCTCACGTCGCCTTTGGTTCTTCTGCCAATCGCCTTGAATCTGTGTCCTCTGGTTCTCGACCCTTCCGCCAATGGGAACGGTTTCTCTCGATCTACTCTGTCCAAACCCCTCATGATTTTGAACACCTCGATCAAATCTCCTCTCAACCTCCTGAGAGGAGATTTGACTGACGCTGAGGTTCATTGACTTACCATGTGGGCAAACGCTGCGGCCATTTTGAGCCGAACAAGACCCAGTGAAGCTCTTCTCGCTGGTGTTGGTTCAGCGAGAAATGTCGGACTGGGTCATTGGAAGAAGTCCTTGCTCTTTGAATCGTACCGTGAGACCTCAGGCTGGTTATGGTAGCATAGTGGTTATGTCGAAACGGTGGATGCAGAGAGGATGTTTCCACTCATAGGGGAAACTAAAACTAGGAGACATAGACTCAGAATAAGGGGCCGCCCATTTAAAACTGAGATGAGGAGGAATTTCTTCTCTCTGAGGGTTGTAAAGCTGTGGAATTCTCTGCCCCAGAGAGCTGTGGAGGCTGGGTCATTGAATATATTTAAGGCGGAGATAGACAGATTTTTGAGCGATAAGGGAGTAAAGGGTTCTGGGGAGCGGGCAGGGAAGTGGAGCTGAGCCCATGATCGGATCAGCCATGATCTTATTAAATGGCGGAGCAGGCTCGGGGGACCGAATGGCTGACTCCTGCTCCTATTTATGTTCTTATTTTACTGGACGAGTAATCCCATTCTAACGAAGGGTCATTGATCTGAAATGTTAACTCTGTTTCTCTCTCCACAGATTCTGTCTGACTTTCCTGTATTTCCAGTATTTTCTGTGTTTATTTCAGATTCCAGCATCCGCAGTATTTTGCTTTTGTATTAGTAATCCAGATGCCTGGACTAATAATGCAGACCCAATAATCCCAATAGCAGCTGGGAATTTAAATTCAGTTAAATAAATTAAATAATTTTTTTTTAAAAAGCTAGTATCAGTCATGGTGACCATGAAATTACCGGATTGTTGTAAAACTTTTCCCTCAAATCCCCTCGAAACCCTCCCCCCCCCCCAATTACTTTAAATCTATGCCCCCTGGTTATTGACCCCTCTGCTAAGGGAAACATTGAGGTGTATAATTTTATACACCTCAAACAGGTCTCCCCTCAGCCTCCTCTGTTCCAAGGAAAACAACCCCAGCCTATCCAATCTTTCCTCATAGCTGAAATTCTCCAGTCCAGGCAACATCTTCGTAAATCTCCTCTGTACCCTCTCCAGTGCAATCACATCTTTCCTGTAATGTGGTGACCAGAACTGCACGCAGTATTCCAGCTGTAGCCTAACTAGTGTTTTATACAGTTCAAGCATAACCCCCCCCTGCTCTTGTATTCTAATAAAGGTAAGTATTCCGTATGTCGCCTTAACCACCTTATCTACCTGGCCTGCCACCTTCAGGGATCTATGGACCTGCACTCCAAGGTCCCTTTGTTCCTCTACACTTGTCCTACCATTTAATGCGTATGCCCTTGCCTTGTTAGCCCTCCCCAAATACATTACCTCACACTTCTCCGGATTGAATTCCATTTGCCACTGTTCTGCCCACCTGACCAGTTCATTGATATCCTCCTGCAGTCCACCGCTTTCTTCTACATTATCAACCACCTGGCCAATTTTTGTAACATCTGCAAACTGCTTAATTATACCCCCTACATTCAAGTCCAAGTCATTGATATATAGCACTAAAAGCAAGGGACCCAGCACTGAGCCCTATGGAACCCCACTGGAAACAGCCTTCCAGTCACAAAAACACCCATCGACCATTACCATTTGCTTCCTGCCTCTGAGCCAATTTTGGATCCAACTTGCCATTTTGCCCTGGATCCCATGGGCTTTTACTTTCGTGACCAGTCTGCCATGTGGGACCTTATCAAAAAGCCTTGCTAAAGTCCATATACACTGCATCGAACGCACTGCCCTCATTGACCCTCCTGGTTATCAAGGCCATGTGGGACCTTATCAAAAGCCTTGCTAGAATCCATATTCACCACACCAACTTCCGCTTCCTCTGCCCGCAGTTGACGACCCGACCGGCGCTGCACGGCAGCTTTGGCGACGAGGACGAGCTGGAGAGCGCCAACCCCTGCAAGGACCTATGGGTGGCCAAGGGCTACGAGGACTACCGGCGGGCCGTGGTCCGGGAGCGGGACGCCAACAAGATTGACCTGTGCGTGCACTTTGCCAAGGGCGAGCCGCGGGAGGGCGGGGGGCGCGGGGAGGGGGGCGGCAGCCCGGGCACCGAGTGCCCACTCAAGGAGGCCCGGGGCTCCCCGGGCTGCCGGGCGTCCCCCTCCTCGCCCGGCCTGCTGAAGAAGGCGGCCAAGGAGGCGGCGGGGGGCGTGGGGGCGGGCGGCGGAGGGGGGAGCGGCGGGGGGGCGGAGGAGGAGGAGGACTCCCGCTGCGTCTACTGCCGCGACGTCTTCCGCGACCGGGAGAACGGGCGGGGGCGCTGCCAGGACGCGCCCGACCCCATCGGGCGCTGCGTCCACCAGGCCAGCTGCATGTGGTGCGCCGAGTCCATGCTCTACCACTGCATGTCGGACTCCGAGGGTGACTACTCCGACCCTTGCTCCTGCGACGCCTCCAGCCGCCACTTCTGCGCTCGCTGGTTGGCGCTGGCCGCCCTCTCCCTCATGGCGCCCTGCATGTGCTGCTACCTGCCTCTCCGGGCCTGTCACCGCTGTGGCGAGAGGTGGGGCTGCTGCGGGGGTAAGCACAAGGCGGTGCGGTGAGCGGCCCGGGGGCTAGGGTAAAGGGGTGTCAGAAGCGAGGGCTCGGAACCCAGAAACAATAAGGCACTTTTGCAACCAAAAGCAGTCCTGCCAGAAGGACCTTGCAGCGATTAACGCGGTGTGACAGATTGGCATTTGGGCCGAACGAGGCCTAGTTCAGTCTGGAGACGGCCTGTTACCGATCTCGGCAGAGGAGTGCTGGTTTAACTATCCCAGCCCGTGAGGGGGGCACCGGGAGCTTACTTAGAAGTCAGTCTGTCTTGTGTGATACACTTAATTAAGGTGGTCCCTTGTAATGGCAATCAATTACCTACACACACCTCCCCCCCCACACAGGCTCATCCAGGCTTCATTCACCAAGTGAACACTCGCTCACATTCGGGAGGCCCGAGGTGTTTTTTTTTTAACCATTCATCCACATTTACACAGGGTAGCCCAGGTAGAAGGAGAAATTGAACCACCCGCACTTCAGCGGGAGAGTCTCGTTTGTTTATTTATTTATTTCCCCGAACTGGCTGTATAGAATGGACGCGTTCCTGTGTTAGGTTCATGAAAATTGAACATGGCGCATTGGAATAAGAGAAAATCAAACTTCCCCCCACCTCCCTCCCCCCCCCAACTTCCCCTTCCCCACCGACCCCCTCCCAACTCCCCCCTCCCCCACTCCCCCACAAACCCTCCCCCATCGACCCCCCCGACACCCCCACAAACTCCCCCACCAACCCTCACCCAACTCCCCCACCTACCCCCCCCCAAACTCCCCCACCAACCCTCACCCAACTCCCCCACCTACCCCCCCCCAAACTCCCCCACCAACCCTCACCCATCTCCCCCACCAAAACTCCACTTACCGAATTGTTTACATATTTGGATTCTATCTCATCTCACACATAAATGCAAACTTTCTCCCTTTGTACTGTCACGCCTATCTACCCACCTCTCCTGCTCTCTCATGTATAGAGGTTGTCTCTCTCTCTCTCACACACACATGTTCTACCTCTCACTCTCACACATATACTACCTCCCGCTCTCACACACATATTCTACCCCTGTCTCTCTATCATGCTTTCTCACTCACATTCACACACGTGCTCTACCTCTCTCTCACTCTCTCACTTACACACACTCTCTCACTCACTTACACAGACACTCTCTCACTTATACACACCCACTCTACCTCTCACTCTCTCACTTATGCGCACTGTCTCACTTATACACACACATGCTCTATTTCTCTCACTCTCTCACTTGCACACACACACACACATTCCCTCACTCTTTCACTTACACACACTCTCACTTACACACACACGCTTTCACTCTCACTTAAACACACTCTCACTCTCACACACACACACTCTCTCTCACTCATACACACACACTCTCTCACTCATACACACACACTCGCTCTCACTTACACACGCACACTCTCTCTCACTCATACACACACACACTCTCTCACTCATACACACACACTCGCTCTCACTTACACACACACACACACTCTCTCACTCATACACACACACTCGCTCTCACTTACACACACACAGTCTCTCTCATTCATACACACACACTCTCACTGTCTCACTTATACACACACATGCTCTATCTCTCTCTCTCACTCTCTCACGCACACACACACACTCTACCTCTCTCTGTCCCTCTCTTGCTCACTCTTTCACTCACGCACACCCATGATCTACCTCTCTCCCGACCCCCCCCACCCCCCAACACACATTCACATTCCAGCACTGGCTCCATTCAGATACCCAGACATTTCTGCGATTGTAAACCCGAGACCCAGAGTCTGTGTTTGAATCTGCTCCGTCTCTCCCAAGTACCACTGTGTATGTGCGTGTTTGTGACATGGGGACATTGCGGCAATTTTCAACAAATTTTGATCAGTAGCAAAGTAAACCTTCAGAAGTGAAAGGCCGATTAGCCCGATTGGGTGGGTGCATTGCTCCGTCCTTACCTCATCTTAGTCTCTATGACATCAGTTGTGTCTGACGTAAACCTTTAGGGGGCAAAAGCTGTGAAACCAGTTATTCCATGAATGGAGAGGTGGTGCGTTGGTTTAAGGCATCTCCCCGGCATTGTGCGACAGGGAATCAGCTCCCCAGGGGAGACACTTCTCCCATCTCTGGAGATTCGTTCCCCCTCCTCTTTGCTGGAGCGAGCAGTAGAATGGTGGGATGGGGTCTTGTTGGACGCCATCATTTCCAAGACTCTGGTGGTAGGCGAGGGCCAGGTGGTCATTGGGACCCTCAAGGTTTACTAGCTGCCCGCCTGCGCGGAGCGGGACAGGCGGTGAAAGGTGGACGACAATCGCTTCATTAATGTTCTTAAAAGGCGCCCTGTAATTCGGCTCGGTGCAATCACAACGTGCGGTATCTAGCATTCGTTTGCAAATGTTCCATCGGGGGGCGTTGGGGTTGGGCGTACACGTGCTTGAGATTGTCAGTGTGGGTTAGCCCGAGGTACAGTCCGACGGGGGGTGCCTGGGACGGCTGTTGGATGGCTATGAATGAGCCAGGCTGCTGGTGTCACCTGACTACGTTCCAACAATGGCGTGAGCCAAAGATGGCCAACTTTGGGTTGGGTTGGTGCCGGAATGATATCGCTGGCTCAAACGCTGGTCTGGGTTCGTTGTATTCCCACTGCCTGGTGAGGTGGCGCTGTTGGCACACAGGCTGGTGGGGGGGGGGCGGTGGGATGAGGAGGGGTGTGGGCTGGACCACTGGCTTGGGGGGGTGGGGGAGGAGCTGTCATTTCTATTATGTTACCTTTTGACCAGCGGAGAGTCCGATCGGGGGGGTTAAAGGAGATGTAATTCCAAGCCCCATGGGGGGGAGGGAGTGAAGAGCCATATAGGCAAGGAGCTAGGGACTTCTGGGCAGAGCAGGGCGAGTCGGGGCATCATAGGCTCAAAGTGCAAAGTCTCCCCCAGTTGATCAGCGGCCGCTGCAGCGGTTTGGGACAGGAAGCCGGTTGGACACGACCTGATCCCGCCACTTGTACGCAACGAGACGGCCCGATGGTACAACACGCGAGCGACAATCAGAAAAAATACCCTGCGAGCGTGTGCTGGATAAGTCCGCCATGTCGGAGAGTGCCCCCACACCCCTGGCACAGCCAGCCTGGGCTGCACCCCTTCCCCTGCCCCGCGGGCAAAGCAGGCGGGCTGAGAAATGGTCTCCCGGTATCTGTCATAATGCTGTGCACCATGGCAGTGCCAATCCCCAGTGTGCCAATCGATGGTCCAATCACCTAGATGACTGTTTCCCTTTAGGACATGACACAGGATCAGCCCCGTACCGGCAAACGGCACCGGGGGTGGGGGAGCCCGGCAGTAAGCCCTTGCCGATGACCCAGACTTGTGCCATGAGACGCTCATTAATAGTTGACGTCTGCGTGGATGTTCAAGGAATCACTTATTTATTTTTCAGGGGTTTTTTTTAAAACCAAACTGGCGGATGCCCCGTGGCATTGCTCATGGATAGAGTGCTTTGGGATGTTTAGCTGTTAAGCTGGAGCCGTGTTTAACCTGGACTGCCCCTTTAAGATCACTGCTCAGGAACGTCCTTTGGGGTCGGGACTCAGGCACATATAGATAATCGTGGCTGCGGGTATAGTTCTGTGGAAAATGACTGGCATTTTCCTTTTTTTTAAGGTGGGTTTGCATTTATAACGGGAAGGAGTCTGCAGGTTATAGCCTCGAGACTTATATACATCATTGCAGAACCAGGTTATAATCTTTCTTTCAGTTTAACCCTCCCCCACTTCACCCCGCCCCCCCCCCCTCCCCCGCCCACAACACCCTGAGTCAAACTGGATGGGCAATAAATGCTGGTCTTGCCAGTGGTGGCCACATCCCAAGAATGAAAAAATAATTTAAAAAATTAATACTGACTATTTTATTAATGCAGAATCAAACTTTCCTTTTTAAAATCTTTTCCATTTATCATAAGACACTGGTAATCGACTGTATCTTGAATGCTTTTATTAATATTCAATTTTATTGAATGCAAGTATTAATATTCAGTGTGAACACTTGGTTGTAATATTTGGTATTAATACTTCATTAATATTCAATCGTGACCCTGCATTAATACAATATTCCGTATTAATTTTTTTAATTATTTTTTCATTCTTGGGATGGGGCCACCACTGGCAAGGCCGGCATTTATTGCCCATCCCTAATTGCCCCTTGAGAAGGAGGTGGTGAGCCGCCGCCTTGAACCGCTGCAGTCCGTGTGGTGAAGGTGCTCCCACAGTGCTGTTAGGGAGGGAGTTCCAGGATTGTGACCCAGCGACGATGAAGGAACAGCCGATATATTTCCAAGTCAGGATGGAGTGTGACTCGGAGGGGAACGTGGAGATGGTGGTGTTCCCATGCGCCTGCTGCCCTTTTCTTTCTAGGGGGTAGAGGTCGTGGGTTTGGGAGGTGCTGCCGAAGAAGCCTTGGCGAGTTGCTGCAGTGCATCTTGTAGATGGTGCACACTGCAGCCACGGTGCGCCGGTGGTGGAGGGAGTGAGTGTTGAAGGTGGTGGATGGGGAGCCGATCAAGTGGGCTGCTTTGTCCTGGATGGTGTCGAGCTTCATGAGTGTTTTTGGAGCTGCACTCATCCAGGCAAGTGGAGAGTAATAATACCATTATTAATACCATTATTAACACCATCATTAATACCCGAGGGCTGTACAAGTCAGTAATACTTTCTCTCTGCCTTTCTGTCCTTCTTGTTTTGTATGAGGGAAAGGCTTACAATGGGATGTCTGGTTTAGCTCTGCATTCGATGGGGTCCCGAGATGCTGAGTGGGGAAATGAGGGGCCTCCCACAACAGGTCTCAGTGGGCGGTTTGATGCGATGTGTTCCAGGGTCTGGGACTCGTGGCCACAGACGCACTTCGGGTCCCTTGCCCTCCACGTGTGGAGCGGGTGTCTGTGCCCTGCGCGGATTGGGTGGCGCGTTACCCACTGTCCTCGAGGGAGGGCGGAGCCGGTGACCCCCACTGCTGGGTCAGTGAGGGGGTGTCGGTTCTTTATGTCGCCTGCATCCCAAGATTCCCTCCACCTGGATAGTGGGCGGAAACCGGATGCGTGAATATTGACCGCCTTTTCCCAGAAAGGCCGGCGCCATTTCCCGCCCTTTCGTGGCAAGGTTTCTCAAGCCTTCCTGGATGCAAAGGTCGGTGTTTCTCATACAAACATAGAAATTTACAGCACAGAAGGAGGCCATTCCGGCCCATCGTGTCTGCGCCGGCCGACAAAGAGCCGCACGGCCCTCGGTCAGCAGCCCTGAAGGTTACATATAAACCTATGAACAATGAACAATGATGGGGAGGTAAAGAGCACCCAGCCCAACCAGTCCGCCCCACACAACTGCGACACCCCTTACACTGAAACATTCTGCACTCCACCTCAACCGCATTGTTTCCCGCTCACGGAGCACGGTGGCGTTGCGGTGAATGGCAGGACAGAGGGAATGTGGGACAGCACAGGGAGCCACTCAGTTGGAATGGACTTAAGCATCCCTGACAACGTCTTAATAGAGCCTCCGGTAATTTGTTAATACAGTATGTCAAAAATACAATTCCCAAGTCTAAAACATTAATACTGTTATAATTTGGTATTAATACTCAGTCTTAATATTTGCCATTAATATTTTATTCATTCAATAGTGATTCTGCTTTAATACTTAATAATATTCAGTATTAACGCTCGATTCTAATACAGTATTAGTAATCTGAAGCCTACAGTATTCTGAGAGAAATGCAGATCTTCTCACAATACTGAAATATTTATTGTTCCTTTGGGGAATGGTGTCAATTAAAATCTCTTTGGGTCTTGCATTCCCCGCCTGTGTTGCCAGTGTGGGAATGAGCATTAATCCAGGGTCCTTGCGGCTCTCCAGTTTTCAGCGGGGGTGTCTTCGAAATTTCTAGAATGTCAGGCAGGCAACAGTGTTATATGACGACAAGACATTTCATTAACGAGATTGCAATTACTCTTCACCATGAAGAGAAAGAACTCAGGGGGGGGAGGGGGGGGGTCCCTGATCACAGCCGCTATCCTGCTCCTGATTGGGTTTCGTACCTGGCAAATGGTGGCCAGCTAAGGGTCCTTGTGAGAATGGTTCGTCTGTAACTGAGGCAACCCTGCCAACGTCAAGAGAAAATCTACTCCTTTTTGATTGGATAATGGATACCAGAACTACCTAATTGTACCTGACTGGGTTTTTACGATCTGAGTAGTGTCTCCACTGACAGGTGAAGGTGTTTCAAGGGTGTTCACAATGTACAGAGCTCTCCTGAGGTGCCTTGGGCCTTTCCCTGGGGAAAGCCTGGGAGCGGACCCTCTGGTTGAAATTTATTTTTAGAGAAATATGTATGTTTTTTGAAAAATTATTTTTTTAAATGACTGAAGTATATGTGCGACATAATTTGAAGGTCCCAGTAGTGAGTGTTAATGGTGTGGTGACATTTGACCCCGTGGCTGAGAGTGTGCACTCTGACGACATCATGTGTTGACCCATCAGTGAACTTTGAACTTTGAACATTGACTGCTTTGAACCCAGTCCCTAGCTATCTCATTTTCAATTTAGTCCATTTTGCATGGATGTAGAATTTATTTTAATGTAATAACTCACCCCTTACTGAGTATGTTATCTCCATGTTGTGATGGCTCTTTTCCATTGTTTCTGCTTTCTGATATTTCCCGGACAATCGAGGGATTGACTCGTGTGGCGTCTGTATACTGCATGGAAATGAGAGAGAGAGTTTGCACAGCGAGATGATTATGCTGGATCAGAGTTATACCGGCATCAATTTACAGCAGTGTTTCTCACTAACCTGAGCCCTACAGTACAAAGGTCACTGTGGAGAATGCTGCATGGCATGGTGGGATTGTTACGGTGCAGTGTAAACAGTTCCTCAAACTCCCTGCTCAACTGGCCTGGACAGCCATTCAGTGCAGATTAGGCTGGTTCAAGAGAAAGAGTGGTAAGACCCAATAGCACCCATGCCTGCCATTTTCCTGGGGGTTTTGCCAGATTGACAGCCGGAGGCAGAGACAACTGTCATGAAAGTTCAGAGCCTATCTGTCATGTCTTTGAAACTCAGGTATGAGGCCAACATTGTACAACTCCTGATAGGCCAGTTGGAAGGAAGTTCCTGATACCACCTTGAAAGAACAATATTAGTTCATATTTTGGGTCGTTTCTCCATGAGCTCTGGCTGAGTGAGGATAGCGATCCCTCTTATAGGACTGGCCATAGAGCAGGGAAAACAGGAGAAAGGTCAATGGGACTGATATATGTGAGCTAAATTAACACAGGAAGTTAAGGCCTGTCAATGGATTTTTAATTGAATGATTGCTGCACAGCTATAAAGAGTCATTCTGTTGTCTCATCCCATCATCACCAACCCTTCATCACCAACCCTTCATCACCAACCCTTCATCACCAATCCTTCATCATCAACCCATCATCACCAACCCTTCATCACCAACCCTTCATCACCAACCCATCATCACAAACCCTTCATCACCAACCCATCATCACCAACCCATCATCACCAACCCATCATCACCAACCCTTCATCACCAACCCATCATCACAAACCCTTCATCACCAACCCTTCATCACCAACCCTTCATCACCAACCCTTCATCACCAACCCTTCATCACCAACCCATCATCACAAACCCTTCATCACCAACCCTTCATCACCAACCCATCATCACCAACCCATCATCACCAACCCATCATCACCAACCCATCATCACCAACCCATCATCACCAACCCTTCATCACCAACCCTTCATCACCAACCCATCATCACCAACCCTTCATCACCAACCCATCATCACCAACCCTTCATCACCAACCCTTCATCACCAACCCATCATCACCAACCCTTCATCACCAACCCTTCATCACCAACCCATCATCACCAACCCTTCATCACCAATCCTTCATCACCAACCCATCATCACAAACCCTTCATCACCAACCCATCATCACAAACCCTTCATCACCAACCCATCATCACCAACCCTTCATCACCAACCCATCATCACCAACCCTTCATCACCAACCCTTCATCACCAACCCTTCATCACCAACCCTTCATCACCAACCTTTCATCACCAACCAATCATCACCAACCCTTCATCACCAACCCTTCATCACCAACCCATCATCACCAACCCATCATCACAAACCCTTCACCAACTCACCCCATCGTCGCCAACTCATTGTCACCAACCCACCATCACCAGTTCAAAAGCTGTATCAAAGAGGTAGGTATTAATGATCTTCTTAAAGGAGGAGAGTGAGGTAGAGAGGTTTAGGAAGGGAATTCCAGAGCTCGGGGCCTTTACATTGCCATTCATGTGGTGTCACAGTGTCTTGATATTCAAATTTATCCGTTAATGCTCAGTTTTCCACAGGTGGAGCAACTTGCACTAAATCCTCAATTTATCAAGCCAAGCAAAATGTTTTTTTAAATAGCCAGGGTTTTAAAAAATAGGTAGGCAGCAAATAAAGAGAGTGATGTCATAGTGCTGTCCTTAAAGGGAATGGTATGACCCAAGTTGGTCTCGGGCAGTGCCCTGTGCAGTGTGCCAACCATCGGTCTGTCGTGGACATAGTTATCTAATATTTATTTATGAATCTTTATTTTTACCTCAGCCATCAGCCAGTGTGCTGTCTGTCTTTGTGCCTTGAGTTCTCTGCTCGACAATCAGATTTTATTGTATTTCATTTGAATATTTATTTTTTGCAATTGTGTATTGTGAATTATTTATTGTACAATATTGTTGGGGGAGGGGTGGCTGAACATAGAATCTTATGGCACAGAAGGAGGCCATTCAGCTCATCGTGCCTCGACCGGTTCCTTAGAAGTGCTACATGGAGTTAGGTCACAGATCAGCCACAATCTCAAAGTAAGGTCAAAGGGCACGAGGGGTTAAACGGCCTCCTGTTCCTATGTAACTCTCCCCCCTCACTACTCTTTCCCCATTGCCCTCACAGATGTTACCGTTTCATTTTATTTTAGCTTTACTCTGACCTCTTGTTTGCAATAGATTTTTTTGGTTAAAATCATTGCTGTATAGGTAGCATACAGTTGTGTTCTTCAACGAGGAAGCAACCAGACTTGGGTTTAATCGCCAATGCACTTTGCACAAAGGCTGCCGTTTGAAAGGGCAGTGACCGTTGTATTGTAGGCTAACAGCAGTCAATCCATACTGGCAATATCCCACACCAATCATGAGGTGAATGACTGATCTACCTGGGTTTCTTTTGGTGGTGGTGGTGGGATTGGTTGAGGAGAAAGGATGGCTGGGACACCGGGGGAACCTCTCCTAGTTTCTTTCCAGTCGCGATGTGCGGCCAAGCAACACGGGCAGTTTAATAACTCATCCCGAGGACAGCACCTCTCGCGGTGTTGCACACCCTTCAGTATCTCCAGAGGCGTTCAGGCACTGGCCTGTGTGGGGGTTCAACAACAACAACAACTTGTATTTAGATAGCGCCTTTAACGTAGTGAAACGTCCCACGGCGCTTCACAGGAGTATCATGGGATTTTAAACCGAGCCACATAAATAGAAATTAGTGCAGGTGACCAAAAACTTGGTCAAAAAGGTATGTTTTAAGGAGTGTCTTGAAGGAGGTAGAGAGGTGGGGAGGTTTAGGCAGGGAGTTCCAGAGCTTGGGGTCCAGGCAACAGAAGGCACGGCCACCAATGGTTGAGTGATTAGAATCAGGGATGCTCAAGAGGGCAGAATTAGAGGAGCGCAGACATCTCGGTTGTGGGGCTGGAGGAGATTACAGAGATAGGGAGGGGCGAGGGCATGGAGGGATTTGAAAATAAGGAGGAGAATTTTGACATCGAGGTGTTGCTGGATGGAGAGCCAATGTAGGTCAGCGAGCATTGGGGCTGATGGGTGAGCAGGACTTGGTGCGAGTTAGGACACGGGCAGCCGAGTTTTGGATCATCTCTAGTTTACATAGGGTAGAATGTGGGAGGCCGGCCAGGAGTGCATTGGAATAGTCAAGTCTGGAGGTAACAAAGGCATGGATGAGGGCTTCAGCAGCGGATGAGCTGAGGTAGGGGCAGAGACGGGCGATGTTACGGAGGTGGAAATAGGCAGCCACAAACCTCTGAGCCAGATGTGAGTGTCACCAACCGAGCCAGGCTGACAGTTGAGCATGAAATGTAAATGGTCACTTAGCCAATCTGATCCAATGGATCCAGAGTTAATCATTGAGTCGTACCCACAATGTAATTGTAGTATTGTGTATTAGATAGCAGTGTTTTAAAGCTAGACCATCCCAACCCGGTATTACCTGTGTCGGGGGAGTTACATGTTACATGTCGCCTGTCTCCACCCTTGCCTCAGCTCATCCACTGCCCGTGATTCAGTGGGTAGCACTCTCACCTTCTGAGTCGGAGACCCACTCTAGAGACTTGAAAACAAAATGCAGGCTGACACTCCAGTGCCGTACTGAGGGAGCGCTGCACTGTTGTAAGTGCCGTTTTTCAGATGAGACGTTAAACCAAGGCCCTGTCTTCCCTCTTAGGTGGATCTAATAGATCTAGTAGCAGGGGAGTTATCCCCAGTGTTCTGGCCAATATTTATCCCTCAACCAAATCACTGAAACAACAGATTATCTGATCATTATCAGATTGCTGTTTGTGGGAGCTTGCTGTGCGCAAATTGGCTGTTGTGCTTTCTGCATTACAACAGTGACTACACTGGCCGTAATGTGCTTTGGACTGAACTGAGGTCATAAAAGGTGCTCTAGAAATGCAAGTCTTTATTTCAAAGCAGCATGCAGCAACCAATCCCATGAACACCTGCCCTCCACAGCCTGAATAAAGCAACTTTGCATAAATAGGAACGGCAACAATAACAGCAGCTTGCATTTATATAGCGCCTACAGCCTAATAAAAATATCCCAAGAGGCTTCACAGGAACGTTACCAGACAAAATTTGACACCAAGCCACATGTGGAGATATTGGGACAGGTGACCAAAAGCTTGGTCAAAGAGACAGGTTTTAAGGAGCACCTTAAAAGAGGAGAGAGAGGTAGAGAGAGAATTCCATATCTTAGTGCTCAGACAGCTGAATGGATGGCAGTCAATGGTGGAGCGATGAAAATTGGAGATGCGCAGGAGGTCGGATTTAGAGGAGCGCAGAAATCTCGGAGGGTTGTGGGGCTGGAGGAGGCTCCTGGTCACTATCGGTGATCTCATCAACTTTCACAGTCGGGCATAAGGGGTACATTTGCTGCTCTTGGCTGGGTCGTCGAGACCAGGAAGGGATGGACAGGAGAGAGATGACAAAGTGGGGAGTCGTGTGTTGCTCAGACGTGGCAACTAACAGGTCAAACCGATAATTGGCATGGATGCACTGGTGAACACTTCGATGAGATGGGCATTTTTCCCTCCCACACTTTGGCACCAACTGTTGGATTGCATTGATTCAGGGTCTCTGACTGGTACCAACCCCACTGAACTACAACAACAGGATCAGTCTGTCACTGAATTTACTTGCACGTGTGTGTGCCTGTGTGTGTTTGTGTATGTGTGACTGCGTGTGTGTGTCTGCACGTGTTTGTGTGTGTGCGTGTATGTTTGTATGTGTGCATGTTTGTGTCCACATGTATGTTTGTGCGTTGTGTATTTGTGCACATGTGCTTGTGTGCACGTGTGTTTGTGTGCATGTGTTTTTGTGCACACGTTTGTGTGTGGTGGGAGATTGGGGGGTCTTAGACCAGGTGAAATCTTGAATGGTTGTTCTCCACAACTGTAGGTCGCGAGTCTGATGTGCTGAGGTCCACCCTGTCCATGGAACAGGGCTGTCTCCAGGAATTGAATTTCGGTGACGGTCTGATGGTGTAACCGATCTGGCGAGTTGTCCCCTACTCTTCCAGTCTCTGTGCACCTTGTTCTTAAATGAATATGGCAGACCCATAACTCGTCCGTGATTGGGCAGTGTGAATGTGCAGCACTGGACTTAGGCTGGTAAGGTAGTTCCCCCTGTGGACACTAGAGCATGTTCTACAGGTATTTTATTCATCACACATCCTAGCAACATCCAGTGTCGGGCGAAGCAGTGCTTATTTCCAGTGACCTGATCGGCTGCTCCATTCAGATAGTTAGATCTTCAGTAACGTGTCCAATATAACACTGGCAGCAATACTCATATATTGAAGTATCCTTTGGTTCTGTGTTTCATGGGTGTGTGGGGTCTTTTCTCATCACCCGTGTGAAACACCATTGTGAAGAACTGTGGAGATAACATTAATGCCCAAGACTGATTGACTTCCCTTGGCTTCTTTCTCTCTTCATTCCCTCCTCATCGCTTCACATCTCGTGTCCTCTCTCCTACAAACCACTCTGTCTCCTTCTCCTGACCCAACCTTACCACTCTTGCTTACCCGTGTTCCATTCTTCTATGCTAAGTTTGCTTTCTTCTGTCCCTTCTTGCGTCCATCCCACTTTACAAAGTATTTACAGCATGGGAACAGGCCATTTGGCCCAACAGATCCATGCCGGTGTTTATGCTCCATTTGAGCCTCCTCCCACCCTACTTTATCTCACCCCATCACCATCTCCTTCTCTTCCTTTCTCCCGCGTGTGTTTATCCAGCTTCCCCTTAAATGCATCTAGTGCTATTCGCCTCAACCACTTCCTGTGGTAGCGAGTTCCACGTTGTGGGTAAAGATGTTTCTCCTGAATTCCCTTTTGGATTTACTCGTGACTATCTGATATTTATGGCCCTTAGTGCAGAGAGGATGTTTCCCCTCGTGGGGGAATGTAGAATCTAGAAATAGGGGGCATAGTCTCAGAATAAGGGGTCACACATTTAAAATGGAGATGAGGAATTTCTTCTCTCAGAGGGTCGTGAATCTTTGGAATTCTCTACCCCAGAGAGCTGAGTCATTGAATATATTTAACGTAGAGATATATTTTTGAACTACAGGAGAGTCAAGGGTTATTGAAATGTTGGCCTTTATTGAAGGGGGATAGAGTATGAACGCAGAGAAGTCTTGCTACAAGTGTACAGGGTATTGGCGAGGCCACACCTGGAGTACTGCGTACAGTTTCGGTCTCCGTATTTAAGGAAGGATATACTCGCATTGGAGGCTGTTCAGAGAAGGTTCACTAGGTTGATTCCGGAGAGGAAGGGGTTAACTTATGAAGATAGGTTGAGTAGGTTGGGCCTATACTGGAGTTCAGAAGAATGAGAGGTGATCTTATTGAAACATATAAGACAACGAGGGGCCTCGACAAGGTGGATGCAGAGAAGATATTTCCACTCATAGGGGAAACTAAAACTAGAGGGCATAGTCCCAGAATAAGGGGCCACCCATTTAAAACTGAGATGAGGAGGAATTTCCTCTCTGAGGGTTGTAAATCTGTGGAATTCTCTGCCCCAGAGTGCTGTGGAGGTGGGTCATTGAATAAATTTAAGGCAGAGATAGACAGATTTTTGAGCGATACGGGAGTAAAGGGTTATGGGGAGCAGGCAGGGAAGTGGAGCTGAGTCCATGATCAGATCAGCCCTGATCTTATTAAATGGCGGAGCAGGCTCGAGGGGCCGAATGGCCGACTCCTGCTCCTATTTCTTAAGTTCATATGTCTTTTGTCTAGTTCTGGTCTCTCCCACAAGTGGAAATATCTTCTCTACGTCTAACCCTATCAAATTATTTCATAATCTTGAAGACCTCTATCAGGTTACTCTTTCAGCCTTCTATTTTCTAGAGAAAAGAGCCCGAGCCTGTTGAATCTTTCCTGATAGGTGTAACCTCTCAGTTCTGGTGTCATCCTTGTAAATCTTTGTTGCACCTTATCCTTTTTATAATATAGAGATCAGCATTGTGCGCAGTACTCCAAGAGTGATCTAACCAAGGTTCGATACACATTTAACATAATGTCCCTACTTTTCAATTCTATCCTTCTCGAAATTAACCCCAGTACTTTGTTTACTTAATTATGACCTTATTAACCTGTGTCGCTATTTTTAGTGCGTTGTGTATCTGTACCCCCAGATCCCTCTGTTCCCCTACACCTTTTAGAACTTACTTTCCAAGGAGTAAGTCAGTTCCTTATTCTTCCTACCAAAATGTACCACCTTGCACACATCTATATTGAAGTTAATTTGCCAATGACTTGCCCATTCTGCAAGTTTATTAATGTATTCCTGTATTTTGTCGCCGTCCTCTTCTGTATTAACTCCACCCCTTCCCCCATCCCCCACCCCCAATTTGGTACCTTCAGCAAATTTTTGAAATTGTGCTTAGATTCCCAAGTCCAAATCGTTTGTGTAAATGGTGAACAGCGCCGTTCTCAACACCGATTCTTGTGGAACACCACTTTTCCACCATTTGCCAATCCGAGTAACGACCTTTAACCCCTATCTCTGTTTTCTATTTTGCAGCCAGCTTGCTATCCATTCTGGTACTTGTCCCCTGACTCCACATGCTCTGGCCTCGGTCATGAGTCTACTCTATGGTATCTTATCGAAGGCTTTGTAGAAATCCAAATATATTCTGTCTACTGCATTACCCGTATCTACCCTTTCTGTTACTTCTTCAAAGAATTCAGTAAGGTTCTTCATGCATGACCTTCCATTTTGGGATCTGTGCTGACTATTATATTTTCAGTTTCTAGATGTTTTTCTGTTACATCTTTGATTAAGGATTCCATTTTCTTTCCTACCACTGACGTCTATAGTTCCCTGGACTTGTTCTATCTCTCTTTTTATATATAGGAATCACATTAGCTGTCTGCCAGTCCTCTGGCACTATTCCCTTTTCTAATTATTTCTTGTATTATACAATGCCTCTACGACCTCTTCCCTAACTTTTAATATGTGCCTCTTTCAGTTTGTCTTTATATCCTTTGTGATCTCTTCTTCCAATGACATGTCCACCATGTCCGTCTCCCTGGTAAATACCGAGGCAAAGTAATTATTTAAAATGTTGCTCTTTCGGTGTCATTACCCATGAGTTTATTGTGTGTATCCCTCAGTGGCCCTCACCCTATCCTGATTTTTCTTTTGCTATTTATGTGTCGGGAGACTATTTTACTATTTCTTCGAATATTCCTTAACAATTTAATGTTGCAGTTTCTCTTTGACTTCCTCACTGTTTTTATTTACTTCCTAACCTTTATGTACTCCATTTTGCCATCCTCTCTTTCGTTGTCCATGTACTTAGTTTATGTCTTCCTCTTTAGTTTCAATTTTGCACTTATTTCTTCATTCCTCCATGGTGTATCATTGCCACCTAGTTTGTTCTTGCGTTTTAGTGGGATACATTTCTCCTGGACTCTTGATCACCATTTTAAATGTTTCCCACTGCTGTTCTCTTTGTTTGTCAGTGAATGTTTCCAGTTTATTTTCCCAAGTTCCATTCTCATCCCGTTAAAAGCAGCTTTTTTTTCCAAACAAATAATCTGCTCTTTGTTTTACTTATACTAAGGTTCAATCTTTATCTTGAATCTTAAGTTGTGATCGCTATTGCCTCAATGTTCCCTTACACTTGTGTCTCCTATTTGTTCTGGTTCATTTCCCATTCCCATTCCAGCAGTGCTCCCTCACTTGTTGGGCTTTTTACACACTGGCTAAGAAAGGAGTCCTGTGCATATTGTAAAAACTCTATTCCCTGTACCCCTCTCGCTGCCTCTTTCTTGCCAGTTTATTTGGGGTAGTTAAAATCTCCCATGATAATTATTCTATGTCCTTTACTCATTTCACATGTTTGGTTACATATTTCTTCCTCCACCTCTACAATGTTTTTGCTTCGTGGGCTCTTTGCTTAAGAATTCGGAGCAACACATTGCTATTAAGAACTAGTTGGTTTAACAATCACACTACACATTACCGGTTCATCCGCCAGGCTCACAACCACCTGCCCCATCATGGATCCCCCGAACCCAACTGGCTGGGGTTTTATTGAGCCTTGTGAACATCATGTGACTGGCTAAGCCACTCACAACTCAACAGCTCCACAAACTTATGACCATACTCACAGGTACATACATTACAGCCTCCTTTCCATTATTAGGTGGTCTGTAGAATACTATTAGTGTGATCGATCCCTTCTTACCTTTTCTGTAAATTCATTTAGATTCTGTTTCTAACCTTCTGTCAGTTATATCCCTTTTTACTACAGCCATTATGTTCTCTCTAATTAGTAGAGCTCTCTCCCCCCCCCCCCCCCCCCCCCCGTCTTCCTTCCCTGTCCTTTCTGATTGTTATAACCTGCAATATTTAGTTGCCAGTCCTGTTTAGGTAACCATGTTTCAGTTATTCCTGCGACATCAGCTTATTCTTGGCGAGTTATTGTCTCCAGTTCATTCTTTTATTTTGGAGGCTGTGTCCATTGCTGTACAGGCAATTTGATTTTTCTTTAGTAGTTTTTCCCTGTATTTTATTTATAGCGGTCCTTCTATATTTCTGTTTTATAACTGTTTCCTGACCATTTATGTTAGCCTTGTTCCTACACTTGGCCTGACCTTAACTCTCAGCTTCTAATTCTATTATCTTCAGACCTGCATCATTTGACCAGATCCCTCTCCATCTTATTAATTTAAACTCCTATCAATAGCCCTTTCTTATATTTCTCTCCCTTCCTTTTTTTCTCTTTCCCCTCCCTATATCTCTCTTCTCTTCATTTCTCTGTCCCTCTGACCTTCCTTTCTCCCCCTTTGTATCTTTCTCTCCCTCTTTACCTTCATCGCCTTCTTCCCATTCACCTTTCTCAATCTTCCCCACTCTGTATCTCCTTCCCTCATTCTGTCTCTCCCTTGCCCCAATTCTCTCTCTACCTTCTTTCACTCCTTCCGTCTTCTGCTTTAATCACCCTCTGCCTGACTTCATCTCTCCCCCTTCCCTTCGTTACCCTTCCACATTCTCCCCATTATCGCCCACCACCCATCTCCCCTTCCTCTCTATCTAGCCTCCCCTTGATTTTCCCCCTCCCCTTCAGCACGCTTCCACACTCCAACCTTCCATCTCCCCTCCCCTCTGTCTCCCCCTCCACTCCATCTCTCCCTCCGCTCTGTCTCCCCCTCCCCTCCATCTCTCCCCCTCCATCTCTCCATCTCTCCCCCTCCATCTCTCTCTCTCTCCTTCTCTCCCCCCTCCATCTCTCCCCCTCCATTTCTCCCCCTCCCGTCCATCTCTCATCTCTCCCCCTCCCCTCCATCTCACCCCCTCCCCTCCATCTCTCCCCCTCTGCTCCATCTCTCCCCACCCATCTCCATCCCTCCCCACCCATCTCCATCCCTCCCCTCCATCGCTCTCCTTCCCAACCATCTCCCCCTCCGCATCATTTCTCCCCCTCCTCCGTCTATTCCCTGCCCACCATCTACCCCCTACCCCTTTTCTACCGCCTGCCCTTTATCTCTCTCACCCACTTTGTCCCACATTCTCTCTCTCGCTCTCCCTTTAGTCTCTTTCCCCCTTCATCACTCCCTTCAAATTTTCTGTCTCTGTTTATTCACTTCTGTCAGTTTGTTGGTTCCCATCCATTCTGTCTCGCTCCGTATCCATTCTGTCTCGCTCCGTATCCATTCTGTGTCGGTTCCCATACATTCTGTCTCACTCCCCATCCATTCTGTCTCGCTCCCCATCCATTCTGTCTCGTTCCCCATCCATTCTGTCTCGCTCCGTATCCATTCTGTCTCGCTCACCGTCCATTCTGTCTCGCTCCGTATCCATTCTGTCTCGCTCACCATCCATTCTGTCTCACTCACCGTCCATTCTGCCTCGCTCACTGTCCATGCTGTCTCGCTCACCGTCCATTCTGTCTCACTCCGTATCCATTCTGTCTCACTCCGTATCCATTCTGTCTCGCTCACCGTCCATTCTGTCTCGCTCCGTATCCATTCTGTCTCGCTCACCGTCCATTCTGTCTCACTCCGTATCCATTCTGTCTCACTCCGTATCCATTCTGTC
Source organism: Pristiophorus japonicus (assembly GCF_044704955.1). Classification (NCBI taxonomy): domain Eukaryota; kingdom Metazoa; phylum Chordata; class Chondrichthyes; family Pristiophoridae; genus Pristiophorus; species Pristiophorus japonicus. The sequence goes on along the minus strand of NC_092002.1, from coordinate 16,800,465 downwards.
TCGCTCACCATCCATTCTGTCTCACTCTGTATCCATTCTGTCTCACTCACCGTATCCATTCTGTCTCGCTCCATATCCATTCTGTCTCGCTCACCGTCCATTCTGTCTTGCTCCCCATACATTCTGTCTTGCTCACTGTCCATTCTGTCTCGCTCACCGTCCATTCTGTCTTGCTCACTGTCCATTCTGTCTCACTCCGTATCCATTCTGTCTCGCTCACCGTCCATTCTGTCTCACTCCGTATCCATTCTGTCTCGCTCCGTATCCATTCTGTCTCACTCCGTATCCATTCTGTCTCACTCCGTATCCATTCTGTCTCGCTCTGTATCCATTCTGTCTCGCTCACTATCCATTCTGTCTCGCTCCGTATCCATTCTGTCTCGCTCCGTATCCATTATGTCTCGCTCACCATCCATTCTGTCTCGCTCCGTATCCATTCTGTCTCACTCACCATCCATTCTGTCTCACTCCGTATCCATTCTGTCTCGCTCCGTATCCATTCTTTCTCGCTCCGTATCCATTCTGTCTCGCTCCGTATCCATTCTGTCTCGCTCCGTATCCATTCTGTCTCGCTCCGTATCCATTCTGTCTCGCTCCGTATCCATTCTGTCTCCCTCCGTATCCATTCTGTCTCACTCACCATCCATTCTGTCTCACTCCGTATCCATTCTGTCTCACTCACCATCCATTCTGTCTCACTCCGTATCCATTCTGTCTCGCTCGCCGTCCATTCTGTCTCGCTCACCGTCCATTCTGTCTCACTCACCGTCCATTCTGTCTCACTCACCGTCCATTCTGTCTCACTCACTGTCCATTCTGTCTCAATCGCCGTCCATTCTGTCTCGCTCACCGTCCATTCTGTCTCGCTCACCGTCCATTCTGTCTCGCTCCGTATCCATTCTGTCTCGCTCACCGTCCATTCTGTCTCAATCGCCGTCCATTCTGTCTCACTCGCCATCCATTCTGTCTCACTCACTGTCCATTCTGTCTCGCTCACCATCCATTCTGTCTCACTCACCGTCCATTCTGTCTCACTCACTGTCCATTCTGTCTCGCTCGCCGTCCATTCTGTCTCAATCGCCGTCCATTCTGTCTCGCTCACCGTCCATTCTGTCTCGCTCACCGTCCATTCTGTCTCAATCGCCGTCCATTCTGTCTCGCTCACCGTCCATTCTGTCTCGCTCACCGTCCATTCTGTCTCACTCACCGTCCATTCTGTCTCGCTCGCCGTCCATTCTGTCTCAATCGCCGTCCATTCTGTCTCGCTCACCGTCCATTCTGTCTCGCTCACCATCCATTCTGTCTCAATCGCTGTCCATTCTGTCTCGCTCACCGTCCATTCTGTCTCGCTCACCGACCATTCTGTCTCGCTCACCGTCCATTCTGTCTCGCTCACCGTCCATTCTGTCTCGCTCACCGTCCATTCTGTCTCGCTCACCGTCCATTCTGTCTCGCTCACCGTCCATTCTGTCTCGCTCACCGTCCATTCTGTCTCGCTCACCGACCATTCTGTCTCGCTCACCGACTATTCTGTCTCGCTCACCGTCCATTCTGTCTCGCTCACCGTCCATTCTGTCTCGCTCACCGTCCATTCTGTCTCACTCCGTATCCATTCTGTCTCGCTCACCGTCCATTCTGTCTCGCTCCGTATCCATTCTGTCTCGCTCCGTATCCATTCTGTCTCACTCCGTATCCATTCTGTCTCGCTCACCGTCCATTCTGTCTCGCTCCGTATCCATTCTGTCTCGCTCGCCGTCCATTCTGTCTCAATCGCCGTCCATTCTGTCTCGCTCACCGTCCATTCTGTCTCACTCACTGTCCATTCTGTCTCAATCGCCGTCCATTCTGTCTCGCTCACCGTCCATTCTGTCTCGCTCACCGTCCATTCTGTCTCGCTCACCGTCCATTCTGTCTCACTCACCGTCCATTCTGTCTCACTCACCGTCCATTCTGTCTCGCTCGCCGTCCATTCTGTCTCAATCGCCGTCCATTCTGTCTCGCTCACCGTCCATTCTGTCTCGCTCACCATCCATTCTGTCTCGATCGCCGTCCATTCTGTCTCGCTCACCGTCCATTCTGTCTCGCTCACCGACCATTCTGTCTCGCTCACCGTCCATTCTGTCTCGCTCACCGTCCATTCTGTCTCGCTCACCGTCCATTCTGTCTCGCTCACCGTCCATTCTGTCTCGCTCACCGTCCATTCTGTCTCGCTCACCGTCCATTCTGTCTCGCTCACCGACCATTCTGTCTCGCTCACCGACCATTCTGTCTCGCTCACCGTCCATTCTGTCTCGCTCACCGTCCATTCTGTCTCGCTCACCGTCCATTCTGTCTCGCTCACCGTCCATTCTGTCTCGCTCACCGTCCATTCTGTCTCGCTCACCGTCCATTCTGTCTCGCTCACCGACCATTCTGTCTCGCTCACCATCCATTCTGTCTCGCTCACCGTCCATTCTGTCTCGCTCACCGACCATTCTGTCTCGCTCACCATCCATTCTGTCTCGCTCACCGTCCATTCTGTCTCGCTCACCGTCCATTCTGTCTCGCTCACCGTCCATTCTGTCTCGCTCACCGTCCATTCTGTCTCGCTCACCGTCCATTCTGTTTCGCTCACCGTCCATTCTGTCTCGCTCACCGTCCATTCTGTCTCGCTCACCGTCCATTCTGTCTCGCTCACCGTCCATTCTGTCTCGCTCCGTATCCATTCTGTCTCGCTCACCGTCCATTCTGTCTCGCTCACCGACCATTCTGTCTCGCTCACCGACTATTCTGTCTCGCTCACCGTCCATTCTGTCTCGCTCACCGTCCATTCTGTCTCGCTCACCGTCCATTCTGTCTCACTCCGTATCCATTCTGTCTCGCTCACCGTCCATTCTGTCTCACTCCGTATCCATTCTGTCTCGCTCCGTATCCATTCTGTCTCGCTCCGTATCCATTCTGTCTCACTCCGTATCCATTCTGTCTCGCTCACCGTCCATTCTGTCTCGCTCCGTATCCATTCTGTCTCGCTCGCCGTCCATTCTGTCTCAATCGCCGTCCATTCTGTCTCGCTCACCGTCCATTCTGTCTCACTCACTGTCCATTCTGTCTCAATCGCCGTCCATTCTGTCTCGCTCACCGTCCATTCTGTCTCGCTCACCGTCCATTCTGTCTCGCTCACCGTCCATTCTGTCTCGCTCCGTATCCATTCTGTCTCGCTCACCGTCCATTCTGTCTCGCTCACCGACCATTCTGTCTCGCTCACCGTCCATTCTGTCTCGCTCACCGTCCATTCTGTCTCACTCACCGACCATTCTGTCTCGCTCACCGTCCATTCTGTCTCGCTCACCGTCCATTCTGTCTCGCTCACCGTCCATTCTGTATCACTCACCGTCCATTCTGTCTCGCTCACCGTCCATTCTGTCTCGCTCCGTATCCATTCTGTCTCACTCACCATCCATTCTGTCTCGCTCACCATCCATTCTGTCTCGCTCACCGTCCATTCTGTCTCGCTTACCGTCCATTCTGTCTCGCTCACCGTCCATTCTGTCTCGCTCACCGTCCATTCTGTCTCACTCCGTATCCATTCTGTCTCGCTCACCGTCCATTCTGTCTCACTCCGTATCCATTCTGTCTCGCTCCGTATCCATTCTGTCTCGCTCCGTATCCATTCTGTCTCACTCCGTATCCATTCTGTCTCGCTCACCGTCCATTCTGTCTCGCTCCGTATCCATTCTGTCTCGCTCGCCGTCCATTCTGTCTCAATCGCCGTCCATTCTGTCTCGCTCACCGTCCATTCTGTCTCACTCACTGTCCATTCTGTCTCAATCGCCGTCCATTCTGTCTCGCTCACCGTCCATTCTGTCTCGCTCACCGTCCATTCTGTCTCGCTCACCGTCCATTCTGTCTCGCTCCGTATCCATTCTGTCTCGCTCACCGTCCATTCTGTCTCGCTCACCGACCATTCTGTCTCGCTCACCGTCCATTCTGTCTCGCTCACCGTCCATTCTGTCTCACTCACCGACCATTCTGTCTCGCTCACCGTCCATTCTGTCTCGCTCACCGTCCATTCTGTCTCGCTCACCGTCCATTCTGTATCACTCACCGTCCATTCTGTCTCGCTCACCGTCCATTCTGTCTCGCTCCGTATCCATTCTGTCTCACTCACCATCCATTCTGTCTCGCTCACCATCCATTCTGTCTCGCTCACCGTCCATTCTGTCTCGCTTACCGTCCATACTGTCTCGCTCCGTATCCATTTTGTCTCGCTCACCGTCCATTCTGTCTCGCTTACCGTCCATTCTGTCTCGCTCCGTATCCATTTTGTCTCACTCACCGTCCATTCTGTCTCGCTTACCGTCCATTCTGTCTCGCTTCGTATCCATTCTGTCTCACTCACTGTCCATTCTGTCTCGCTCCGTATCCATTTTGTCTCGCTTACCGTCCATTCTGTCTCGCTTACCGTCCATTCTGTCTCACTCACCGTCCATTCTGTCTCACTCGCCGTCCATTCTGTCTCACTCGCCGTCCATTCTGTCTCGCTCACTGTCCTTTCTGTCTCACTCACCGTCCATTCTGTCTCACTCACCGTCCATTCTGTTTCGCTCCGTGTCCATTCTGTCTCACTCACCGTCCATTCTGTCTCACTCACCGTCCATTCTGTCTCACTCACCGTCCATTCTTTCTCGCTCACCGTCCATTCTGTCTCACTCACCGTCCATTCTGTCTCACTCACCGTCCATTCTGTCTCACTCACCGTCCATTCTGTCTCACTCACCGTCCATTCTTTCTCGCTCACCGTCCATTCTGTCTCACTCACCGTCCATTCTTTCTCGCTCACCGTCCATTCTTTCTCACTCACTGTCCATTCTTTCTCGCTCACCGACCATTCTGTCTCACTCACTGTCCATTCTGTCTCACTCACCGTCCATTCTTTCTCGCTCACCGTCCATTCTTTCTCGCTCACCGTCCATTCTGTCTCACTCACCGTCCATTCTGTCTCACTCACCGTCCATTCTGTCTCACTCACCGTCCATTCTGTCTCGCTCACCGTCCATTCTGTCTCGCTCACCGTCCATTCTGTCTCACTCACCGTCCATTCTGTCTCACTCACCGACCATTCTGTCTCACTCACCGACCATTCTGTCTCACTCACCGACCATTCTGTCTCACTCACCGTCCATTCTGTCTCACTCACCGTCCATTCTGTCTCACTCACCGTCCATTCTGTCTCGCTCACCGTCCATTCTGTCTCGCTCACCGTCCATTCTGTCTCACTCACCGTCCATTCTGTCTCACTCACCGTCCATTCTGTCTCGCTCACCGACCATTCTGTCTCACTCACCGACCATTCTGTCTCACTCACCGTCCATTCTGTCTCACTCACCGTCCATTCTGTCTCACTCACCGTCCATTCTGTCTCACTCCGTATCCATTCTGTCTCGCTCACAGTCCATTCTGTCTCACTCCGTATCCATTCTGTCTCGCTCACCGACCATTCTGTCTCACTCACCGACCATTCTGTCTCACTCCGTATCCATTCTGTCTCGCTCACCGACCATTCTGTCTAGCTCACCGACCATTCTGTCTCACTCCGTATCCATTCTGTCTCACTCACCGTCCATTCTGTCTCACTTTGTATCCATTCTGTCTCGCTCACCGTCCATTTTGTCTCACTCACCATCCATTCTGTCTCGCTCCGTATCCATTCTGTCTCACTCACCGACCATTCTGTCTCACTCCGTATCCATTCTGTCTCGCTCACCGTCCACTCTGTCTCGCTCACCATTACTGCCTCTCCCCCTTTCGCCTCTCTCGCTTCCACCTTATTTCTCTCCATTCCGTTTTCCCTTTCTTCTCCTTTGCCCATTTGTTTTCTTTTTCTTCCTTTGCTCTTTGTTTTCACGCTTTCTTCCGTTTTTATTCCTCTTCTCTTCCGCTCTTTATTGCCTCCCCTTCCCTCTTACCTTCTCCGTTTCTCTCTCCTGCAGCCCTCTCATTCCAAATTATTTAATTCTCACATATCCAGCTCCCTCCATTTGTCTCATTTCTCCATCGCCATCTCTTCTCTCCTCTCATTCACCTCCATTAACCCCATTCCTCTCTCTCATTCTGCTCACCCCTCCTCCTTCTCAATTCATTCCCATCTCAGCACTTCTCCCTTTTCTTCTCTCATTCCTATTACCCCACTTATTCGCATCCTCCTCTCCATCCCCGTCTTCCTCATTCTGCCTCTTACATTCTGCGTTCCCCATCTTGCCCTTCGCTCATTAACCTCTTCTATCGCACTCTTTCCTCAACCCACTCTCCTCTCCCCCTCTCATATTCTCCTGCCCCCTTTCAATTCCCCTCTCCCCTCACTCTCTCCCCTCACATGCTCCCCTCACTCCCTCTCTCAATCCTTCCCCTTTCTGTCCCTCCTCCTCTCTGCCTCTTTTCTACTCCCCTCTTCTATTACTCTCCTCTCCTCTTTCCTCACTCTCGCCCTTTTGTTTAGCATCCAGCTCCCCTCTCTCTTAGCTTCCTGCATCTCATTCACCTTTTTTCCTTCCTCTACCCCTCATCGCCCCTTCTCAATCCCTTGAACCTCTCTCCATTCCCCCTCAATTCCTTCTCTCATTTGCCTCTCCCCCTCACCTATTCCCTTCATCTTCCTCAGTTCCCCCCTCTCTCATTCCGTCTCTTTTTCCCCTCCTCCTCTTTCTCAAGCCCCTTGCCCATCTGCCAATCAAATAGTTTCTCTCTCATTCCCCAGCCCTCTAATGTCCCCTCTGTAGCCCCGATTTTTACCTAATGCACCCGGCGGGAACGGGACAGGTTCGGGTGTGAAGCCAATGGAGAATAAAATCAGAACGGCATCGGAAGAGTAAATGTACCCGTGGTCTGATGGCCATGGTGCGATGTCATTGGGAATCTGCACTGTGATGTCATTTGGTATCTGCACTGTGATGTCATTGGGTATCTGCAGTGTGATATCATTGGGTATACACAGTATGATGTCATTGGGTATCCACAGTATGATGTCATTGGGTATCTGCACTGTGATGTCATTGGGTATCTGCACTGTGATGTCATTGGGTATCTGCACTGTGATGTCATTGGGTATCCACAGTACGATGTCATTGGGTATTTGCAGTATGATGACATTGGGTATCTGCAGTATGATGTCATTGGGTATACTCACTGTGATGTCATTGGGTACCCACAGTGTGATGTAATCAGAATCTCTGTGTTGGCCACCAGTTAAACGGTTACATTATTGTTTTGAGCCTCTAAACCATCATTTCAGGTCTACAGTCTCATATGCGGTAAGAATCCAACATATTTTAATTTTTCTTTAATATGACTTTAGCAGCTACTGGAAGTCTCAAACACACATGCACTGTACCGTCAACTGAGAAGGGGCTTCCCCCACACTTTACCCTGGTGCTCATCATCCATTCCCAACTTGCAGTTGCCTGGCACCAGAGCTGGCGGAGGAAGGAGAAGGGAGGGAGGGGCTTCACGGGAATCTGTCGTACTGGGGGAGCGGGGGGGGGAGGTGAGAACTTACCCCAGAGCCCGGAAGGCAGAGACCGTGGGCGCATCCACCGCCCCGTGGAATACGGGGCACTTGTAAAGGCTGGCACCCTGGGCACTCACACCATTCTCCAGCCATACAGGGAGGGAGGGAGACGGCACTTGTGACCCGGTCACTAGCCGATGCGACGAATCTCAAGGGAAAGGGACATGCCGCGATATGGGCCCAAAGACAGGCCGGCCGAGAGCTGCAGTGACAGTGCTGAGGAGATAATATGAGAACTGTCCTGTTCAATACAACGGGGAAAATAGAGGGACACGCAGATAGTTACATAACCCAAGGAGGCCACTGTAATGGGGTGGGGCGATATGGAAGGAAAACGTTTTATATAATAATAATTACAAGTATGGATGAAGAGGTATCTGGAATTTGCATATAGCTGATTTGCATCTATCTGGAATTTGCATAATAATTGTACAGATTCTACTTTGCACTATGCCAACCCAATACTTGGAGAGTGCTGAAGACGTCTGATGTAGTGAGGGTGTTTCACTGATGTTTTGTAAGAGATACAATGAACCTTTTGTGGGTTGTAATATAATTTGATCGTTCTGTACCTGCTGCTTTGTACACTCTGTATCGTGAGTCTATCTTTGTGTCTTGGCGAGGGGCCTGGATTGGGAGGCCCCTCGGGGGGGCGAACCCGTGCCCGCCCATCACCATGGAGACTGCCACACCGCGGCACTTTCCCGACACAGTATGTGACGAGGTTTTTTTTTGTAAAAAAAAGTTATTTAAAAAAAAAAGCGAAGGAGAAAAGATGTAGACGGGTTTGTGGCAACTGAAATTTTAAAAAAAAAGTATTTAAAAAAAAAAATCAGGTTTTCTAATAAAATACATTTTGCACTTGTCAGTATTGTGTTTTGATTTGGGTGAAAAACTTGCGTCAAATTCCTTAACAGTTTGCAAAGGGGACAATCCAACTCCGTTTAACCTTTCACCTCGGGTCACCAACTCTGATTGGACGTATTCCGATAGGTTTCATCACATGACCTCCCGCCCCACCCAGTCAGACAGCCTTTATTCCCCCATCGGCAATATTTTTAAATCTGCTATAAACGTGCAAGTGCTCGGAAAGCAAATTATTTTTTCCCTTCCGTGTGTTGCTACCAGCAGTGTCCAGGAGATTGACCTTAACTTCCAGGAGACTCCAAGGTTGCCCTAACTTAAGTGTCAGCTGTAGCTCAGTGGGCAGCGCACTCGCCTCTGAGTCACAAATTTGTGGGTTCAAGGCCCCCTCCAGAGATTTGAGCACAAATCTAGGCTGACGCTCCCAGTGCAGTGCTGAGGGAGTGCTGAACTGTCGGAGGTGCCATCTTTCAGATGTAAAGATTAAACCCGCCTGCTCTCTCGGGTGATACTATTCCAGCGAAGAGCAAGGGGGAGTTATCCCCGGTGTCCTGGTCAATATTTATCCCTCAGTCGACATCACCGACTACCTGGTCCTTATCATTATTGCTGTTTGTGGGAGCTTACTATGGACAAATTGGCTGCCGCGTTTCCCACATTACAGCCGTGACCACACTCCAAAAAAAAGTACTTCATTGGCTGTGAAGCTTTTTGGACGTCCGGTGGTTGTGAAATGCAAGGAGCTGAAATTGCATATCATCCGGTTTGGGGACGGTACCTGTGGCGAGGCGTGACTTCCTGCGCCCGGCGAAGTCATTGCCAGGAGCGCAGCGGCCCAGGGCGTCACCAGCGGGATCAGACGCTACCAGTTTTGCGCCTCTGCTAACTCCTGCGCAATTTCACGGGAGCCCGTAGCGCCCCCCCCTCTCCCCCAGCGAGAAATCGTTAGCACCCCCTCGGAAGTCGCAATCCACGCAAATTTCCCCGCCCTCTTCTTTTAACCTGTATTGCTAGTAACAAAAACTAACTTGGTCACTCACTGCCTGTGGTTTTTCTTGAGGGCAGTATACCGCTGCACGCTGCTCCCTCCAATGGCCCTGGCCTGCTGAAGGGCAGTAATAACCTTCCGATCGTTATCCTGACTGGAATTGTGCACACCATTCCCGATGGGATCTGACCAATCATTCCCCAACAGTGCAATCTCTCTTCAGCTGTAATATATCTCTCTGTGCGTTGCCAACTCCAGTCCGATGTCTTCCTGGAGATTTCATCGCATGACCTCCTGTGTCAGCTGTGGCTCAGTGGGTGGCACTCTCTTAAATATAAACTAAAAGATCATTATAAGGCTCTGTGGATGTTTTATTCAGAAAATAATTTAAAGTTAGTATTTTATAATTAATTTGTAAAGTACAATAAATTATTATATGTTACAGGAGACAAATTCAACTTCAGGTTTTGATGTTAATATGGTCCGAAGTTTCGGGCCATGCCTATAACGGCGCAGCCCCGACCTGGACGCCCATTTTTTGGGGCCACAAAGTGCGCTTAAAAAAAACTCACCTATTCTCCGGCTCCCTGCAGGTCCTCTGGAGCTGGGCGCGGCGCAGCACGAGCTGTGGGGGGCGGAGCCAGGTGCCTGCGCTGAAAACAGTGCCGGGACCTCTGCACAGGCACGCTACAGTGGGCGCGCATGTGCAGTAGCTCCAGGCGCCCAACACTGTGTGGGAGGGGCCCGAAGCACGCAACCCCTAGCCCTGGCTGAATGGCCTCACTGGGGAGGCAGCACCTCCCACGCCCAGCTCCTGCTTCCTCCCGACCGGACCCGACCCGAACAGACTCCAACTCCTCCCTCCCCCTCCCCGCCCCCGGACCCGATAGGACCCAACCCCACCCCCGCTGGACCCAATCCCCCCCCCAACCGTACCCGAACCCCCCCCCCGGACCCGACCCAACCCCCAGCCACCTGCCTGTAAATCCGGTGCTGGGCCCAAAGTCTTGGGCCCGACCGGGCCCATTCAGCCTCCCTCCCTTCTCTCCCTCCCTCTCCCCCTCCCTCCCTCCCTCTCCCCCTCCCTCCCTCCCTCTCCCCCTCCCCCCCTCCCTCTCCCCCTCCCCCCCTCCCTCCCGCTTCCTCCCCCCCTCCCTCCCTCCCTCCCGCTTCCTCCCCCCCTCCCTCCCGCTTCCTCCCCCCCTCCCTCCCGCTTCCTCCCCCCCTCCCTCCCGCTTCCTCCCCCCCTCCCTCTCGCTTCCTCCCCCCCTCCCTCTCGCTTCCTCCCTCCCTCTCCCCCTCCTTCTCGCTCCCTCCCTCTTCCCCCTCCCCTCGCTGTCAGAAACACAGACACTGACAGACAGAGAGTGAGAGAGAGACACACAGACAGACAGAGAGATAGAGACACTGACAGAGATACACTGGGGGGGCGTCCCAGCATGCTGTTGGAGGACTCCTGGTGCTGCAGTCGGTAAGTAGAAAATGTTTTATTTATTGATTTTTTAATTTGTTTTATTTTTTATTAATTTTTTTTGATTGATTTATTGGCTGATTTATTGATGTATTTATCATTTATTATTGATGATGGCTCTTTATTTATAAAACTGAAGAGTTTAATGTTTGTGAACTTCCCTTTAAAACCCCCCCCCCACCCACCCCATTCCCTACGCATGATTTGTAACCTACGCCTGATTTTCTAAGTGTAGACAAGGTTTTTCTGAGCGAACAAAAATCTACACTTACTCCATTCTAAGTTAGTTTGGAGTATGTTTTCGCTGCCTAAACTTTCAAATCAGACGTAAGTGTCCGGACACGCCCCCTTTTGGAAAAAAAAATCTGTTCCAAACTGAAACTGTTCTAACTGACTAGAACTGGAGCAAACTAAATGCCGAGAATTACAATTTCTAAGATACTCCATTCTAAACCAGTTGCTCCAAAAAAACAGGAGCATCTCAGGCCGAAACTTGGCCCCATTAATGTGTTGGAGGAACGGCTCTGCAGAGGGGCGGAATGGATTTGTCTGATACAATGGAACGATCCCGATGTTGTAAATGTTCTTAATGTTCAATAAATATTAATTCTTTTTTAAAAAAGGGAGTAGCACCCTCGCCTCTGAGTCAGAAGGTTGTGGGTTCAAATCACACTCCAGATACTTGAGCACAAAAATCTGGGCTGACACTCCCAGTGCAGTGCTGAGGGAGTGCCGCACTGTCGGAGGTGCCGTCTTTTGGATGAGACGTTAAACCAAGGCCCCGTCTGCTCTCTCAGGTGGACGTAAAAGATCCCGTGGCACTGTTTTGAAAAAGAGCAGCGGAGTTCTCCCCGGTGTCCTGGGCCAATATTTATCCCTCAATCAACATTAAAAAAAAACAGATTATCGGGCCACATTGTTCGCATGCCCGACACAAGACTCCCAAAGCAAGCACTCTACTCAGAACTCCTACACGGCAAGTGAGCCCCAGGTGGGCAGAGGAAACGTTTCAAGGACACCCTCAAAGCCTCCCTGATAAAGTGCAACATCCCCACCAACACCTGGGGGTCCCTGACCCAAGACCACCCTAAGTGGAGGAAGAGCATCCGGGAGGGCGCTGAGCACCTCGAGTCTCGTCGCCGAGAGCATGCAGAAATCAAACGCAGGCAGCAGAAGGAGCATGCGGCAAACCAGACTCCCCATCCACCCTTTCCTTCAACCACTGTCTGACCCACCTGTGACAGAGACTGTAATTCCCATATTGGACTGTTCAGTCACTTGGGAACTCACTTTTAGAGTGGAGCAAGTTTTCCTCGATTTTGAGGGACTGCCCATGATGATATAATTGCAGTAAGATTTCTTTATTCTTATACTCCAATCCCTTTGTAATGAATTGTGGCACATTTCAAAACCTCCCAGAGTCCAGTGTAGGAGAGTGCTTGGGGAGAGGCTGCCATTGCATATCAATGTAGTGGGGGTCAAGGGTCAAGGCCTATAGTGCAGGGCACCGTCTGCATATCACTGCAGTGCGACACAACGTAAGTTACCAGCGTCACTCGGTCAAGCACATGTGGGCTTTCCAACTCTGCGGCAACATTGCCCTGGAATCTCCCTCGGAATTGAAGATTCATCTCCTGCGAGCGACACCCAAGCGATCACATTCTCTTTCCCCAGCTTCTCTCTGGCCAGACTCCCAGCATCCGTCAGTGCCGCGACGCACCCAGCCTGCTGAGCAGCCCTGGTATCCATGCGCTGTGTCGGAAATCGTGGATTGGAAGAAATAGTAGTCTGTTTCAGGTTCCTCAGCTCAGTAGTTTGCCTCAGTCGATGACACAGAAGGATTTCAGTCATGTTAGAGTTGTACAGGGTCAAAACACAAACACCGGCCTTCAAGGCCTAGCTATGCCGATAAGGGATTTAGCCTTATAGATAAACAAGCTGTCTCTTGAAAGGGCAACAAGACATTCAGACAGAGGTAAGGAAGAAAATGACCTCACGGGTACCCTCTCTCTTGTGATTGGACAATTGAATGGGTAAAAATGATAGACGCAAGGTATCCACCGACCCACCGAAACAGGGTATAAAAACGGGCAACCGAGAGAAACAGACAGGCTGAGGAGAGAGTTTCCTCAAGGTGGACCGCATGTGGGCTTCGGCTCAACACCTGCCCCAGCCCGTGATCCAATCCGAGACCACTGTCCAGCCTCACCGAACGTCCGATCGTTCCAGGGCCGTACAATGTTCTCCTCGGTCACGGATTGTACTTCTACTATATCTATCTTAATCACGCGTTGTGTCTGAGTATGCTTATAACTGACGCTCCTTAATAAAACGCCTTACAGCTCAGAATCTGTGTGTGGCCTGTGATCCGAATCTTACAGCTGTAACCGGTAAAGCCACAAGGTGGATAGAGCGGTTTCTGGAGCACACAGGATTGTGGGTATTGTAGCTGCCATTATTGTCTGATTGCAGTGAGCTTCGATGTGTCAGCTGACTAATGGCAGGACCGTGCATCGGGGGGGATGGGAAGGCGGGGGCGGGGGGGTGTGGTTGGAGGGGGAGGAGGGGGGCCAGGGTGGTTGAAGGTGGGAGGTCATATGAAGAGACCTCATGGAATACGGTCCAATAGAAACAACAGAGGTGCAACCGAAGCACAGTGCCAGCCCATTTCTGGTGCATAGACCCAATTGCACTCGTGATGCTGGAGGTGACGCCACACAGTGGGGATGGCGGGAGGCAGGTTTACAGTTCAGGTGCACACTCTTCATCAGTGCACTTGAAGGTCCTATAGGGGAAGCTGGGTATTATATTTCCGTCTTTCGGATGAGACGTTAAACCGAGGCCCCGCCTGCTCTCTCAGGTGGACGTAAAAGATCCCACGGCACTGTTTTCAAAGAAGAGCAGGGAAGTTATCCTCGGTGCCCTGGGGCCAATATTTATCCTTCAATCAACATCACAAAAACATGATCTGGTCATTATCACATTGCTGTTTGTGGGAACTTGCTGTGAGCAAATTAACTGCCGCGTTTCCCACATTACAACAGTGACTACACTCCAAAAGTACTTCATTGGCTGCAAAGTACTTTGGGACATCCAGTGGTCATGAAAAGCGCTATGTTTTTTATATAAAGTCATGGTTGTAACTAAGGTGCAGGCCAGCCCTGGCTGAGGCCCAACGACAGAGAAGGAGCTCGTAGTTGAACCAGAGCTGTTGATGAGCTCTTCGCTCACTAACCAAGAGCGAGATGGCAATGGACAAAGTAAACAGGATGCTGGATGATTTTACTGCCGTTCTGCTCAGATCGCTGAAGGTTAGGCTGAAGCTGGACTGGACCCTGGTCAGGCCACACCTGAAAGCAAAAAGCAAAAAGCAAAAAAAAAAGACTTGCCTTTCATGATCTCAGGACGTCCCAAAGCGCTTCACAGCCAATGAAGTACTTTTTGAAGTGAGGTCACTGTTGTATTGTGGGAAACGCAGCAGCCAATTTGCGCATAGCAAGCTCCCACAAACAGCAATGTGATAATGACCAGATAATCTGTTTTATTGATTTTGGTTGAAGGTTAAATATTGGCCCAGGACACCGGGGATAACTCCCCCTGCTCTTCTTTGGAATAGTGCCGTGGGATCTTTTACATCCACCTGAGAGAGCAGACAGGACCTCGGTTTAACGTCTAATCCGAAAGACGGCACCTCCGACAGTGCGGCACTCCCTCAGCACTGCACTGGGAGTGCCAGCCTCGACTGTGTGGAGTACTGCGTACAGTTATTGTTATCCAAACATAAGGAGGGACATCCAGGCCTGGAGGCAGTGCAGAGGAGAGTGACAAGGCTGGTCAGTGGTGTCAGAACCAATTGGGATTCCACAGCCTCGTCTCGGAGACAACCTTATGAAAGTTTATACACTTTTCAGTTACACAGGCGGATAGGAGAGCTCAGGTTCAGGGTAGTGGAGGGTGCATTTAGAGCGGATTCATTCTTTACCCAGGCAGCTAGAAGAAGTTACCGACAAGGTTGCTGAGGCCAGGGCACTGGATCTATTTAAGAAGCAGTTAGACGCTACAGCAGGGAGATGTTAGGGTTGGTATCTGGACGGGTGAGATCAAGTTGGGGCAAATGACCTTTAAGTGAACCAATCTTGTGGATTTGACGCTATGGGGCAGATAACAACAATAACTTTCATTTATATAGCACCTTTAACATCGTAAATCGTCCCACGGCGCTTCACAGGAGCGTTAGAAAAAAATATTTGACACCAATCCACATAATGCGATATTAGGACACATGACCAAATGCTTGCTCAAATAGGTCGGTTTTAAGGAGCGTCTTAAAGGAGGAGAGAGAGGGAGAGGTTTAGGGAGGGAGTTCCAGAGCTTGGGGCCTCGGTGGCTGAAGGGACGGCCACCGATGGTCGAGCGATGGAAATCGGGGTTGCTCAAGAAAGAAAGACTTACATTTATATGGCGCCTTTCACGACCGTCGGACGTCTCAAAGCACTTTACAGCCAATGAAGTACTTTTGGGGTGTAGTCACTGTTGTACTGAGGCCAGAATTGGAGGAGCGCAGATATCTCCAAGTGGTTGTGGGGTTGGAGGGGATTACAGATTTAGGGAGGGGGCGATGCCATGGAGGGATATGAAAATAAGGATGAGAATTTTAAAATCGATCCTAAGATTTGTGCGATTGTACACAGCGGGTGACAGACAGTGTGTGGGAAGCCCATTTTACATCTCACACGAATATCGGGAACGGTGTAAACCAGGCTGCCGACTGGCTGTCACCCGTTCTACACTGTCGCACAAGGCTGGGATCTCACTGTCTGCTGACTCGGTGAAACAAGCAGCTGTACTACTGCCAGCTACCTGATCATAGCACAGCTGAGCTGCAGAAGCATGGTTTCGAGAAAGGTTGGCTTTGCACTGTGAAGGATTTACAACAAGTATTTATACAGCATCTTTATCGTAGTGAAACTTCCCAAGGCGTTTCACAGGAGTATCATGAGACTAAAATTTTGACACTGAACCACACAAGGAGAAATTCAGGCAGGTGACCAAAAACTTGATCAAAGAGGTAGGTTTTAAGGAATGTCATGAAGGAGGAAAGAGAGGTAGAGAGGTGGAGAGGTTTAGGCAGGGAGTTCCAGTGCTTGGTGCCCATGCAACAGAAGGCACGGCCACCGATGGTTGAGCGATTATAATCAGCGATGCTTAAGAGGGCAGAATTAGAGGAGCGCAGACATCTCAGGGGGGATTGTGGGGCTGGAGGAGATTACAGAGATAGGGAGGGGCGAGGCCATGGGGGGATTTGAAAATAAGGAGAATTTTGAAATCGAGGCATTGCTTAACGGGGAAACAATGTAGGTCAGCGAGCACAGGGGGTGATGGGTGAGTGGGACTTGGTGCGGATTAGGACACGGGCTGCCGAGGTTTGGATCAGCTCAAGTTTACGTAGGGTAGAATGTGGGAGGCCAGCCAGGAGTGCGTTGCAATAGTCAAGTCTATAGGTAACAAAGGCATGGATGAGGGTTTCAGCAGTGGATGAGCTGAGGCAATGGCGGAGACGGGCGATGTTACGAGAGGTGGAAATAGTTATGCTGCGGATATGTGGTCAGAAGCTCATTTCAAGGTCAAATACTATACCAAGATTGCGAACATTTTGGTTCAGCCTCAGACAGAAGACAATACAACCTTCTTGATGATTATCAACTGGTCAACTAAAGCAATGTCTCTTCCCCAAAGAGGAAGAGTGGAGTTTCTATTTTTGGGTGTTTTCCTTCAGATAGTATATTTCTTCCTCCAAATGACATGTTGGGGACCAGTTCCAGCCAGTGGATATTCCTCATCTGAGTGTCCACAGGACATCCGACTGTGGGTGGTGCAACAGCAGAGTCAGACCTTGTCCTATTCAAGGTGAGGCTTTGAGCATGAACAACTCCCGCTGTGTATCCTCTCACATCAGGTGTCAGCCTTGGCTCAATGAGTAGCTCTGTTGCCTCTGAGTCAAAGGGCTGTGGGTTCAAAGCCCTGAGCAGATGATTTAGGCTGACATTCCCAGTGCAGTGCTGAGGGAGCTTCTGCTGCACTGTCGGAGGTGCTGTCTTGCAGATGAAATGTTAAATTGAACTCTGCTCTCTCAGGTGGATATAAAAAACCCAGGAAACAATTTTGAAAAGGAGCAAGGGGGTTTATCCCTGGTGTCCTAGGGCCAATATTGATCCCTCAATCAACATCACAAAATGTTTTTATCTGGTCATTATCACATTGCTGTTTGTGGGAGCTTGCTGTGCGCATATTAGCTGCCACATTACAACAATGACTCCACTTCAGTGGCTGAAAAGTGCGTAGGGATATCCTGAGGTTGTGAAAGCTGCTATTCAAATCATTTCTTTCTCTATACGTGTTAAAATTTCAGTATTTCTGTAGCGTGCTCTCAGCAGTAGTCTCCAAGGGTTGAGGTGACCTTTTCTAAAATGTGTGAGCTGCACTTTGCCTGTTAATGCTGTTAATTTTTGATCCCAATCCCTGATACAGCCTTACCGCACCCCATCATACAGTTATTGCCTGCACTGTGTCATTATTTACAGGGGTCCCCGGGAGTGTGTCAGTATTTACAGGGGGGCCTGGGAGTGTGTCAGTATTTACAGGGGTCCCCGGGTGTGTGTCAGTATTTACAGGGGGTCCCCGGGAGTGTGTCAGTATTTACACGGGGTCCCTGGGAGTGTGACAGTATTTACAGGGGGTCCCCGGGAGTGTGTCAGTATTTACAGGGGGTCTGAGGAGTGTGTGATAATTTAAAGGCAGTTCCTGGGGAATGAGTAAATATTTACAGGGGTCTGGGGGAGCGTGTGAATATTTACAGGGGGTCTGGGGGAGTGTGTGAATATTTACAGGGGGTCTGGGGGAGTGTGTGAATATTTACATGGGGTCATAGAAACATAGAAACATAGAAAATAGGTGCAGGAGTAGGCCATCCGGCCCTTCAAGCCTGCACCACCGTTCAATAAGATCGTGGCTGATCATTCCTTCAGTACCCAGTTCCTGCTTTCTCTCCATACCCCTTGATCCCTTCAGCTGTAAGGGCCATATCTAACTCCCTCTTGAATATATCCAATGAACTGGCATCAACAGCTCTCTGCGGTAGGGAATTCCACAGGTTAACAACTCTCTGAGTGAAGAAGTTTCTCCTCATCTCGGTCCTAAATGGCTTACCACTTATCCTAAGACTATGTCCCCTGGTTCTGGACTTCCCCAACATCGGGAACATTCTTCTTGCATCTAACCTGTCCAGTCCCGTCAGAATTTTATGTTTCTATGAGATCCCCTCTCATTCTTCTAAACTCCAGTGAATAGAGGCCCAGTCGATCCAGTCTCTCCTCATATGTCAGTCCTGCCATCCCGGGAATCAGTCTGGTGAACCTTCGCTGCACTCCCTCAATAGCAAGAACGTCGTTCCTCAGATTAGGAGACCAAAACTTAACACAATATTCCAGGTGGGGCCTCACCAAGGCCCTGTACAACTGCAGTAAGACTTCCCTGCTCTTATACTCAAATCCCCTTGCTATGAAGGCCAACATATCATTTGCCTTCTTCACCGCCTGCTGTACCTGCATGCCAACTTTCAATGACTGATGAATCATGACACCCAGGTCTCGCTGCACCTCCCCTTTTCCTAATCTGTCGCTATTCAGATAATATTCTGCCTTCGTGTTTTTGCCTCCAAAGTGAATAACCTCACATTTTTCCACATTATACTGCATCTGCCATGTATTTGCCCACTCGCCTAATCTGTCCAAATCACCCTGCAGCCTCTTAGCATCCTCCTCACAGCTCACACCGCCAACCAGTTTAGTGTCATCTGCAAACTTGGAGATATTCCACTCAATTCCATCATCCAAATCATTAATATATATTGTAAAGAGCTGGGGTCCCAGCACTGAGCCCTGCGGCACTCCACTAGTCACTGCCTGCCATTCTGAAAAGGACCCGTTAATCCCAACTCTCTGCTTCCTGTCTGCCAACCAGTTCTCTATCCACATCAGTACATTATCCCCAATACCAAGTGCTTTGATTTTGCACACCAATCTCGTGTGGGACCTTGACAAAAACCTTTTGAAAGTCCAAATACACCACATCCACTGGTTCTCCCCTGTCTACTCTACTAGTTACATCCTCAAAAAATTCCAGAAGATTTGTCAAGCATGATTTCCCCTTCATAAATCCATACTGACTTGGACCTATCCTATCACTGCTTTCCAAATGTGCTGCTATTTCATCCTTAATGATTGATTCCAACATTTTCCACACTACTGATGTCAGGCTAACTGGTCTATAATTACCCGTTTTCTCTCTCCCTCCTTTTTTAAAAAGTGGTGTTACATTAGCAACCCTCCAGTCCATAGGAACTGATCCAGAGTCGATAGAATGTTGAAAAATTATCACCAATGCATCCACTATTTCTAGGGCCACTTCCTTAAGTACTCTGGGATGCAGACTATCAGGCCCTGGGGACTTATCGGCCTTCAATCCCATCAATTTCCCTAACACAATTTCCCGCCTAATAAGGATATCCTTCAGTTCCTCCTTCTCACTAGACCTTCGGACCCCTAGTACATCGGGAAGGTTATTTACAGGGGTTCCCTGGGGGGAGTGTGTAAATATTTACAGGGGGTCCCTGGGGAGTGTGTGAATATTTACAGGGGGTATGGGGGAGTGTGTGAATATTTACAGGGGGTCTGGGGGAGTGTGTGAATATTTACAGGGGGTCTGGGGGAGTGTGTGAATATTTACAGGGGGTCCCTGGGAAGTGTGTGAATATTTACAGGGGGTCTGGGGGAGTGTGTGAAAATTTACAGGGGGTCCCTGGGGAGTGTGTGAATATTTACAGGGGGTCCCTGGGAAGTGTGTGAATATTTACAGGGGGTCCCTGGGGAGTGTGTGAATATTTACAGGGGGTCTGGGGGAGTGTGTGAATATTTACAGGGTCCCTGGGGAGTGTGTGAATATTTACAGGGGGTCCCTGGGGGGAGTGTGTAAATATTTACAGGGGGTCCCTGGGAAGTGTGTGAATATTTACAAGGGGGCTGGGGGAGTGTGTGAATATTTACAGGGGTCTGCGGGGGTGTCTGTGAATATTTACAGGGGGTCTGGGGAAGTGTGTGAATATTTACAGGGGGTCCCTGGGGGGAGTGTGTGAATATTTACAGGGGGTCCCTGGGGGGAGTCTGTGAATATTTACAGGGGGTCTGGGGGAGTGTGTGAATATTTACAGGGGGTCCCTGGGGTGTGTGTGAATACTTACAGGGGGTCTGGGGGAGTGTGTGAATATTTACAGGGGGTCCCTGGGGGGTGTGTGTGAATATTTACAGGGGGGTCTCTGGGGGGAGTGTGTGAATATTTATAGGGGGTCCCTGGGGAGTGTGTGAATACTTACAGGGGGTCTGGGGGAGTGTGTGAATATTTACAGGGGGTCCCTGGGAGGAGTGTGTGAA
This sequence comes from Pristiophorus japonicus, assembly GCF_044704955.1. Lineage (NCBI taxonomy): Eukaryota > Metazoa > Chordata > Chondrichthyes > Pristiophoridae > Pristiophorus > Pristiophorus japonicus. The sequence goes on along the minus strand of NC_092002.1, from coordinate 16,780,114 downwards.
TATTTACAGGGGGTCCCTGGGGGGTGTGTGTGAATATTTACAGGGGCTCCCTGGGGAGTGTGTGAATACTTACAGGGGGTCTGGGGGAGTGTATGAATATTTACAGGGGGTCTGGGGAGTGTGTGAATATTTACAGGGGGTCCCTGGGGAGTGTGTGAATATTTACAGGGGGTCTGAGGGAGTGTGTGAATATTTACAGGGGGTCCCTGGGGGGAGTGTGTGAATATTTACAGGGGGTCCCTGGGGAGTGTGTGAATATTTACAGGGGGTCCCTGGGGGAGTGTGTGAATATTTACAGGGGTCCCTGGGGAGTGTGTGAATATTTACAGGGGGTCTGGGGGAGTGTGTGAATATTTGCAGGGGGTCCCTGGGGGAGTGTGTGAATATTTACAGGGGGTCCCTGGGAAGTGTGTGAATATTTACAGGGGGTCTGAGGGAGTGTGTGAAAATTTACAGGGGTCCCTGGGGAGTGTGTGAATATTTACAGGGGTCCCTGGGGAGTGTGTGAATATTTACAGGGGGTCCCTGGGGAGTGTGTAAATATTTACAGGGGGTCTGGGGGAGTGTGTGAATATTTACAGGGGGTCTGGGGGAGTGTGTGAATATTTACAGGGTGTCCCTGGGGGAGTGTGTGAATATTTACAGGGGTCCCTGGGGAGTGTGTGAATATTTACAGGGGTCCCTGGGGAGTGTGTGAATATTTACAGGGGGTCTGGGGGAGTTTGTGAATATTTACAGGGGGTCTGGGGGAGTGTGTGAATATTTACAGGGGGTCTGGGGGAGTGTGTGAATATTTGCAGGGGGTCCCTGGGGGAGTGTGTGAATATTACAGGGGGTCCCTGAGGAGTGTTTGATTATTTACAGCGGCCACAGAGCAGTAACAGGAACAGCGAGCTGCTCTCTGCAACTGTCCGAGAAAAATTGAAAGATGAATGAAGGTTTGCAGGAGATAGCCTGCCTGTTGTGGTCAGGGTCTGCGTGCAGGGGTCCGCTGCCTCTGCCCCTGCCCCTGCCCCTGCCCCAGGCTCGGGGCTCTCTGCCCCCGGCCGCGATGTTGTTTTCCGAGCCGAGCCTACGTTCGAGAATTGAGGCGAGGGGAAACCGCCCGCTGTTGTTGTTTCAATCTCCGGAGCTCGCCCCGTCCAGACTGCCCGGAGAGAGGGAGAGAGACAGGGCTCCGGGCACAGGTGAGGGGGCTCACAGCACGGGGGGGCCCGAAAGTCTTACAGCGAGAGTCGATGCAAACTGGGAGGGGTTACCGACTAGTCGGATATCTGGGGGTGATTACAGATTGTAATCGGGTATCTGGAGCTGATTATTGATTGTAATCGGGTATCTGGAGCTGATTACAGTTTGTAATCGCATATCTGGGAGGGATTACGGATTGCAATCGGATAACTGGAGCTGATTATTTATTGTAATCGGGTATCTGGAGCTGATTATTGATGTAATCCGATATCTGGAGCTGATTACTGATTATAATCCGATATCTGGGAGGGATTACAGATTGGAATGGAATGTAATAATATTTATCCCTATCTCAGTCCTAAATAGCCAAGCCCTTATTCTGAGACTGTGACCCCGTGTTCCAGCTTCCCAGCCGTGGGGGGCATCTTCACCAGCATTAGCCCTGCTAAGGTTGTGTGTCATTTGTGCAGTTTCCTGGTGTTTTAGCTGACACAGTGCCGCTTCATGAGCCAGTCCGCTTAATAACAGGTACCCAGAGTGGTGTGTACTGTTTTCCGAAGTCGATTTAACCTGTCCAATTAGAACATTGGTGGGAGCATATGAAGGTTCTTTCAGTGCTTTTTATTGCTTCATTTGAAGGCGCTTGGATCGCTGGTAATTGAGGTAATTGTTTAGGCACTGCCACTTTTCACCTAAGATCACAATCTGGGTTTTCCCATGGGAATCTCCTGCTCTTTAGATGGACTCGATGGGCCGAATGGCCTCCTTCTGTGCCGTATTGATTAAGACTTCATGCATATCAATGGCAGAATACTGGGCACATCAGGCTGCCCTCCCCGCTACACGCTCACGTCTGTATTTACAGGCAGAGGTGCCACCCTCCCTCAGACCAGTGAGCACAGTAGCACTCGGAGGCTGCAATTCAGAGCGTTCTGCCGCACACTCTAAGGTAACGGGAGCCGAAGCTCTCCACAGCACACGGTACTGCCAAGAGCCGTAAAGGTCAACCGTGGCCCGACTGAACTGTGGGTTCAAGTCCCATTCCAGAGACTTGAGCACATAAATCCAGGCTGACACTCCCAGTGCAGTGCTAAGGGAGAGCCGCACTGTCAGAGGTGCCGTCTTTCAGATGAGATGTTAAACTGAGGCCCTGTCAGCTCGCTCAGGTGGATGTAAAAGATCCCATGGCATAATCTTAGAATAAGGGGCTGTCAATTTAAAACCGAGATGAGGAGGAATTTCTTCTCGCAGAGGGTTGTAAATCTGTGCAATTCGCTGCCTCAGAGAGCTGTGGAAGCTGGGTCATTGAATGCATTTAAGACAGAGATAGACAGTTTCTTAACCGATAAGGGAATAAGGGGTTATGGGGAGCGGGCAGGGAAGTGGACCCGAGTCCATGATCGGATCAGCCATGATCGTATTAAATGGCGGAGCAGGCTTAAGGGGCCGTACGGCCTACTCCTGCTCCTAGTTCTTATGTTCTTATTTCAAGGAACAGCAGGGGGGTTCTCCCCGGTGTCCTGGACAATATTAATTCCTCAACCAACATCATTAAAATAGATGATCTGGTCATTATCACGTTACTGTTTGTGGGAGCTTGCTGTGAGCGAATGGGCTGACGCGCTTTCTATATTACAACAGTGACTACACTTCAAAGGTGCTATAGCAGCTTTGGGACGTCCTGAGGTCGTGAAAGGCGCTATAGAAATGCAAGTCTTTCTTTTTTAGTTTATTGAATTGTCTCGTCGCCTACATTCGGAACGGTGTCCCCAGTTGCCCCTAGTTACCGGGCTTTAAACATAATTGAAGTTGGTTGGAGGGGCAGGAGATTCACGTTGCTGTGGCCCATTGTGACATCACTGAGCTCCACCAAAGTGGCATCATGAATGGGAACAAAGAGGCAGCGGGCAGACTGAAAAATAGCTCGTGTTTATAACAGCACCTCGTGCAACCCAGTGGAGAGACACAGTCTGAGCAACAACACCAGCTTACATTTATATAGCACTTTTAACAATCCAGCGATTATCATACAAAATTTGACACTGAGCCACATAAGGAGATCTCAGGACAGATGACCCTCTTGGTCAAAGAGGTAGGTTTTTAAGGAGCGTCTTAAAGGAAGAGAGGGAGGCGGAGAGATTTAGGGAAGTAATTCCAGAGCTTAGGCAGCCGAAGGTACGGCCTCCAATGGTGGAGCAATTAAAATCGGGATGCGCAAGAGGCCAGAATTGGAGGATCGCCGAGATCTTGCCGATAGTATTAGTAGTATTAGGCAGTCCCTCGTGTCAAGGATGACCCACTTCCACACCAATTGAAGGGTGGAAGATGCCTGTGCATGAATTCTTTTAACATGGGGTGGTCGTTGCACACCACACGGGCTTGACAGAGCTAGGTCTTGGTCCAGTGGCAAGGGTTAACCAGGTCGACTGGAGACCAAGCTCTGCTGAGCCATCCCCGCTGTTGTTATATGCTGCGCCGCTCCTGGGTCATGACCCCTTCGCTCCTCTACTTCGACCCCGCCGCTCCTGGGCCACCACCCCGCTGCTTTATACACTGTGTCACTCCTGGGCCAGGACCTTGGAGAGTCGCGTGGCTGGAAGAGGTTACAGAGATAGGGAGCAGTTGAGGCCATGGAAGGATTTGAAAACGATGATGAGGATTTTAAAATTGAGGCATTGCCGGACCGGGAGCCAATGTAGGCCAGCGAGCACAGGGGTGATGGGTGAACGGGACTTGGTGCGAGTTAGGACATGGGCAGCCGAGTTTCGATGAGCTCAGGAGCACTAATGGAAGATGACTGAAAGCATGGTCAAAGAGGTAGAATTTGCAGAGGAAAAAAGCGAAAGAGAGGTAGCCAGAAGGATGGGCTGAAGGAGAAAGTTTTAGTGAGTCAGGCCGAGGTAGCTGAATACTCTGCCTCCCGTGGTGGAGTGTGTCATGTATGTATGCTTGGGGTTACTAGCCACCAGGTGGCGCCACTGTCGGAGATCATTGGGCTGTACGCACGCGTGCGCGGCCCAGGTATAAAAGGCAAGCCATCTTGTAATGTATTCACTTTGGGCCCTAATAAAGCAGAGCCAGGTTTGTACCTGTGTTAGTTTACAGTATTCAGTCTATCGAGTTATTACATACATAACAGAGTGGAAGTGAGGTGGAGAGGAGGGGGTGGCATGGGGGGCAGTTGGAGCTTCCCAGCTGACCAGACTCCAAATCGCAGGGAGGGTGGGTGCAGACTGGGACACAGGTCAGGAGGAGCTCTCAGGGGACAGGTGGGACAAGGCTTGGGAGGGATTTGTAAATGAGAAACGAGGATTTTGAAGCTTGGGTGTTGAGGGAATCAGTGGAGGTCGGTGAGTACAAGAATGAAGGACAAGTAACACTTATTGCAGCACAGAGTGTGGGTGGCAGAGTTTCGGACAGGTTGGAGTTTATATTGGGTATCAGGGCATGACAGGGGCATAGGAACAGCATTAGGCCATTCAGCCCCTCAAAGCCATTCAATCAAATCATGGCTGATCTGTATCTCAACTTCATTTCCCCGGCTTACTTCGATATCCTTTAATACCTTGCCCAGCAAAAATCTATCATTTCAGTCTTGGCATTATCAATTGACTCCCAGCGGCGACAGTTGTTTGTGGGAGAGAGTTCCAGATTCCCACTGCCCTTTGTGTGAATAAACGCTTCCTGACATCACCCCTGAACGGCCTGGCTCTAATTTTAAGGTTATGCCCCCTTGTTCTGGACTCCCCCCACCAGGAGGGAACAAACATGTGGATAAGGGTTTCATGGCGTGGTGGGGGTGAGGTAAGGGATGGAGTTGAGTGACAGCAAGTGGTCTCTAGAAAGAAAGAAAGACTTGCATTTATATAGCGCCTTTCATGACTACCGGACATCTCAAAGCGCTTTACAGCCAATGAAGTATTTTTTGAAGTCACTGTTGCAATGTCGGAAATGCAGCAGCCAATGTGCGCACAGCAAGCTCCCCACAAACAGTAATATGATAATGACCAGATAATCTGTTTTAGGGATAAATTTTGGTCAGGACACCAGGACTCCTCTTCAAAATGGTGCCATGGAACATTTGCATCCACCTGAGAGACGGGGTCTCGGTTTAACATCTCATCAGAAAGACAGCACCTCCAACAGTGCAGCACTCCCTCAGCACTGCACTGGGAGTGTCAGCCTGGATTTATGTGCTCAAGTTCCTGGCATGGATCTTGAACCCACAACCTTCTGACCCAGAGGTGACTGAGCTAGCCACTGAGCCACAGTTAACACTGGTGATGGACTGGGTATGGGGTTTGAACCTCAGCAGTAGGGATCAAGAGGACATTGAAGATGCGTATCATTGGGTTCAACCAAGATAAGTAGCCAGGGGAGAGGAACGGAACTAAGCCCAGGAGGATCAGAGATTTCTCCACATACACGATATTACCAGAGCTGAATTCAGGATGTCAAGTCTCTGGAATCTCCCACCGCAAAGACTTGAGCACAACATCCAAGCCAACTCTCCAGTGCAGTACTGAGGGAGTGCTGCACTGTCGGAGGTGCCTTCTTTACCAATCAGACATCAAACCAAAGCCCAACTGCCCTCTCAGGTGGATGTAAAAGATCCAACGGCACTATTTCGAAGAAGAGCAGAGGGAGTTCTCTCCGGTGTCCTGGCCAATATTTATCCCTCAATCAACATCACTAAAAAGAAAACAGATGATATGCTCATTATCATGTTGGTGGTGAGCGCAAATTGGCTGCCACACTTCCTACATTATAACAGTGACAACACTTCAAAAAGTACTTCAAAGCTTGAAAGCGCTTTGGGATGGGGGGAGAAATCTACAAGAAATGTAACCAGTCTAAATATAAACAAAACTGGAAAAGAGAGCATTGGAAAGAATAAAGTAAGGGAGGACATTGATGGCAAGGGAATAAATAAAGTTATAGAGCAGGAGTCTAAAAAGATGGTTAAACAAAAACTGAGAGGAAACCCTATTAAAAATGAGGTAAACTGACTGTATAGCAATGCACACAGTGTCCATAATAAAAAAGGGGAGCTGGAGGCAATCATACATTGCGAGGAACCAGACATAGTAGGGATTAGTGAGAAAAATCAGGACTGGGAATTAAACATTGCAGGGTATAACATATTTAGAAAAGGTAGAGAGGGAAAAGGGGGATATTGTGTTCCTAACACAGATGAAGCTGCACACAGGGAGGTTAAAATAACAGTGACCTCAGTCTTTATTAAGACACTCCAGAGTGAGGAACAGGCCTTAGGGGCCGGCTTATATACAGTGCTCCCAAGGGATGCTGGAATCCCTTGGGACTTCAGGGGATGAGCTTCCTGGTGGCAGAATATGGGAGTGCATGCTTTACAGATACACAACATCACCCCCCCCCCCCCACCAAAGTCAAAGTGAAAACTATTTACAAGGTGAGGCGGTCGGGAGCCTTTCTTTCCCTGGTGGATGGTGGACCGCCTCAGTGCAAATGTCTGTTCTAGTGTGTTGGCTGTGCCCTCGCTGGGCTGGCATGTTGTTGGCCCTGCAGGGCTGCTGGGTGAGCCTGGCCTTGCTGGGTTGTTGGGCGTGATGGGTTTGATTTCCTGGTCCGGGGTGGTGTCGTTGATCCTTTGGGTGTGTTTTGTGGGCTCGAAAAAGGTGGTGTCTGCTGTGGGTTGTTCAGGGCAGTCTGTGAACCGCAGCCTCGTTTGGTCCAGGTGCTTTCTGCAAATTTGTCCATTGTCTAGTTTGACTACAAACACCCTACTCCCTTCTTTAGCTATCACCGTGCCCGCGATCCACTTGGGACCATGTCCATAGTTTAGCACATACACAGGGTCATTCAGATCAATTTCCCGTGACACAGTGGCGCAACCATCATTTACATTTTGTTGCTGCCGCCTGCTCTCTACCTGATCATGCAGGTTGGGGTGAACCAGCGAGAGTCTGGTTTTAAGAGTTCTTTTCATGAGTCGCTCAGCCGGGGGCAACCCCGTGAGCAAGTGGGGTCTCTTGTGGTAGCTGAGTAGTACTCAGGACAGGCGGGTTTGGAGTGAGCCTTCTGTGACTCGTTTGAGTCTCTGTTTGGTGGTTTGTACTGCCTGCTCTGCCTGCCCATTGGAGGCTGGTTTAAACGGGGCTGAGGTGACATGTTTGATCCCATTGCGGGTCATGAATTCTTTAAATTCAGCACTGGTGAAACATGGTTCGTTGTCACTGACCAGTGTGTCAGGCAGACCGTGGGTGGCAAAAATGGCCCTCAGGCTTTCAATGGTGGCGGTGGCGGTGTAAATTCCTGGATTCTTTTACCTCAATCTGGTTCAGTAAAATTACTGAGTCGAATACCTCTTGTGCTTTGAACAAAGCAGTCTTTATTACCGGCCAGTAAGACCTATCAGACAGAAGATATATTCTCTGGATAGAGCGTACACACTCCCTACGGATAGGTGAAGTTACATTGTAAAGCGTCAACAGTTATACAGTTTTGAAATCAGATAACAAAATACAAATGGATTGACAGTCTAACTCAGCCACTCATTAGTCAATCTATATGAGATGTTCTTCTTGAAAGCTCAAGCATTGCCTCTAAATGTTTCAATCTAGTGGTGTGACTATTAGCTGAGACCTTGCAATTCTGCAGATTTATTTCATGTTACAGTTAGATGTTATTGGCAGGATTTAGTGACTTGAAACCTTGAGAAAGACTGTTAGCTATGCTGATGTTGCACTATTTGCAATCTGACATTCTCCCAGCTATTCTTCCATGGCTTATACATTTTCATATATCCCGTTTACTTTACTGTCCTTAATTCCATATATTCCGTTCAGATATCCACAGCGGTGCCTCCTGTCATTATTTCACATTCAATCCATTTTGAAAAAGCATCCACCACCACCAGGAACATTTTACCAAGAAACGGGCCTGCATAATCGACATGGATCCTCGACCATGGTCTGGAGAGCCAGGACCACAAACTTAGTGGTGTCTCTCTGGGTGCGTTGCTCAACTGAGCACACACGCTGCATTGCCGTACACAGGACTCTAACTCAGAGTCGATACCGGGCCACCACACGTGGGATCTGGCTATTGCTTTCATCATTACTATAGCCGGGTGTGTGCTGTGGAGATCCAAGATGAACGTCTCTCTGCCCTTTTTTGGTAGCACTACACGGTTACCCCACAACAGGTAGTCTGCCTGAATGGATAGCTCGTCCTTTCGCCGCTGGAACAGCTTGATTGGTTCTTGCATTTCAACGGGGATGCTGGCTCAGCTCCCATGCAGTACACAGTTTTTTTTACTAGGGACAGCAGAGGATCTTGGCTGGTCCAAGTCCTAACCTGGCGGGCCGTGACAGGTGATTTATCATTCAAAATGCTTCCATGACCAACAAGTCTGCGGTCTGCACCACCATCAACAAGTTTGCAGGCTGCGCCATTTCCACCTCCGTGGTGGGCAATGGTAGCCGACTGAGAGCATCCGCACAGTTCTCGGTGCCTGGCCTGTGGCGGATGGTAAAATTATACGCTGATAGCGCGAGTGCCCACCTTTCTATGCAGGCTGAGGCATTAGTATTTATACCTTGTTTTCAGCGAACAGGGATGTGAGGGGCTTGTGATCGGTTTCCAGCTCAAATTTGAGGCTAAACAGGTACCGATCCATTTTCTTTACCTGAACACACACGCTAATGCCTCTTTCTCAATTATGCTGTAGGCCTTCTCAACCTTAGACAAGCTCCTGGAAGCATAGACAACAGGTTGAAACTTCCCCGCAACATTAGCTTGTTGTAATACACACCCGACTCCGTACGACGACGCATCACATGCTAGCACAAGTCTTTTACACGGGTTATACAATACAAGCAGCTTGTTGGAGCATAAAATGTTTCTGGCTTTCTCAAAAGCAATTACTTGTTTTTTTCCCCATACCCAGTTCTCACCTTTGCGCAATAACAGATGTAGGGGCTCTAAAAGGGTGCTTAACCCCAGTAGGAAGTTACCAAAATAGTTGAAGAGTCCCAGGAACGACCGCAGCTCCCGTGACGTTCTGTGGCCTGGGCGCGTTCCTGATAGCCTCTGTCTTGGCGTCTGTGGGCCGAATGCCGTCCGCCGCAATCTTTCTCCCCAAAAACTCCACTTCTGTTACATAGAAACATAGAAAATAGGTGCAGGAGCAGGCCATTCAGCTGAGTTCATGGCTGAACATGCAACTTCAGTACCCCCTTCCTGCTTTCACGCCATACCCCTTGATCCCCCGAGTAGTAAGGACTTCATCTAACTCCCTTTTGAATATATTTAGTGAATTGGCCTCAACTACTTTCTGTGGTAGAGAATCAGTCTGGTGAATCTTCGCTGCACTCCCTCAATAGCAAGAATGTCCTTCCTCAAGTTAGGAGACCAAAACTGTACACAATACTCCAGGTGTGGCCTCACCAAGGCCCTGTACAACTGTAGCAACACCTCCCTGCCCCTGTACTCAAATCCCCTCGCTATGAAGGCCAACATGCCATTTGCTTCCTTAACCGCCTGCTGTACTTGCATGCCAACCTTCAATGACTGATGTACCATGACACCCAGGTCTCGTTGCACCTTCCCTTTTCCTAATCTGTCACCATTCAGATAATAGTCTGTCTCTCTGTTTTTACCACCAAAGTGGATAACCTCACATTTATCCACATTATACTTCATCTGCCATGCATTTGCCCACTCACCTAACCTATCCAAGTCACTCTGCAGCCTCATAGCATCCTCCTCGCAGCTCACACTGCCACCCAACTTAGTGTCATCCGCAAATTTGGAGATACTACATTTAATCCCCTCGTCTAAATCATTAATGTACAATGTAAACAACTGGGGCCCCAGCACAGAACCCTGCGGTACCCCACTAGTCACTGCCTGCCATTCCGAAAAGTACCCATTTACTCCTACTCTTTGCTTCCTGTCTGACAACCAGTTCTCAATCCACGCCAGCACACTACCCCAATCCCATGTGCTTTAACTTTGCACATTAATCTCCTGTGTGGGACCTTGTCGAAAGCTTTCTGAAAGTCCAAATATACCACATCAACTGGTACTCCTTTGTCCACTTTATTGGAAACATCCTCAAAAAATTCCAGAAGATTTGTCAAGCATGATCTCCCTTTCACAAATCCATGCTGACTTGGACCTATCATGTCACCATTTTCCAAATGCGCTGCTATGACATCCTTAATAATTGATTCCATCATTTTACCCACTACTGAGGTCAGGCTGACCGGTCTATAATTCCCTGCTTTCTCTCTCTCTCCTTTTTTAAAAAGTGGGGTTACATTGGCTACCCTCCACTCGATAGGAACTGATCCAGAGTCAATGGAATGTTGGAAAATGACTGTCAATGCATCCGCTATTTCCAAGGCCGCCATGAAGACGCATTTCGACCTCTTCAGCCGCAACTCTACGTGATCCAGTCGCTGGAGGACCTCCTACAGGTTTTGTAGGTACTCGGCGGTGTCCCGACCCGTGACCAATATGTCATCATGAAAGACCACCGTGTGTGGTACCGACTTGAGTAGGCTCTTCACGTTTCTTTGGAAGATCGCTGCAGCCGACCGAATTTCAAACGGGCATCTGTTGTAGATGAACAGTCCCTTGTGCGTGTTGATGCAGGTGAGGCCCTTTGAAGACTCCTCCAGCTCCTGCGTCATGTAGGCCGAAGTCAGGTCGAGCTCGGTGAACGTCTTGCCTTCTGCCAGCGTCGCAAATAGGTCGTCTGCCTTAGGTAGTGGGTATTGGCCCTGTAGCGAGAAGCGATTGATAGTTACTTTATAATCGCCACAAATCCTGACCGTGCCATCACTTTTGAGTACTGGAACAATTGGGCTGGCCCACTCGCTGAATTCAGCTGGGGAGATGATGCCCTCGCACTGCGGCCTGTCAAGCTCGATTTCCACTCTCTCCCTCATCATGTGAGGTACTGCTCACATGTGGTGAATGAGTCGTGCCTCTGGGACCAAGTGGATCCGCACCTTCGCCCCGGAAAAGTTCCCAATGCCTGGCTCAAAAAGGGAAGGAAATTTGTTAAGAACCTGAGTACATGAGGCCTCATCGACATGTGATAGCGCTCGGATGTCATCCCAGTTCCAGCGGATTTTGCCCAGCCAGCTCCTTCCAAGCAGTGTGGAGCCATCGCCCGGAACAATCCAGAGTGGCAGTTCATGCACCGTGCCCTCTTAGGTGATCTTGACCATGGCGCTGCCCAGGACAGTGATAAGCTCTTTGGTGTACGTTCTCAGTTTCGTGTGGATGGGGCTCAGGGCTGGTCTGAATGCCTTGTTGCACCACTGTCTCTCAAACATCTTTTTACTCATGATGGATTGGCTAGCACCAGTGTCCAGTTCCATGGCTACTGGTAAGCCATTCAATTTTACATTTAGCATTATAGGTGGACATTTCATCGAAAATGTGTGCACCCCATGTACTTCAGCATCTGCCTCCTCTCTCTGAGGCTCGAAATTGCTTTGATCCACCATGGACCAATCTTCCTCTGCCACGTGGTGGTTAGCAGGTTTTACAGAGCTTGCAGCTCATTTGCAAGCTCATTGGAGGTGCCCCATTCTTCCACAGCTCTTGCAAACATACCCTTTGAAGCAGCATGATTAGGCTTAATGGAAGCCTCCACAACGCCAACAAGATGTGAATTGCCTTGCATTCATCCTTTGTTGGGGACTCTGAGTCATCTGGGTCACCTGAGGCCTGCTGGCAGTTGCAGACTCGTGGGTTCTGCCCTGTGCATTTCTGCTCGCAAACACAGATCCAGTTAATTTATGAACATTGCTAGCATTTGCGTGCTGAGAGATTTATTTGGTGTTATCACTGGTGGACATAAAAGCCTGTGCTATCGCAATGGCCTTACTGAGGGTCGGTGTCTCTACAGTCAAAAGTTTTCGTAGGATGGTCTCGTGGCCAATGCCCAGTACAAAAAAGTCTCTGAGCATTTGCTCCAGGTAGCCATGAAACTCACATTGTCCTCCTGCAAGTCGCTTTAGCTCGGCGACGTAGCTCGCCACTTCCTGACCTTCAGATCGCTGGCACGTGTAGAACCGATAGCTCGCCATTAGCACGCTCTCCCTCGGGTTAAGATGCCCCCAACCAGTGTACAAAGCTCCTCATACGACTTATCTGTGGGTTTCACCGGAGCCAGTAGGTCGGTGACCCGCAGACTGTGAGGAGGACCGTTCTCCTTTTTGCAGCGTTTCCTTCTCCGTCCAGCTCATTGGCTACAAAGTACTGGTCTAGCCGTTCGACATAGGCTTCCCAGTCCTCAACCTCCGAGAACTTCTTCAGGATACCCACAGTTTGCTGCATCTTTGCGTTGGATTCGTATTCTCGTCGCCAGTTATTGTGTTCCTAACACAGATGAGGCTGCACACAGGGAGGTTAAAATAACAGTGACCTCAGTCTTTAATAAGACACTCCAGAGTGAGGAAGAGGCCTTAGGGGCCGGCTTATATACAGTGCTCCCAAAGGATGCTGGGATCCCTTGGGACTTCAGGGGATGAGCTCCCTGGTGGCAGAACATGGGAGTGCATGCTTTACAGATACACAACAGGGGAGGTGGAGTAGCTAGTTATTAGGGATAACAGCAGCAGAAAAAACGACGCAGCTATCAGCAAGACAGAAATAGAATCCATGTGGATAGAGATAAAAGATAATAAAGGATCAATCACACTAATAGGGGTAGTCTACAGACCAACTAATAATGGAAGGGAGGTGGAGAAAGAAATATGGAGACAACTTAGGGAAATGAGTAAAAAAACATGGAATAATAATCATGGGGGATTTCAACAATCCCAATATTAATTGGACAGAAGAGGTAGGTAAAGGGGATAAGGGAATCGAGTTCCTACAATGTGTACAGGACTCCTTTTAACATGTAAAAAGCCCAACAAGGGAGGATTCACTATTGGATCTAATAATGGGGAATGAGCCAGAGCAGACAAGCGAAGTAAAAATAGGGGAACATCTAGGCAATAGTGACCGTCATCAAGGTCCAGGTCGATGATTGGAGCGTGGGCAGATACAGCAGGAGCGGCGAGAGACTGTCGAGAGATGTGATTGGGGCCCAGGGGAGGCGTGAGTTCGGGGCCAGGGGCAGCACGGGCCAGCCCACACTGCGATATCTGCGCGCACTAGGTCCATGCAGCAGAGCTGGTCTCCAGTTGTCTTCGATAACCCTTGCCACTGGGCCAAGACCTAGCTCTGTCAAGCCCGTGTGGTGGCTGGTGTGCAACGGCCACCCCATGTTAAAAAATTCCACGCACAGGCATCTTCCACCCTTCAGGATGTAGTTCGGGTCCCTTCAAACTCCTGTCCTGTGAACTCAGTCCTGTGAACGCATCCTTTTTTGGCGTGGAAGCAAGTCATCCTCGTTTCGAGGGACCACCTATGATGATGATGATGAATGACCATAATATAATAAGCTTTAAGATGATAATTGAGAAAGACATAAGTATGACGAAAAACAAGGTAATAGATTGGAGGATTTTGAGGGTCTGAGAATAGAACATGGAAAAATAAAATGGGCAACAATATTGGCAAACAACGATGTAGAACAGCAATGGGAAACATTTAAAAATGTTCAGCAGAGTGCAGGAACAATATATTCCACTAAAAGGAACAAACTAAACACAAATGAGACTCCATGGATGAATAAAGCCATAAGGGAACAATTGAGGGTAAGGAACGACACATACATTAAGCACATAGACAGCAGAGGAGTGATAAGGGAGAATACGAAAAGATTAGGAGAGAAGTATAAAAACAAATTATCAAGGAACATAAAACAAAATAGTAAAGTATTTTACCGGCACATCAATAAAAAGCGAAAGTTGGGATGGGAATAGGGTCATTAAGGGATAGACAGGATAATACCACAGGTACCGACAGAAATATTAAATAATTATTTTGCTTCAGTATTTACCAGGGAGATAAAACAGGCGGACATGACATTGGATGATGAGATTAGTGCATTTCAAATAAAAAGAGAGGATATATTAAATGAACTAATCAAACTCAAAGAGGATAAAACCCCTGGTCTTGATGGATTGCATCCATGCAGTTTAAGACTGTCGAGAAGAGATAACAGAGGCATTACTACACATATTTAATAATTTATTCGAAAAAGGACGGGAGGATAGCTAATGTAATATCTATATTTAAGGAGGGAGATAGAACATGTCCAGGGAATTATAGACCAATCAGCTTAACATCGGTGGTAGGAAAAATAATGGAATCCCTACTAAAGGAGAGAATAGAAAAACATCCAGAAACCAAAAATATAATAATGAATAGTCAGCATGGATTTCAAAAGGGAAAGTCTTGCTTGACCGACCTCATTGAATTTTTTGAAGAGGTATCAGAGAGAGTAGACAAGGGTAATGCAGTAGATGTAATTTATCTAGATTTTCAAAAGGCCTTTGATAAGGTACCTCATAATAGACTGATGAACAAGGTCAGAGAATATGGAGTCAGGGGACAAGTAGCAGAATGGATCGCCAGCTGGCTTCAAGACAGAAAGCAGAGAGTAGGGGTAAAGGGTAGCTACTCACAGTGGCAGAAGGTGGGTAGTGGTGTTCCACAAGGATCAGTGCTGGAACCACTGTTGTTCACAATTTATATTAACGATTCAGACTTTGGAAACAAACTCACAATTTCTAAATTTGCAGATGACACCAAATTGAGGGTGATAGTCAAACTGAGGAGGACTGCAACATATCGGAGGACATTAATACACTTGCAGAATGGGCACATAATTGACAAATTAAGTTCAACACAAATAAATGTGAGGTATTATATTTTGGTAGGAAGAATAGGGAGGTCATTTAGTACTTGGAGGGTGTGAGTCTAGGTGGGGTAGAGGAACAAAGGGATCTCGGAGTATAAATACATCAATCACTAAAAGTTGTGACACAGGTTAACAAGGCCACAAAAAAAGTAAATTAGGGTTTATTTCTGGAGGTATAGAATTGAAGAGTAGAGAAGTTATGCTAGACCATATTGAACTTTGTTTAGACCACTTTTGGAGTACTGTGTACAGTTCTGGTCGCTTTATTAAAAAAAGGATATAGAGGCATTAGAGAGGTTGCAGAGAAGATTTACAAGGATGATACCAGAAATGCGAGGGTATACGTATCAGAAAAGGCTGGGTCCCTTTTCTCTTGAAAAAAGGCGGCTGAGGAGTGACCTAATAGAGGTCTTTAAAATGATGAAAGGTTTTGATAGAGTGGATACAGAGAGAATGTTTTCACTTGTGGGGAAGAACATAACTAGAAGACATCAATATAAGATAGTCACCAAAAAATCCAACAGGGAATTCGACAGAAATGTCTTTACCCAGAGAG
The DNA here is from genome assembly GCF_044704955.1 of Pristiophorus japonicus. Classification (NCBI taxonomy): domain Eukaryota; kingdom Metazoa; phylum Chordata; class Chondrichthyes; family Pristiophoridae; genus Pristiophorus; species Pristiophorus japonicus. The sequence continues at coordinate 16,764,551 of NC_092002.1, read as the reverse complement.
TGGTGAGAATATGGAACTCGCTGCCACAGGGAGTGGTTGAAGCGAACAGTATCGCTGCATTTAAGGGGAGGCTGGACAAGTATATGAGGGAGAAGGGAATAGAGGGTTATGCTGATAGATTTTGATGAGGAAAGATGGGAGGAGGCTCGAGTGGAGCATAAACGCCGGCATGGACTGGTTGGGCCGAATGGCCGGTTTCTGTGCCGTATATCCGGTGTGATCCTGAGGCCATGAAAGGCTGCTAAATAAAATACTATATGTCAGTTAAAACATTATGGGCATTCCTATTTTCAGATGATAAAAGTGACTGTGGTTTTCACCGAGAATGGGCAACACGCACTCCGAGACTCCCATCCAGCGGGAACGCGACCTGCCGCTCCAGGCTGTGGAAGTGCTCCAGAAGGAGTGCAAGGAGGAGAAGCTGAACCAGAGGTCGAAGCCCTCGGGGAAGGAGCAGCAGCACAGGGCGCCCCCACCTGCGGCTGGCTCCGAGCCGCCTCAGGTCGGAGAGGCGAGCGCAAACGGCCAGCTCAGCGCCGGCGACCATGGAGCGTCGGCCGGCCTGGCCACCTTGGACGCCAGGGCCAAGCCGCCCAACCAGGGCAAGAAGCGGAAGATCGCCAAGGCCCGGAAGTGGGCCTCCGGCCAGGCGGCCGCTCAAGAGACGGTGGTGGTGGACAAGCTGACCGGCGGCGAGAGGCCGCACTCTGCCAGGAGGACGGAACAGGACAGGGGGGGCTCGGCCAGGGAGGACGAGGGTCTCGCCTCCGCCGTGGCAGCCCTGGGCTTTGGCCCACGTAAGGAGGCGGCGGAAAACCAAGCGCTGCCTCAGGAGCCGGCGGCCGACGGTGGGGATAACGACGGCACCAACCAGAAGGTCTCCAATGGGCATGTGGCCGGTACGCGTGCCGAGCAAGGGGCCGATGCGTGCTCCACCTCGAAGCAGCGCGGGCAGGGAGAGCCCGACCTAGGTGCCCCCCTGCCCCTCTCGCCCGCCAGCCAGCAAGCAGAGGGCGCCAAAGCGGGCAAGCGAGCCCAGCTGGCCTGCATGCTGCCGGGGCCCCAAGGCAGGTCGGAGCAGGCCAGGAGGCAGAGCGCGCAGGCCACCGTCAACGGGAAGGAGTCACCCTGCAAGCTGATCAAGCTGAGCATTATCCGCTCCCTCCCTCCCTGCGACAAGGATAAGCCCCCGGCCTTCCTCGGCAGCGGGCAACGGGAGCAGGCGAAAGGCCCGGCTCCTCCGGAGACGGCCGCGGCTGGCGGGAGGCCCGGCGAGCGGGGGCAGCGCGGAGACCCGAAGCCCGAGGCCCAGCCGGCACCCGCCTGCCCGGCCACCCCGCGGGACGAGGCCGCTCTGGCCAGCTTCGAGCGGGCGCTGTGCCCGGACCCAGCCCCCCAGCCCTCTCAGCTGGTGTCCGGCCCCCCCAAAGCGCCCCATCCCTTTCTCAACCATCGGGGGGCCCAGCCCGAGCCCGGCCCCAACCCGGCCGACGAGAACAAGCCGCTGGCGGACCTGCTCCCGCTGCCCCCCGGCGGCAAGGCAACCGCCGCGCACCGCGCCAAGCACGGAGACTCGGCGGCCACCTCCTATGCCGAGGCCCTGAAGCACGTGCCCCTACTGAGCAACAAGCAGGAGGTCAAGGGCCCGGCGAAAGAGGGCGAGTTGGCCAGCCCTGATGCGAAAGACGCCAAGGAGCTCAGCGATGCGTGGCAGGCACAAGACGGGGCCTCGTCTGCCTGCAAGAAAAAGCTGCCCTTTTACGAGCAGCTGATAGCCAGCCTGAAAAGTCAAACCCAAAGGCAGAAGGGTGCCAAGCCGCCAAGGCAGATCCTGGCCCAAGAGGAGCCGCTCTCCAAGCCAGCGAAGGACGCCTGCCCGCTGGAGGTCCCAAGCCTTTCGCAGGTTTCGCCCAAGCCGCTGCTTCCTCCCAGTGCCGAGGGGCAGGCCACAGGAGGATCCCCACAGCCCTCCTCCCAGTCCTCCTTCCTGTTTGAGGTCCACAGTCAGCTGGCGTCGCCGGAGCAGTTGGCCCGGACAAAGGCCGACCCCAAGTTTGTGCAGTGGTTCCAGTCTCAGCAGCTGCAGCAGCCCATCTTCCAGTTCCACAGCAAGCTGGGCCACCAGGCCGGCCTGCAAGAGCAGGCGGAGGCCGCCTCCAGTGTGTCCTTTGGGCCCCTGTGCCCGACCACCATCTACTCGCAGCGGCCAGTCAGCGACAGCGGGGCGGCCTCCCAGCTCAGCTCCTCGGTCCAGCTGCAGTCCCAGTCCTGGCTAAGGCGGCAGATCGAGGCCCAGTGCCTTCTGCAGCCCTGGTCCATGTCCATGGGCTCGCCGCCTCCCGTGTACACCCAGCCGCCTCCGCTCAGAGTGCAGCCCTCCCTCGCCAACCCCGCCACGGACCAGCTGCCGATCTGGCCCCTGTTCCAGAGCCAGGCGCCAGCACAGGCAATGTTTAACGCGCTGAACCATCTCCCGTGCCAGCCACGGTCCAAGGCCCTGCTCCAAGCGCCGTTCCACCTGCAGATATCGTGTGACCTCCAGCCACAGGCGCCGCAGTTGTTGCTGCCTCAGCCACCTGCCCAGGTGAGGCCGGAATTGCCCCAAATTCAGGCCCAGGCCGCTTCCAAAGCTCAGCACCAATCCACGGGTGATGCCAGACCTTCCGCTCCGACCACCCTCCAGCCCAAGCTGGCCGCCAAGCCTCACAGGCTTCCGCCCAAAGCTTCGCCCCCAGCCGCGTCCAAGGCCAAGTCGCAGGCCCAAGCCAAGGGACGCAAGGTCCAGGCCGCGTTCCCCAGCCAGCAGCCGCCTCGGTGGCAGGAGCCGGTCAAAGTCCACGCGGCGATGGAGCCGGCGGCCGAGGGGAAGTCGCTGGTCCAGCGGCCGACCGGACGCTGGTCGGCCTTTCAGATCGACAGGACCTGCACCAGGAAGTGCCACTGCCGCCACCGGGAGGACCAAGGGACGTCGCACCTGCCGAGGAACATCGCCACCTGGTGAGTGCACCCAGGCAGTCTCACCGCAGCTACCGTCATACAACCAAAATCACAAAGGATATCCTCTGTGACTGTCACTGTGATGCACCGTCGCGTCTCGACCCTGCAGTCTGCAGTCTTTGACCCGGTTGATCGCACAATCCTCACCCTTCGATTAGGTACCCCGTCATAGATTGGTGAACAAGGTCAGAGAATGTGGAGTTGGAGGGACAAGTAGCGAAATGGTTAGGTAGCTGGCGTCAAGACAGAAAGCAGAGAGGAGGGGTAAAGGTGACTGAAGCGAATAGTATCGATGCATTTAAGGGGAGGCTGGACAAGTATATGGGGGAGAAGGGAATAGAGGGTTATGCTGATAGATTTAGATGAGGAAAGACGGGAGGAGGCTCGAGTGGAGCATAAACGCCGGCATGGACTGGTTGGGCCGAATGGCCTGTTTCTGTGCTGTATATCCTGTGTGATCATAAAATGGTTACAGCACCGAAGGAGGCCATTTGGCCCGTCGAGCCCGTGCCGGCTCTTTGCAAGAGCACCTCAGCCAGTCCCACTCCCCCGCCCTTTCCCCGTAGCCCTGCAATTTTTATTTCTTCAGGTACTTATCCAACTCCCTTTTGAGAGCCATGATCGAGTCTGCCTCCGCCACCCTCTCAGGCAGCGCATTCCAGATCCTAACCACTCGCTGCGTAAAAAGGTTTTTCCTCGTGTCGCCTTTGGCTCTGCTGCCAATCGCCTTAAATCTGTGTCCTCTGGTTCTCCACCCTTCTGCCAATGGGAACAGTTTCTCTCTCTCTCTGCTCTGTCTAGACCCTTCGTGATTTTGAACACCTCAATCAAATCTCTTAAGTGGAGGAGAGCGAGAGCCTCCATCAGACCCCCACCCCGGTAAAACACTTCAATCAATTTTTAACTACATTTTTTTTCTCCCGAAACCATCAAGGGTCGCCAACTCTGGCAGGATTTATTCCTGGAGGTTTCATCACATGACCTCCCATCTCCAATAGCCCCGCCTCCACATTCCCGCCATTGGAGGCCTCGAACATCATCATCATCACAGGCGGTCCCTCGAACGAGGATGACTTGCTTCCACACCAAAAGGGATGAGTTCACAGATGTTTCAATGAAGGACCCGATATTCCAGTCCTGAACTCCAGGGGTGGAAGATGCCTGTGTATGGATTTTTTTTTAACTCCTCCGCCACGATCTCTCGCCGTTCCTCCGCCACAAATATTTGCCGTTCCTCCGCCACGATCCCTCGCCACTCTGCCGCCACGATCTCTCACCATTCCTCCGCCACAAACATCTGCCGTTCCTCCGCCACGATCTCTCGCCGTTCCTCCGCCACGATCTCTCGCCGTTCCTCCGCCACGATCCCTCGCCACTCTGCCGCCACGATCTCTCACCATTCCTCCGCCACAAATATTTGCCGTTCCTCCGCCACGATCCCTCGCCACTCTGCCGCCACGATCTCTCACCATTCCTCCGCCACAAACATCTGCCGTTCCTCCGCCGCCACGATCTCTCGCCGTTCCTCCGCCTCGATCTCTCGCCGTTCCTCCGCCGCCTCGATCTCTCGCCGTTCCTCCGCCGCCTCGATCTCTCGCCGTTCCTCCGTCACGATCTCTCGCCGTTCCTCCGCCGCCTCGATCTCTCGCCGTTCCTCCGCCACGATCTCTCACCGTTCCTCCGCCGCCTCGATCTCTCGCCGTTCCTCCGCCGCCTCGATCTCTCGCCGTTCCTCCGCCACGATCTCTCGCCGCTCTTCCGCCACGATCTCTCGCCGCTCTTCCGCCACGATCCCTCGCCGCTCTGCCGCCACGATCTCTCGCCGTTCCTCCGCCGCCTCGATCTCTCGCCGTTCCTCCGCCGCCTCGATCTCTCGCCGTTCCTCCGCCGCCTCGATCTCTCGCCGTTCCTCCGCCGCCTCGATCTCTCGCCGTTCCTCCGCCTCGATCTCTCGCCGTTCCTCCGCCGCCACGATCCCTCGCCGTTCCTCCGCCTCGATCTCTCGCCGCTCTGCCGCCACGATCCCTCGCCGTTCCTCCGCCACGATCCCTCGCCGCTCTGCCGCCACGATCCCTCGCCGTTCCTCCGCCACGATCTCTCGCCGCTCAGCCGCCACGATCTCTCGCCGTTCCTCCGCCACCACGATCTCTCGCCGTTCCTCCGCCGCCACGATCTCTCGCCGTTCCTCCGCCGCCACGATCTCTCGCCGTTCCTCCGCCGCCACGATCTCTCGCCGTTCCTCCGCCGCCACGATCTCTCGCCACTCCTCCGCCGCCACGATCTCTCGCCGTTCCTCCGCCACGATCTCTCGCCGTTCCTCCGCCGCCACGATCTCTCGCCGTTCCTCCGCCGCCACGATCTCTCGCCACTCCTCCGCCGCCACGATCTCTCGCCGTTCCTCCGCCGCCACGATCTCTCGCCGTTCCTCCGCCGCCACGATCTCTCGCCACTCCTCCGCCGCCACGATCTCTCGCCGTTCCTCCGCCGCCACGATCTCTCGCCGTTCCTCCGCCGCCACGATCTCTCGCCGTTCCTCCGCCACCACGATCTGTCGCCGTTCCTCCGCCGCCACGATCTCTCGCCGTTCCTCCGCCGCCTCGATCCCTCGCCGTTCCTCCACCGCCACGATCTCTCGCCGCTCTTCCGCCACGATCTCTCGCCGCTCTGCCGCCACGATCCCTGCGCCGTTCCTCCACCACGATCTCTCGCCGTTCCTCCACCACGATCCCTCGCCGTTCCTCCGCCGCCACGATCTCTCGCCGCTCCTCCGCCACGATCTCTCGCCGTTCCTCCACCACGATCCCTCGCCGTTCCTCCACCACGATCCCTCGCCGTTCCTCCGCCGCCACGATCTCTCGCCGCTCCTCCGCCACGATCTCTCGCCGTTCCTCCACCACGATCCCTCGCCGTTCCTCCGCCACGATCTCTCGCCGTTCCTCCGCCACGATCCCTCGCCGTTCCTCCGCCACGATCCCTCGCCGTTCCTCCGCCACGATCTCTCGCCGCTCTTCCGCCACGATCCCTCGCCGTTCCTCCGCCACGATCTCTCGCCGTTCCTCCGCCACGATCCCTCGCCGTTCCTCCGCCACGATCCCTCGCCGTTCCTCCGCCACGATCCCTCGCCGTTCCTCCGCCACGATCCCTCGCCGTTCCTCCGCCACGATCCCTCGCCGTTCCTCCGCCACGATCCCTCGCCGTTCCTCCGCCTCGATCTCTCGCCGTTCCTCCGCCACGATCTCTCGCCGCTCTTCCGCCACGATCCCTCGCCGTTCCTCCGCCACGATCCCTCGCCGCTCTTCCGCCACGATCCCTCGCCGTTCCTCCGCCACTATCTCTCGCCGTTCCTCCGCCACGATCTCTCGCCGTTCCTCCGCCACGATCTCTCGCCGCTCCTCCGCCACGATCTCTTGCCGTTCCTCCGCCACGATCTCTCGCCGTTCCTCTGCCACGATCTCTCGCCGTTCCTCCGCCGCCTCGATCTCTCGCCGCTCTGCCGCCACGATCTCTCGCCGTTCCTCCGCCGCCTCGATCTCTCGCCGTTCCTCCGCCGCCACGATCTCTCGCCGTTCCTCCGCCGCCACGATCTCTCGCCGTTCCTCCGCCACCACGATCTCTCGCCGTTCCTCCGCCGCCACGATCTCTCGCCGTTCCTCCGCCGCCACGATCTCTCGCCGTTCCTCCGCCGCCACGATCTCTCGCCGTTCCTCCGCCGCCACGATCTCTCGCCGTTCCTCCGCCGCCACGATCTCTCGCCGCTCTTCCGCCACGATCTCTCGCCGTTCCTCCGCCACGATCCCTCGCCGTTCCTCCACCACGATCCCTCGCCGCTCTGCCGCCACGATCCCTCGCCGTTCCTCCGCCACGATCTCTCGCCGCTCTGCCGCCACGATCTCTCGCCGTTCCTCCGCCGCCTCGATCTCTCGCCGTTCCTCCGCCACCACGATCTCTCGCCGTTCCTCCGCCGCCACGATCTCTCGCCGTTCCTCCGCCGCCACGATCTCTCGCCGTTCCTCCGCCGCCACGATCTCTCGCCGTTCCTCCGCCGCCACGATCTCTCGCCACTCCTCCGCCGCCACGATCTCTCGCCACTCCTCCGCCGCCACGATCTCTCGCCGTTCCTCCGCCACGATCTCTCGCCGTTCCTCCGCCGCCACGATCTCTCGCCGTTCCTCCGCCGCCACGATCTCTCGCCGTTCCTCCGCCGCCACGATCTCTCGCCGTTCCTCCGCCGCCACGATCTCTCGCCGTTCCTCCGCCGCCACGATCTCTCGCCGCTCTTCCGCCACGATCTCTCGCCGTTCCTCCGCCACGATCTCTCGCCGTTCCTCCGCCGCCACGATCTCTCACCGTTCCTCCGCCGCCACGATCTCTCGCCGTTCCTCCGCCGCCACGATCTCTCGCCGTTCCTCCGCCGCCACGATCTCTCGCCGTTCCTCCGCCGCCACGATCTCTCGCCGTTCCTCCGCCGCCACGATCTCTCGCCGTTCCTCTGCCGCCACGATCTCTCGCCGTTCCTCCGCCACGATCTCTCGCCGTTCCTCCGCCGCCACGATCTCTCGCCGTTCCTCCGCCGCCTCGATCCCTCGCCGTTCCTCCACCGCCACGATCTCTCGCCGCTCTTCCGCCACGATCTCTCGCCGCTCTGCCGCCACGATCTCTCGCCGCTCTGCCGCCACGATCCCTGCGCCGTTCCTCCACCACGATCTCTCGCCGCTCCTCCGCCACGATCTCTCGCCGTTCCTCCACCACGATCCCTCGCCGTTCCTCCGCCGCCACGATCTCTCGCCGCTCCTCCGCCGCCTCGATCTCTCGCCGTTCCTCCGCCACGATCCCTCGCCGTTCCTCCGCCATGATCTCTCGCCGCTCTGCCGCCACGATCTCGCGCCGCTCCTCCGCCACGATCCCTCGCCGTTCCTCCGCCACGATCTCTCGCCGCTCTTCCGCCACGATCCCTCGCCGTTCCTCCGCCGCTATCTCTCGCCGTTCCTCCGCCACGATCTCTCGCCGTTCCTCCGCCGCTATCTCTCGCCGTTCCTCCGCCACGATCTCTCGCCGCTCTTCCGCCACGATCCCTCGCCGTTCCTCCGCCGCTATCTCTCGCCGTTCCTCCGCCACGATCTCTCGCCGTTCCTCCGCCTCGATCTCTCGCCGTTCCTCCGCCACGATCTCTCGCCGCTCTTCCGCCACGATCTCTCGCCGTTCCTCCGCCACGATCTCTCGCCGTTCCTCCGCCACGATCTCTCGCCGCTCCTCCGCCACAAACATTCATCATAATCTCTCATAACTCCTCCGCCACAAACATTTGCCGCACCTCCGCCACAATCTCTCGCCGCTCCTCTGCCCCAGACATACATCCTCACTGGGCACCACTTCCCCACGGCCAATTGGCTAGCGAACAGGATTCATTAATCGATTGGCTGCTTCTTGACTGTCAGTCAAAGAGCCTTTTATTGAACCCATCCCTAATATTTCTGTAACTAATAAACATGCGTTCACAGAAAATGAAAACAAAACCTTTTTTTTAATGATCTTTCTCCTGGGTTTTCACTCGCAGTGGTGTCCCGGAGATTTATCTTTAATTCCTGGAGGGTTGGCGACACAAATATCACAACCATTGGCCCGGCCTGTTTCATTGGGATTGAGCATGCTTCCCAGCCGTGAGCTCTCTCACTAACTCTCGAAACCAATTGGTGGTGACACTCCACACTACAACAGGCAGGAAATGGCCCACAATTCTACAGTGAGTTTAATTTTTAAAGGGGCCTTGATGTTGCCAATCCTTCCATACCATGCGACAAGCTAATTAAAGGGGCACTACTTCCCAAAGGGTTTCGATAAGAGTGAATAAAGAGAAACTGTTTCCACTGGCAGGAGAACCGGTAACCAGGGGACACAGATTGAAGGTAATCAGCAAAAGAACCGGGGGGTGGTGGGGGGGGGATGAGAATTTTATTACACAGCGAGTTGTGATCTGGAACGCGCTGCCTGAAAGGGCGGTGGTAGCAGATATAATCGCAATTTTCAAAAGGGAATTGGATAACTACTTGAAGGGGAGAAATTTTCAGGGCTGTGGGGAAAGAGCAGGGCTAATTGAATAGCTCGTTCCGGGAGAGCCGTTACAGGCACGGTGGGCCGGATGACCTCCAGCTGTGCTGTGATTCTGTGATTCCACGCAAAGGGGCTCAGCCACTGTTTCTTTTAATTTGGGGAAAGAGACGAAATGGGCTTCATTGTTGTCATGGTGACGCACGCGGCCAACAGGATGATGCTTTTTGATGCCGTTCAGATTGTGGTGCCTGGGCAATCCAATCAAATTCCAAAACCGGGAACCAATCAGCCATTAGAATAACGGGGCTGAATGGCCAATAATGCAGGAGGAGGCCATTCGGCCCCTCAAACCCATCATGCCATTCAGTCAGATCATGGCTGATCTGTACCTCAGCCCCATAGTGCCAGGGAGACCCGAGGTTTTTAATCTGACCATTGTCAGATTTATGTCTGTCTGGGGTAATGCATACCAGCTACAACAAGCACAGCGTCTCACTAATTCTGCCACTTGCCCTGTAATTACTGTCGTGATATTGTTGTTGTATATTAAAGATAGAGAGCACTGTTTTACTTTGGGTTCATAGAAACAAAGAAAATAGGTGCAGGAGGCGGCCATTCAGCCCTTTGAGCCTGCACCACCATTCAACAAGATCATGGCTGATCACTCCTTCAGCACCCCCCTCCCGCTTTCTCTCCATACCCCTTGATCCCCTCAACCGCAAGGGCCATATCTAACTCCCTCTTGAATATATCCAATGAACTGGCATCAACAACTCTCTGCGGCAGGGAATTCCACAGTTTAACAACTCTGAGTGAAGAAGTTTCTCCTCATCTCAGTCCTAAATGGCCTACCCCTTATCCTTAGACTGTGTCCCCTGGTTCTGGACTTTCCCAACATCGGGAATATTCTTCCCGCATCTAACCTGTCCAGTCCCTTCAGAATCTTATATGTTTCTATGCGATTCCCTCTCATCCTTCTAAACGCCAGTGTATAAAGGCCCAGTTGATCCAGTCTCTCCTCATATGACAGCCCAGCCATCCCTAGAATCAGTGTGGTGAACCTTCGCTGCACTCCCTCAATAGCAAGAACGTCCTTCCTCAGACTAGGAGACCAAAATCGAACACAATATTCCAGATGAGGTCTCACGAAGGCCCTGTACAGCTGCATTAAGACCTCCCTGCTCCTATATTCAAATCCCCTAGCTATGAAGGCCAACATACCATTTGCCTTCTTTACCGCCTGCTGTACCTGCGTGCCCACTTTCAGTGACTGATGAACCATGATACCCAGGTCTCGTTGCACCTCCTCTTTTCCTAATCTGCCGCCATTCAGATAATATTCTGCCTTAGTGTTTTTGCCCCCAAAATGGATAACCTCACATTTATCCACATTATACTGCATCTGCCATGTATTTGCCCAACCTGTCCAAGTCACCCTGCAGTCTCTTAGCGTCCTCCTCACAGCTCACACCGCCCCCAGTTTAGTGTCATCCGCACACTTGGAGATATTACACTCTATTCCTTCATCTAAATGGTTAATGTACATTGTAAAGAGCTGGGGTCCAGCACTGAGCCCTGCGGCACTCCACTAGTCACTGCCTGCCATTCTGAAAAGGACCCGTTTATCCCGACTCTCTGCTTCCTGTCTGCCAACCAGTTCTCTATCCACGTCAGTACATTACCCCCAGTACATTGCGCTTTGATTTTGCACACCAATGTCTTGTGCAGGACCTTGTCAAAAGCCTTTTGAAAGTCCAAATACACCACATCCACTGGTTCTCCCTTGTCCACTCTGCTAGCTACATCCTCAAAAAATTCCAGAAGATTCGTCAAGCATGATTTCCCTTTCATAAGTCCATGCTGACTTGGTCCGATCCTGTCACGATCCTGGCAGCATGGCCCACTCAAAAGTACGCACATAGGAGCAGGCGTAGGTAATTTGGCCCTTCGAGCCTGCTCCACCATTCACCATGATCTATCTCAATTCCACCTTCCCGCATTATCCCCATATCCCTTGATTCCCCAAAATTTATCGACCTCTGTCTTGAATAGACTCAATGACTGAGCATCCACAGCCCTCTGGGGCAGAGAATTCCAATGGTTCATTGGCCACAGCTGCCCTCTCCTTCCAGTCCCGATGACTATTTCCAGTTCCGTAACATCGCCCGTCTCCGCCCTTGCCTCAGCTCATCTGCTGCTGAAGCCCTCATCCATGCCTTTGTTAGCTCTAGACTTGACTATTCCAACACACTCCTGGCTGGCCTCCCACATTTTACCATGTCTAAACTAGAGCTGATCTAAAACTCGGCTGCCCGTGTCCTAACTCGCACCAAGTCCCGCTCACCCATCACGCTGACCTACATTGGCTTCCGGTTAATCAACGCCTCGATTTCAAAATTCTCATCCTCGTTTTCAAATCCCTCCATAGCCTCGCCCCTCCCTATCTCTGTAATCTCCTCCAGCCTCACAACCCCCCCCCCCCACCCCCCACACTACCAACCCCTAGATATCTGCACTCCTCTAACTCTGCCCTCTTGAGCATCCTTGATTATAATTCCTCAACCATCGGTGGCCGTGCTTTCTGTTGCCTGGGCCCCAAGCTCTGGAACTCCCTGCCTAAACCGCTCCGCCTCTCTACCTCTCTCTCCTCCTTTAAGACACGCCTTAAAACCGACCTCTTTGCCCAAGCCGTACCCTAATTTCTACTTATGCGTCTCAATCTCATAATACTCCTGTGAAGTGCCTTGGGACGTTTCACTACGTTAAAGGCGCTATACAAATACAAGTTGTTGCTGATTACTTTGACCACGAGCCGCTCCTGCAGCCTACATCGCGGACCACACTTGCCATTCAGCATTCCCATCCGTTTTCTCCTCCCACAGGACTAACTCGATGAAGGAGCCATTCTGCGAGACCCCCTGGGTGAGAACTGCCGTGCTGGCAGGGTCACTGGTAGCCGGAACCAAGTTCTGTATGGATCACTTCAAGGCAAACAATATGCTCAGCTGAAGAAGATTTAGAAGAAAAAAAAAACAGGCAAGAATGAAGCTCAAAGATGAACAGCTTGAACTTTTCAGATAGATTTCAGAGTTGGAAACTTTCACCATCAAACTGTTGAATATTGCCTTCCCCATTGCAAGTCAACCTGACAGACCAACCCCCTTCATGCTGTCTACAATTCCCTATCCGAGCCCGGACACAACGTTACATGAATTAAAGACTCCTAATTTTTGACTTTTTGAATGTGTTATATATGCAGACTATAGATATACTCTGTATAGTCACTGCATAGTTGCATAAGATGGAGACTTGTTACCTGATGTACTATCAATACGTTTTACACTGTGTATATACTATGCTGGCACCAATAGAGGGTGCAAGTGGTGGAGACCGGTGTTTCCTGCCCCTGTGGCAGAGGCTGTCCACCAGAGGGCACTGTGATGGGAGACCCAAGGGTCACCTGCATAGGTGTACAGGGCCCATTATAAAAGGCTGCCCACCATGCTTGAAAACAGCCATCAGTACACATCGGACATCGATTGCTCTCGCATAAGATCCAAGTGCAACGCCGCACGGTTTTTAGTGCTGGAATATCTGAGCAGCTTGTGTCAAATGAAGTGCATTTTAAGGAGAAATATGGTATGTGTATTTATGTAGAGCCGTGCCACATCCTTTGACAGGCCCGAGTGCTTTAGAACCAGTGGATTACTTGCAAAGTGGTCAGGCACTGTTATGTAGGCAAACACAGCAGCCAATGTGTGCACAGCAAGATCCCACACAAACGAAAGACCAGATGTGTTTTTTTTGGTGCCAATTTTAGAAAGGACCAACTATCACCCAGTCAAAGTGTCTGCATTTTCTTAGATTGCTGCGCTTTTTTAATTTATGGGGGGGGTGGGGGGGAAATAAAATTTGGGAATTTTTCTGGATGGAACAGTTAAACTGTAAAAAAAAAAATGTCCTTTAAGGCAGTAGCCACTGTGAGGATTGGTTTTGGTGGAGATGGCTACAGATAAGTTAATGGGATTCGGTGATAGTGAGCATGAATCCGTTGGATTGCTGGAAAAACCCAACTGATGTCCCTTAGAGAAGGAAATCATGCACCCTTAGCAATGTTCCCTGTAAAAAAAAAATGTTGGTGCATGGCCCCTTTAACTGGCTGCGCGTCCCATTCAACTGTTCTCACACACACGGTTATTACCATTGTAAAGCTGGTGCGCGGGACCTCCATACTGCTGCGTGGCTGCATTGCTTAAAGGGAAAGTTGGTCCTTATCCAACCCGGCTTATGTGCGACTTCAGTCCCAACACCAACTTGGTCGTCTCTGAACTTCCCTCTGAAGACACTCAGTCTCAAAATCGTCATCGGCGGTTCGAGAAAGCCCAACATTTCCTCAGGGGTTGGGCAATAAATGCGAGTGATGCCCACAGAATGAATATTGATTTTTTTTTAAAACTATCGTGAGGCTCTGCTGCTCCAATGGGGATTTAAAAACTGAACAACTTTTCATTTCAAATAAGAATTTATTGTAGGGACCATGAAGTAAGATACACTGGATATTACGGCAGGAATTTATTGATTACAAGGCTTTGCCAACTGATGAAACTCAAGTGAAAAACAAAATGTGTTATGAATAAGCAGTCTGCCTGCACTATGTTGAATCAACTAGATAGCGAACTGGAACCAACACACTTAACATAAGAATTAGGAGTAGGCCATTCGATCCTGAGTCTGTTCCGCCATTCAATATCACGGCTGATCTTCGACCTCAACTCCACTTTCCCACCCAATCCCCATATCCCTCGATTCCCCTAGAGTCCAAAAATCTATTGATATATTGAATATATTCAACGACTCAGCATCCACAGACCTTTGGGGTAGAGAATTCCAAAGATTCACAACCCTCTGAGTGAAGAAATTCTTCCTCATCTCAATCTTAAATGGCCCACCCCTTATCCTGAGACCTAGACTCTCCAGCCCGAGGAAACAAACTCTCAGCATCTACTGTCAACCTCCCTCAGAATCTTAGACATTTCGTTGAGAACACTTCGCATTCATTTCACCCTGCTCTTACCTCAATGACGAAAGATGGAAATGCTCAAGTCAACCAGCATCAGGTGCTCTAATCTCTCCTGCTGTCCACCCTATCACAGACCTTCCCTTTTGTTTTCTTCCCCTCCCCCTTTCATTGCTTCTTAAGAATGTGCTCTTTTCAAACATTCGTCAGTTCTGACGAAAGGTCATCGACCTGAAACGTTAACACTGTTTCTCTCTCCACAGATGCTGCCTGACCCGCTGAGTTTTCCCTCATTTTCCATTTTTATTTCAGATTCCAGCATCCGCAGTATATTGCTTTTGTATCAGGTACATGGAGCTCTTGTTACCAAGGTGAAACAGCAGTGCCGACTCGATCGTTTTCAGGGTGTGATCAGATCCCGTTATTGTAACAATACCACAATTGAGATGATCACCGTAAACTGGACCCGGGGGTAGGTGGGAGAGCCCTGGTTAGACCACACCTGGAGTGCCATGAGCAGTTCAGGGCACCACACACTTTCGGAAGGATATATTGGCCTTGAAGGGGGTGCAGCATAGATTTACCAGAATTATACCTGGAATCTAAGGGTTAAATTACAAGAGATTACACACAGAAATTTTCAGGATATTAAGGGGAACTGGTAGGGTAGATAGAGAAAAACCATCCCGCTGGATGGGGATTCTAGGATTAGGGGTCAGAGTCTAAAATTTAGAGCTAGGTCTTTCAGGAGTGGTTAGGAAACACTTCTACACACAAAGGGTGGTAGAAGTTTGGAACTCTCTTCCGCATCTAGCAACTAACGAGAGGTCAAATGTTAATTTAAAATCTGAGATTGATAGATTTTCATTAACCAACGGTAATATAGAAAATAGGTGCAGGAGTCGGCCATTCGAGCCTGCACCATCATTCAATATGATCATGGCTGATCATGCAACTTCAGTACCTCACTCCTGCCTTCTCCCCATAACCCTTGATCCCTTTAGCCGTAAGGTCCACATCTAACTCCCTTTTGAATATATCTAACGAACTGGCCTCAACAACTTTCTGTGGTAGAGAATTCCACAGGTTCACAATTCTTTGAGTGAAGAAGTTTCTCCTCATCTCAGTCCTAAATGGCTTACCTCTTATCCTTAGACTGTGTCCCCTGGTTTTGGACTTCCCCAACATCGGGAACATTCTTCCTGCATCTAACCTGTCCAATCCTGTCAGAATTTTATATGTTTCTATGAGATCCCCTCTCATTCTTCTAAATTCCAGTGAATATAGTTGATCCAGTCTTTCTTCAATCCTGCCATCCCTGGAATCAGTCTGGTGAACCTTCGCTGCACTCCCTCAATAGCAAGAATATCCTTTCTCAGATTAGGAGACCAAAGCTGTACACAATATTCAAGATGTGGCCTCACCAAGGCCCTGTTCAACTGCAGTTGTATAGGCCCTTATTAAGAGATATGGGGGAAAGGCGGGTATATGGAGTTAGGTCGCAGATCAGCCATGATCTCACTGAATGGCACAACAGATTGAAGGGGCTCAATGGCCTCCTCCTGTTCCTATGCGAGAGAAAGAGAGAGATCCCTGCTGCCCTTTGTGTTACCAGTCACATAGCTCAGAACCATACCAGATATAGAGCTGGATTTTTGGCTTTGCCGTTTTTGGGGCGAAAATGGAGGTGGGGCGGGAAATTTACCGCCAATTAACGTTGGCGATTAATTGACTAACCTTCGGCATTTGGGCTTTGCGCCAGGGGTGCAGTGCAAAGGGAGGCGTTGAACTACTTTTGCGGCACAAAAACAGGAACCTCGCCAACTTTAGTGCGGGGCTGGGAGTGCTCAGAGAGGGGCCTTGGGAGGGAAATGTAAAAAAAAAAAATATTGCCAACGCCCTTACCTCAAATCGCTGCAAAAATATAAAAAATTTAAAACTTTAACTTACCTTTTTTCCAGTTTGCCAGCAGGGCTGCATCGCTGTGTTTTCCCTGATGGTCATCACGGGGTGCGTTTCGCGGCATACGGATCGGGCGATTGACGAAACTCGCGCCGGTGTCACAAGGCGAGCCGTTGCATGCCTGGCGCAGCTCTCCCCGGCGGTGCTTCTGAGCACCACCGCAAAAACCGACCCATGGATCGCGACCGGACGGAAAACAGCTGACCGCCCCCATTTCTCGCCGCTCCGATCCAAAACCCCGGCCGCAAACGATCCGAAAATTGAGCCCATTGTTTGTACAACCAACTATATCCCACAGGATAACAACTGGGTCTCCAGCTGGTTTCTGCAGGCGGGTGGGGGGGGGTGGGGGGGGGGGGGAAGACAGGCTGTGATGTCCGATGTCACAATATACCTCCCGCGCCCCCCCATATTCCGGTACAATTCCCACACACATCCGAGGTGGCCTTAAAACTCCAGAGAAATAATCCCCAACCAAACCAGAGAATCCGAAACAGTTTGACGGTTGGTTCACTTTCAAAGCAAGCGACTTGTGTGTGATGTTTACACAGCAGCTCCCATAACCAGCACGGGCACCAGGAAATAGAGTACTTCCCACATCCATACATTGGCCACTCTCACGGACCTGCGCGACCTGACCCCAAATACTGACCACATCTTCAGCGACAACCTCATCTCTCTCTCCGAGTCAAGAGGTTCAAGTCCCACGTCCAGAGACTTGAGCACAAAAATAAATCTCGATCACCAGTACAGTACCGGGGGAGTGCCGCGCTGTCGGAGGTGCCGTCTTATCTGGCACAGACATGATGGGCCGAATGGCCTCCTTCTGTGCCGTAAATTTCTAAAACAAAAAATTCTACGATTCCCCCCCGCCCCCGCCAAGCACGGCTCAGGAAGAAACAAAAGTTCACCCTTGTATTTAAGCAAATCCAGGTTTGGGGAACGAGGAGGATGAGCAATAAGAGTCATTTCTTTGTTGTGAGCTTGTAGTACCCTCGTGCACGCACAAGCTTAACCTAGGATTGGCTTTGCTCCTTTGTACTTTGCCCTGTACCATACATTTAACTAAATACACAAAACGATTAGAAAATCAGCTGGAATAACAGTTGAGGTATACGAAAAATACCCTGGCCAATCCCTTGTCCGACATGTGACCAGGTCCTGACAAGGGCTTCTGCCCTGCGACTGCACAGCAGAAGTGTATCAGGCTAGTATCTCACATTGGGTAGAATCAAATGGATTTGAGTTTTCCAATTGAATAGAGAGCGATGGCAAGACTTTACAAAGCCTTTGCTAAGTTCAAGGAGTGGCATCAGATCAAGGCATTACAGGGCTGGATAATGTTCTACTGAAAACGACATAGAGTGACATAGGCTTTACAGCACAGAATCAGGCCATTCAGTCCAACGCTCCACACGAGCCTCCTCCCACCTCATTTCATCTAACCCTATCAGCATATCTTATTCCCTTCTCCCTCGAGCACTTATCGAGCTTCCCCTTAAACGCATCTCTATTTGCCTCAACTACTCCATGTGGTAGCGATTTCTACATCCTCACCACTCTCTGGGTAAAGAGGTTTCTCCTGAATTCCCTATCGGATTTATTAGTGACTATCTTATATTAATGACCCCTAGTTCTGGTCGCGCCAAGTGGAACCATCTTCTCTACATCTACCCTCGGTCATCTGTGGTTGGGAAGATGTTGGAGTCCATTATTAAAGAAGCAGTAGCAGGACATTCGGAAAAAAAAAATTCGGTCAGGCAGAGTCAGCATGGATTTATGAAGGGGAAGTCATGTTCGACAAATTTGCTAGAATTCTTTGAGGATGTAACAAGCAGGATGGATAAAGGGGAACCAGTGGATGTGGTGTATTTGGACTTCCAGAAGGCATTTGACAAGGTGCCACATAAAAGGTAACTGCACAAGATAAAAGTTCAGGGGGTTGGGGGTAATACATTCACATGGATAGAGGATTGGCTAAGAGAGTAGGGATAAATGGTTCATTCTCGGGTTGGCAATCAGTAACCAGTGGGGTGCCACAGGGATCAGTGCTGGGACCCCAACTATTTACAATCTATATTAACAACTTGGAGGAAGGGACCGAGTGTAACGTAGCCAAGTTTGCCGACGATACAAAGATGGGAGGAAAAGCAATGTGTGAGGAGGACACACAAAATCTGCAAAAGGATATAGACAGGCTAAGTGAGTGGGCAAAAATATGGCAGATGTTGGAAAGTGTGAGGTCATGCACTTTGGCAGGAAAAAAATCAAAGAGCAAGTTATTATTTAAATGGAGAAAGATCACAAAGTGCTGCAGTACAGCGGGACCTGGGGTTATTGTGCATGAAACACAAAAGGTTAGTATGCAGGTACAGCAAGTGATCAGGAAGGCCAATGGAATCTTGGCCTTTATTGCAAAAGGGATGGAGTATAAAAGCAGGGAAGTCTTGCTACAGTTGTACAGGGCATTGGTGAGGCCACACCTGGAATACTGAATGCAGTTTTGGTTTCCATATTTAAGAAAGGATATACTTGCTTTGGAGGCAGTTCAGAGAAGGTTCACAAGGTTGATTCCAGAGATGAGGGGGTTGACTTATGAGGAAAGGTTGAGTAGGTTGGGCCTCTATTCATTGGAATTCAGAACAATGAGAGGTGATCTTATCGAAACGTGTAAGAATTTGAGGGGGCCTGACAAGGTGGATGCAGAGAGGATGTTGCCACTGATAGGGGAGACTAAAACTAGAGGGCATGATCTTAGAATAAGGGGCCGCCCATTTAAAACTGAGATGAGGAGAAATTTCTTCTCTCAGAGGGTTGTGAATCTGTGGAATTCACTGCCTCAGAGAGCTGTGGAATAAATTTAAGACAGAAATAGACAATTTCTTAAATGATAAGGGAATAAGGGGTTATGCAGAGTGGGCAGGGAAGTGGAGCCGAGTCCGTGATTGGATCAGCCATGATCGTATTGAATGGCGGAGCAGGCTCGAGGGGCCGTATGGCCTTCTCCTGCTCCTATTTCTTATGTTCTTATAACTTTAAAGATCTCTATTAGGTCACCCCTCAGCCGCCTTTTTAAAAAAAAATATAACGAGAAAAGAGCCCCAGCCTGTTCATTTTTCTTGACACAAGGTAAAAATATTTTAGTTAGTGTTGTGCGTTAGAGAAAGGAGTCTTGTTCTCAAGAGCTAAAACCATAACTCGCCGCAAAAGGTTGTTCCTATTAAACCACGAAAAGTTAAATGAAAGGACACAGAAGGTGTGTGATAATAATTTGGGTTTAATTTTGAAGGTGGGCGAGGCTCCCCAGATTACACAGATGAAATCCGGCACTGATGCCCACCCACATTATTGGGCCTGGGCCGAGCTGGCTGCGACCACGGGTTTAAAATTAAAATACTGACATTTATGCATTGGGGTCTCGGGGAGACAGAAAGGCCATGGAGCATTAGAGCATTAGCACGTTTTTGTGTATTGAAAAATCAAAAGTTTAAAAGCTTCAATACCATCAGGTTCCACTGGTACAGATATTAAAACATTGTGCGGAGAATGGAAATGGCACGCAAGGACTGAGCAGCTCAGTGCTGCGGGCAGTCTCTCCCGTGTTCCACGCAGTTCACCAACTCTTTTTTCAGGGCCAATCAGTACAAATAATTCACAGTATGTGTCATTAACCTGGATCGGGCAGGTGCAGATCTAACTACCCACTCCCATATCACAAACCAGACACACTCCTCCCACCCCAAAGAAACAAAAGCAATCCCTCCCGCTCCCCAGCCCGAAAAAAAAGAGTCCTTTCTCCCTCTCTCAGACAATCATTTCTAGATGTCTGGCGTATTCGATGACTTGTTTGGCCAGCTCTGTGGACGGGATCGTGGCCTCTTCTGGCTTCTGCTGTTGGCTGGTAAAGGAGTAATAGTTGTCAGGACCTAGGAGCCAGCCACGCTGCAGGAGAGACACACACAATGAGTACGAAAGTTAGCGGACAGTGCTATTCCACGCAATAAACAAACATACTACCAACAGTAGAGGCCAGAGCGAGACCTTGGGACCCACTCCTTGTAACAGTGGATTACAGCACAGAAAAGGGCCATTTCAGCCTTTAATATCCCACCCAGTCCAAACCGACCCTCCTGCTCAGTCTCCCCACACCCTTTAATATCCCACCCAGTCCAAACCCACCCTCCTGCTCAGTCTCCCCACACCCTTTAATATCCCACCCAGTCCAAACCCACCCTCCTGCTCAGTCTCCCCACACCCTTTAATATCCCACCCAGTCGAATCCCACTCCCCACACCCTATATAATCCCACCCAGTCTAATCCTACCCTCCCGCACACCCTTTAATATCCCACAGTCTAATCCCACTCTCCTGCACATTCCTCACACCCTGTATAATCCCACCCAGTCTAATCCCACTCTCCTGCTCACTCCTCACACCTGTATAATCCCACCCAGTCTAATCCCACTCTCCTGCTCACTCCTCACACCCTGTATAATCCCACCCAGTCTAATCCCACTCTCCTGCTCACTCCCCATACCCTTTAATATCCCACCCAGTCTAATCCCACTCCCCACACCCTGTATAATCCCACCCAGTCTAATCCCACCCTCCTGCACACTCGCCACACCCTTTAATATCCCACCCAGTCTAATCCCACTCTCCTGCTCTCCCCATAACCTGTATAATCCCACCCAGTCTAATCCCACTCTCCTGCTCTCCCCATACCCTGTATAATCCCACCCAGTCCAATCCCACTCTCCTGCTCCAAAGCAAAGCAGTTTCCTGAAAGGGGGGGGTTGTGGAAGGTCACGATATTTCATTGCAACAGGAACGTTGTAGTTTCAGATCAGTAATACTGCACCAACCTTTTCTAGCAAACCAGACGGTCCAACCTGACCACGTTGGGCGCTCACTGTAATGTCCCCTACCTGTTTTACACACGCTGGCCTCGGTTACAAACAAATTGGGACAGGCCTTGCAACTTGACAGGAGAAAATGATCGAACCCTTTGTGTCAGTGTGATTGTTAATTTATACGCAGTTCAGGAACTGCTCTCAGTACGAGAGATTTTATGAAATCTATTGTGAAGTCTAATCCCAATTGCTCTCTATACCCTTTAACACCCCACCTAGTGTAATCCCACTTGCTCCCTATACCATTTAATATCCACCCAGACTAATCCCACTCGCTCCCTATACCCTTTAATATCCCTCCTAGACGAATACCACTCTATCGCTCAATCCCTATACCCTTTAATACACCAGCTAGTCTAATCCCACTTTTGCTTGACCCGATACTCTACTGCCAGCCCTACCATTTCCAATTATACCATCTAGCTGTTTCTTAAAAGGCCACAAGAACTCTGACCACTTCACCACCTTGAACCTGCTTGCATTTATTCCCGCGTTCAGTTTTGTTTGTGACAAAGCATTAACAATGTGTTCACTTCCAGTTTGTGCGCCAAATCTTTAGGTCAGAAGCATCGATCTCTTTTACTGATTAGTTCAGGGAAATACCGGTCTCTTGAGCATTATAAACTCGTACATGATATACATTCGAAGCTCTCGACACTTAATTTGGTCAGTAAACATTGAATTTGTCATCTGCAGCCTGCACTCCCCTCATGAACGCGCCGCACCAATCACTGAGCGAGTAACGCCACGCTGTGAGTACCAACCTTCTTCGCATACTCGGTCATCTTCTTGGGCGTGGTGAAAAACAGTGTCCTTGAAGCTTCATTGAATAAGATATTTTCATAAGCCTTCTCGATGCAGCCAGCAATTTCATCCCTGAGGTGACATTAAAGTTCATGATGACATTAAGACGCAATATAGGGGTGCAGAGCACATTTGGAAAATCCCATTGCGATCCCCTGAAGATGATCAAACAAGTTCGCGGGGATCACGGAGACGGAGAGATGCGTCCCCAATGTCAGTCACAGTTAGGAATTTGTCCAGCTCCCTGTTAAATGTTTGCAGTAAAAAAGAAAAAGACTGGCATTTATATAGCGCCGTTCACAACTTCAGGATGTCCCAAAGCGCTTTAAGCCAATGAAATACTTTTGGAGTGTAGTCGCTGTTGTAATGTAGGAAATCACAACTTGTTCCACAGGCCAATGATTCTCTGTGAAAAGTAACAACACCTGACATTGACCCTAGTTCTATGCTTACATAACTTATCTACGTGTCCTTGGTATTCTCTAACCTATTTAACTCAAACAGGCTATCCACATGGACCGAATCTATTTTCATGACCTCAATCAAATCTTCTCAAAGTCTACACTTTTCTACAATAAAAAGCTTCAGCTCTCTAAGCCCATGGTGACAACTAACAGCCTTTAAACTAGGTATCATTGAATGGTTACAGCATGGGGAAGGCCATTTGGCCCGTCGAGCCCGTGCCGGCTCTCTGCAGGAGTCCCACTCGCCCGTAGCCCTGCAAATTTTTATTTGTCAGGTACTTATCCAATATCCATTTGAAAGCCACGATTGAGTCTGCCTCCACCGCCCTCTCAGGCAGTGCATTCCAGATCCTAACCACTCGCTGCGTTAAAAAGGCTTTTCTTGTCGCCTTTGGTTCTTCTGCCAATCACCTTAAATTTGTGCCCTCTGGTTCTCGACCCTTCCACCAATGGCAACAGTTGCTCTCTATCGACTCTGTCCAGACCACTCATGATTTTGAATTAATCTAGTATCTCTCTGAGCCTTTTCCAGGGTTGCTATCACCCAACATGTGAGACCACCAAAAACTGGGCACTGTATTCTCGATGGGGCCTGAAGGTCTTGTACACGGGCAGTATAGTATTTTTGTTTTGAATTTAATCGTCCTGGCGATACAACCCAGTACAGGTTGAACCTCTCTGGTCCTGCACCCTCGGGACCTGACTGGTGCCGAAACAGAGAATTTTCTGAACCACGGGTGGTCAGTGCTGGTGATCGCTAAGTGAGGGAGGAAAGGCGGGGAATGTTGGTGATTGGTCATTTCTCTGTCTGTTTCAGGTCTGACGCCCCTTCACTGCATCGTCAAGTCCCACAATGAGGAAGCAGAGCGAGATGCTGCGCGTCACAGGAGCGCTTAGCAGCGAGCTCCAAGCCCAGGCACCGAACCACCAATGTTTCCGGACTAGAGAGGTCCAACCTGTACTCCTATTTGCTTTTGCTCGAGCCATGTGACACTGGACGTGGACTCCCAGGGATTCTGGCACCATAATATTTCTCCTCCCCCTACTCAGCAGCCTTAAGTTTGCAACCCTGCATGGCATACACAGGTTGGTGATAGCCCTCCCCGTATGCTGCTCATTACAGACACTGACATTAAGTGACGTGTCAGATTCAGGCCCATTCCCCCCATCACATCTAGATAATCTATCTTTTCTCAGCTAAGGTCCACAAACTTCGTTCCCGAGCCACTGACTCCATCCCTTTCCCTAGCATCTGCGGGAGACTGAATCACTGTTCACAACCTCGCTGTCATATTTAATTCTGAAATTAGCTTCGGACCACATATCCACACCATCAGCAAGACCTCTGCAACATCGCCCAAGAGCCCCCCTGCCTCAGCTCATCCGCTGCTGAAGCCTTCACCCCTACCTATGTTACCTCGAGACTTGACTATTCCAACGCACTCCTGGACAGTTTCCCATTTTCAACCCTCCATAAACTTGGGATGATCCAAAACGCGGCTGCCAGTGTCTTAACTTGCACCAAGTCCCATTCACCCATCACCCGTGCTCACTGACCTACATTGGCTCCCGGTTAAGCAATGCCTCAATTTTAAAATTCTCATCCTTGTTTTCAAGTCCCTCCATGGCCTCGCCCCCTCCCTTTCTCTGTAATCTTCAGCTCCCCAACCCTCAAGAGATATCTGCACTCACCCAATTCTGGCCACTTGAGCATTTCAATTTTAACTACTTCACCATTGGTGGCCGTGCTTTCTGTGCCAAGGCCCTGAGCTCTGGAATTTCCTCCCTAAACCCTTCCGCCTCTCTACCCCTCCACCCTCCTTAAACCTACCTCTGACCTCTGCATAATAAATATCTGCTTATGTGGCTCGGTTTTGGGACGTTGTAAAGGCGCTATATAAATGCAAGTAGTTGTCGTTGTCCTAGCAACCTCACAAATCTTTGTATCATCGGCAAACAGTTCACTCAATGTCTTCAATCAGATCGGCGATAAAGATGGCGAGGAGAAACAGCCCTGACACTGATTCCTGGGGTCTCCACTAGTAACCGGTCCCCCAAACAGGATCACTACCATTTATAACATTGGGCTTACAAGAATGGAACCAATTTCTTGTCCAACTCTAGATCTGCCTGCCAATCCCACAGGGCTCGGTCTGGTGTGCGGCACTTTGTCGCAGACCTTTTGAAAATCAAGGTACACACGATCAACCGGGCAGTTTGCACGCTCCTTTGCTCAGGGGCGCACGCATCAATCAGACTCTGAAACAATTAAACAAGCAAACAGACGAAGCTGCATGTTTTTCCTGAAGCATCTGCAATTGTGGATAGTGACTGTCACAGAAATATGCTGTGCAAAAAGTTGCTAAAACGTACAACGGATAAATATTCTAAAGCTGCCTTTACATACAGACCATTCTGGTGTGTGGCTGCTTCAAGCTGCAGATGTCATTTTGCAGTGAGCTGTTCTAGGGCGCCTTTATGAAGTACATTCAGACCGCTAACTTCAGAGAACAAAAAGATTCCCAGGAGTCTTCGGTGAGAATCGCAGAAACTGGTTATTCGGCCCATTGTCTCTCTGCTGGTGCTCAGTCCCACACCCTGCTTTTTGTCCGTAACCCTGTAAGTTCCTCATCCTCAAGTTGCCGTCCAACTCACCTTTTAAATTATTGGTGGAACCAGCTTCCATCACCTTTTCAGGCAGAGCGTCACAGATCCCGACAACTCAGTGACGGCATTCTCATCTCCCCTCTAGATCTTTTAACAATGATTTTAAATCTATGACCTCTGGTTATTGAACCACTCACCAGAGGGAATAGTTTTTCTCCATCGATTCTGTAAAAACCTCTAATCATCTTGAAAACCTCTATTAGTTCACCTCTTAACTTATCTAAGGATAAGGGGTAAGCCATCGAGGACCGAGGTGAGGAGAAACTTTTTCACCCAGAGAATTATGAACCTGTGGAATTCTCTACCACAGAAAGTTGTTGAGGCCAGTTCGTTAGATATTTTCAAAAGGGAGTTAGGTGTGGCCCTTACGGCTAAAGGGATCAGGGAGTATGGAGAGAAGGCAGGAGTGGGGTACTGAGGTTGAATGATCAACCATGATCATATTGAATGGTGGTGCAGGCTCGAAGGGCCGAATGGCCTGCTCCTGCACCTATTTTCTACGTTTCTATGTTAACCTTCTCTTTTCCAGGGAGAACAATCCTAACTTTTCCAACATCTCCTCATAACTTAAGTCCCTCAAAAGAACACAAGAACATAAGAATTAGGAACAGGAGTAGGCCATCTAGCCCCTCGAGCCTGCTCCGCCATTCAAAAAGATCATGGCTGATCTGGCCGTGGACTCAGCTCCACTTACCCGCCCGCTCTCCATAACGCTTAATTCCCTTATTGGTTAAAAACCTATCTATCTGTGATTTGAATACATTCAATGAGCTAGCCTCAACTGCTTCCTTGGGCAGAGAATTCCACAGATTCACAACCCTCTGGGAGAAGAAATTCCTTCTCAACTCGGCTCCCCCGTATTTTGAGGCTGTGCCCTCTAGTTCTAGTCTCCCCGACCAGTGGAAACAACCTCTCTGCCTCTATCTTGTCTATCCCTTTCATTATTTTAAATGTTTCTATAAGATCACCCCTCATCCTTCTGAACTCCAACGAGTAAAGACCCAGTCTACTCAATCTATTATTATAAGGTAACCCCCTCATCTCCGAATCAGCCGAGTGAATCGTCTCTGTACCCCCTCCAAGGCTAGTATATCCTTCCTTAAGTAAGGTGACCAAAATTGCAAAAATCCAGGTGCGGCCTCACCAATACCCTGTACAGTTGCAGCAGGACCTCCCTGCTTTTGTACTCCATCCCTCTCGCAATGAAGGCCAACATTCCAATCGCCTTCCTGATTACCTGCTGCACCTGCAAACTAACTTTTTGGGATTCATGCACAAGGACCCCCAGGTCCCTCTGCATCGCAGCATGTTGAAATTACTCCCCATTCAAATAATATTCCCTTTTACTGTGTTTTTTTCCAAGGTGGATGACCTCACATTTTCCGACATTGTATTCCATCTGCCAAACCTTAGCCCATTCGCTTAACCTATCTAAATCTCTTTGCAGCCTCTCTGTGTCCTCTACACAACCCGCTTTCCCACTAATCTTTGTGTCATCTGCAAATTTTGTTACACTACACTCTGTCCCCTCTTCCAGGTCATCTATGTATTTTGTAAACAGTTGTGGTCCCAGCACCGATCCCTGTGGCACACCACTAACCACCGATTTCCAACCCGAAAAGGTCCCATTTATTCCGACTCTCTGCTTTCTGTTAGCCAGCCAATTCTCGATCCATGCTAAAACATTTCCTCTGACTCAGTGTACCTTTATCTTCTGCAGTAACCCTTTGTGTGGCACCTTATCGAATGCCTTTTGGAAATCTAAATACACCACATCCATCAGTACACCTCTATCCACCATGCTCGTTATATCCTCAAAGAATTCCAGTAAATTAGTTAAACATGATTTCCCCTTCATGAATCCATGTTGCTTCTGCTTGATTGCACTATTCCTATCTAGATGTCCCGCTATTTCTTCCTTAATGATAGCTTCAAGCATTTTCCCCACTAGATATGAAACTAACCGGCCTATAGTTACCTGCCTTTTGTCTGCCCCCTTTTTTTTTTTTAAAACAAAGGTGTTACATTAGCTGCTTTCCAATCCGCTGGAACCTCCCCAGAGTCCAGAGAATTTTGGTAGATTATAACGAATGCATCTGCTATAACTTCCGCCATCTCTTTTAATGCCCTGGGATGCATTTCATCAGGACCAGGGGATTTGTCTACCTTGAGTCCCATTAACCTGTCCAGCATTACCTCCCTAGTGATAGTGATTGTCTCAAGGTCCTCCCTTCCCACATTCCCGTGAGCAGCAATTTTTGGCATGGTTTTTGTGTCTTCCACTGTGAAGACCGAAGCAAAATAATTGTTTAAGGTCTCAGCCATTTCCACAAATTTCCATTATTAAATCCCCCTTCTCATCTTCTAAGGGACCAACATTTACTTTAGTCACTCTCTTCCATTTTATAAATCGGTAAAAGCTTTTACTATCTGTTTTTATGTTTTGCGCAAGTTTACTTTCGTAATCTATCTTTCCTTTCTTTATTGCTTTCTTAGTCATTCTTTGCTGTCGTTTAAAATTTTCCCAATCTTCTAGTTTCCCACTAACCTTGGCCACCTCATACGCATTGGTTTTTAATTTGATACTCTCCTTTATTTCCTTGGTTACCCACGGCTGGTTATCCCTTCTCTTACCGCCCTTCTTTTTCACTGGAATATATTTTTGTTGAGCATTATGAAAGAGCGCCTTAAAAGTCCTCCACTGTTCCTCAACCGTTTAGTCTGTGTTCCCAGTCTACTTTAGCTAACTCTGCCCTCATCCCACTGTAGTCCCCTTTGTTTAAGCATAGTACGCTCGTTTGAGACACTACTTTCCTCACCCTCAATCTGTATTACAAATTCAACCATACTGTGATCACTCATTCCGAGAGGATCTTTTACTAGGAGATCGTTTATTATTCCTGTCTCATTACACAGGACCAGATCTAAGATAGCTTGCTCCCTTGTAGGTTCTGTAACATACTGTTCTAAGAAACAATCCCGTATGCATTCTATGAATTCCTCCTCAAGGCTACCCCATGCGATTTGATTTGACCAATCGATATGTAGGTTAAAATCCCCCATGACTACTGCCATTCCTTTTTCACATACCTCTATTATTCCCTTGATTATTGTCCGCCCCACCGTGAAGTTATTATTTGGGGGCCTATAAACCCACCAGTGACTTTTTCCCCTTACTATCTCTAATCTCCACCCACAATGATTCAACATTTTGTTCATTAGAGCCAATATCATCTCACAACTGCCCTGATATCATCCTTTATTAACAGAGCTACCCCACCTCCTTTCCCTTATTGTCTATCCCTCTGAATTGTCAGATATCCCTGTATGTTTAATTCCCAGTCTTGGCCACCCTGCAACCACGTTTCTGTATTGGCCACCAAATCATACCCATTTGTAATGATTTGTGCCATCAACTCATTTACTTTATTTCGAATGCTGCGTGCGTTTAGGTTGAGTGTTTTAATACTAGTTTTTAAACCATGATTTTTGGTTTTGACCCCTCCTGCAGCCCCTTTATATTCATACATATTGTCCCTTCCTATCACCTTGTGGTTTACACTTACCCCAGTGCTACTCTGCTCTGTTGCCTCCTGCCTTTTGCATTCTTCCTTGGGGTTCTGTTCATCTGAGCTCTCACCCACGCTAACTAGCTCAGAGCCCTCTTCTGGGTTCCGAATACTCCTCGCATTGAGGCACCGAGCTTTCAGGCTTGCCTTTTTATTACACTTTGACCCTTTAGAATTTTGCTGTACATTGGCCCTTTTTGTTTTTTGCCTTGGATTTCTCTGCCCTCCACTTTTACTCATCTCCTTTCTGTCTTTTGCTTCTGTCTCCATTTTGTTTCCCTCTGTCTCCCTGCATTGGTTCCCATCCCCCTGCCATATTAGTTTAACTCCTCCCCAACAGCACTAGCAAACACTCCCCCTAGGACATTGGTTCCAGTCCTGCCCAGGTGCAGACCATCCGGTTTGTACTGGTCCCACCTCCCCCAGAACCGGTTCCAATGCCCCAGGAATTTAAATCCCTCCCTGCTGCACCACTGCTCAAGCCACATATTCATCTGAGCTATCCTGCGATTCCTACTCTGACTAACACGTGGCACTGGTAGCAATCCCGAGATTACAACTTTTGAGGTCCTACTTTTTAATTTAGCTCCTAGCTCCTTAAATTCGTCTCGTAGGACCTCATCCCTTTTTTAACCTATGTCGTTGGTACCAATGTGCACCACGACAACTGGCTGTTCTCCCTCCCTTTTCAGAATGTCCTGCACCCACTCCGAGACATCCTTGACCCTTGCACCAGGGAGGCAACATACCATCCTGGAGTCTCGGTTGCGGCCGCAGAAACGCCTATCTATTCCCTGGCAACAACCTGGTAAACCTCCTCTGTACTCTTTCTAAAGCCTTTACGTCTTTCCTGAAATGTGGTGCCCAGAATTGTCCGCAATTCTTCAGCTGGGGCCTAACCAGTGATTTATAAGCTTCTGGATTTTGTATTCTATGTCTTTATTTATAACCCCAAGTAACACATATGGTTCCTTCCTCCTCCTTCCTGCAGCAGCTGCTCCAGGGAAGGGCTGTTCAACTCCATTACGAGCTGCTACTTAACATCCCGAGTGCCTCTTCAAACCATACGCAGGCCTCTTCGGGTTTAACCTAATGATTAGGATAAGATAATACAAAGGATTTTGCAAGAGCAAGATTCCACCATTAAAAGACTTGTATTTATATAGCGCCTTTCATGACCACCGGACGTCCTAAAGAACTTTACAGCCAATTAAGTACTTTTGAAGTATTTCCAAAGTTCCCTAGATTCTAGAATGGTCCCAGAGGATTGGAAGGTAGCAAATGTAATTCAAGAAACGAGGGAGAGGAAAAAACAGGGAACTACAGGCCAGTTAGCCTGACATCAGTCGTCAGAAAAATACTGGAATCCATTGTTAAGGAAGTGGTACCAGGGCACTTAGTAAATCAGAACATGATTAGGCAGAGTCAACATGGTTTTATAAAAGGGAAATCGTGTTTG
Source organism: Pristiophorus japonicus (assembly GCF_044704955.1). Lineage (NCBI taxonomy): Eukaryota > Metazoa > Chordata > Chondrichthyes > Pristiophoridae > Pristiophorus > Pristiophorus japonicus. The sequence continues at coordinate 16,734,651 of NC_092002.1, read as the reverse complement.
ACAAATTTATTAGCGTTTTTTGAGGATGTAAATAAAGGGAAACCAGTGGTGGATGTAGTATATTTGGATCTCCAAAAGGCATTCGATAAGGTTCCACATAAAAGGTTGTTACACAAGATAAAAGCTCATGGGATTGGAGGTAATGTATTAGCATGGATAGAGGATTGGTTAAAGGACAAAAAACAGAGAGTCGGGATAAACGGGTCTTTTTCAGATTGGCAGGCTGTAATTAGTGGGGTGCCGCAAGGTTCAGTGCTGGGACCCCAGCTATTTACAATGTACATTAATGATTTAGACGAAGGAATTGAATGCAATATCTCCAAGTTTGCAAATGACACTAAGCTGGGTGAGCTGTGAGGAGGATGCTAAGAGGCTGCAGGGTGACTTGGACAGGTTAGGTGAGTGGGCAAATGCATGGCAGATGCAGTATAATGTAGATAAATAAGAGGTTATCTACTTTGGTGGAAAAAATAGGAAGGCAGAATATCTGAATGGTGACAGATTAGAAAAAGGGGAGGTGCAACAAGACTTGGGTGTCATGGTACATCAGTCATTGAAAGTTGGCATGCAGGTATAGCAGGTGGTGAAGGCAGAAAATGGCATGCTGGCCTTCATAGAGAGGGGATTTGAGTATAGGAGTAGAGAGGTCTTGCTGCAGTTGTATAGGGCTTTGGTGAGGTCACACCTTCAATAGTGTGTACAGTTTTGGTCTCCTAATCTGAGGAAGAACATTCTTGCGATTGAGGAAGTGCAGCGAAGATTCACCAGACTGATTCCCGGGATGGCAGGACTGACATGTGAAGAACTAGGCTTATATTCACTGGAATTTAGAAGAATGAGGGAGGGGGATCTCACAGAAACATATAAAATTATGACGGGAATGAACAGGTTAGATATAGGAAGAATGTTCCCGATGTTGGGGAAGTCCAGAACCAGGGGTCACAGTCTAAGGATAAGGGGTAAGCCATCTAGGACCGAGAAACTTCTTCACTCAGAGAGTGGTGAACCTGTGGAATTCTCTACCACAGAAAGTTGTTGAGGCCAGTTCATTAGATATATTCAAAAGGGAGTTAGATGTGGCCCTTACGGCTAAAGGGATCAAGGGGTATGGAGAGAAAGCAGGAATGGGGTACTGAAGTTGCATGATCAGCCATGATCATATTGAATGATGGTGCAAGCTCGAAGGGCCGAATGGCCTACTCTTGCATCTATTTTCTATGCATCACTGCTGGGACCTTAGCTATTTACAATCTATATTAATGACCTAGATGAAGGGACCGAGTGTAATGTATCCAAGTTTACTGATGTTACAAAGCTCGGTGGGACAGTAAGCTGTGAGGAGAACACAAAGAGTCTGAAAAGGGATATAGATAGACTAAGTGAGTGGACAGTAAGGTGGCAGATGGAGTATACTGTAGGGAAATGTTACTCACTTAGTTCGGAAGCATAGAAAAACAAAATATTTTTAAATTGGTGAGAAACCTTTAAATGTTGGTGTCCAGAGAGCTTTGGGTGTCCTTGTGCATGAAACACAGAAAGATGGCATGCAGCAAACAATAAGGAAGGCAAGTGGGCATGTTGTCCTTTATTGCAAGGGGTTGGAGTATAAGGGTAAGGAAATCTTGCTACAATTGTACAGGGCCTTGGTGAGACCACACCTGGAGTACTGTGCACAGTTTTGGTCTCCTTATCTAAGGAAGGATATATTTGCCTTCGAAGCGGTGCAATGAAGGTTCACAAGATTGATTCCTGGGATGAGAGGGTTGTCTTATGATGAGAGATTGAGTCGATACTCTCTGAAGTTTAGAAGAATGAGAGATGATCTCATTGAAATACCAGATTCTGAGGGGGATTGACAGAGTAGATGCGAAGAGGTTGTTTTTCCAGGCTGGGGGAGCAGAGGCCAGTTTCAGAATGGGGGACGGCCATTTAAGATCGAGATGATGAGGAGTGGAGTTGATTTTATTGGGCAGTATTTCCTGCTCCTATTTCTTATGTTCTTAAATGTAGTCACAGTTGTAAAGTAGGAAACACGGCAGCCAATTTTGCACGCAACAAGCTCTCACAAACAGCAATGTGAAAATGAACAGATAATGTGTTTTTAGGATGTTGACTGAGGGAGATATTTTGGCCAAGACACTGGGGTAACTGCTCTCCTTTGGAATAGTGCCATGGGATCTTTTGCATTCAACTGAGAGGGCAGACAGGTTAACTTCTCATCCGAATGACGGCACCTCCGACAGTGCAGCACTCCCTCAGCACTGTACTGGAGTGTTAACCTAGATTTATGTGCTCAAGTCCCTGGAGCGGGACTTGAATCCACAACCTTCTGACTCAGGTGAGAGTGCTGCCCACTGAGCCATGGCTGATACCTTGCCCGCCATAAGAGAGCTCACATCATGCAGGATTCCTGCTCACTGATTCGAGTCATCACTTTATGTCGCAATGGCCTGGGGTTCCCGCTTCTGTGCTGGGCAGCCTACAATATTGTACCCTTGCTTGAACGGACAGAAAACTACAGGCTGATGTGCGCAGCTGGGGAAACCTGCAGCCATTGATCGGACTTGTTTTTTTTAGCTCATCATTTTCCAATGAAACCCCAAGCTTTTAAGACACTGGTTTTGTTTTTGACGGAAAGAATTCGGAGATGATTTCACCCATTATTCTTCCAGATTAATTGAATTACTGGACAGAGAATGAATCTTAAAGAAAGCTAATTGCTGATTTAATTTGATTCAATTGCTGATTTTCTAATTTTAACTTAATTTATAATTATGGTATATATTATTTAATTTTGTTTAATTATAATTAATCTTTATTATACTGATTTTACTATTGTATACTCCTTATTCTATTATTTACAATGTAATTAGAATTTTTATTAATAGTTTTTTCGCCTGTGTCTATCTGTGCGCGAACTTTGGCTGCAACTTAAGACGCGAGCCTTTAACCTCTTTTTACAATTCCTGGTCCCGTTTTTTTCTCTCTTTCCCTCAATTGGTCAATATCTAACGTGTTGTAAAATTATTGTGAAGCACCTTGGGACATTTTACTACGTTAAAGGCGCTATATACATATAAGTTATTATCCATCTCAAATTCAGGCAAAAATAAAATTTGGGAAATTCAGAAATACAAATTATTTAAGAACGCAAGACTCGTCATAAGATGAGCCTTCGCACCTTTTTGGATGGTCCTTAATTTCCAAATGATCAATTCCCAGGATGTGAGCATCGCTGACAAGTCCAGCATTTATTGGCCATCCCCAGTTGATGATACAACTGAGTAGTTCGCTAGACCACTTCAGAGGGCAGTTAAGAGTTTGGTGTGGGACTGGAGTCACGTATAGGCCCAGACCGGGCAAGGATAACAGGCTTCATAGGAATAGGAGGCCGTTCAGCCCCTCCAGCCTGTGCCGCCATTCAATGAGATCACGGCTGATCTGCGACCTAACTCCATGTACCCGCTTTGCCCCATAGCTCTCAATAACCTTTGGTTAACAAAAATCTATCAATCTCTGAATTAAAATTAATTGATCTCGGATTAGTTGCCATTTGCGGAAGAGAGTTCTAAACTTCTACCGCCCTTTGTGTGTAGAAGTATTTCCTAACTTCGCTCCTGAAAGGTCTGACTCTAACTTTTAGACTCTGTCCCCGGTCCTAGAATCCCCAACCAGCAGAAATAGCTTCTCTCTGTCTACCCCATCACTTCTCCTTAATTCCCTCTTGCCCATCACCCCCTGTGCTCGCTGACCTACATCGGCTTCCAGTTAAGCAACGGCTCGATTTCAAAATTCTCATCCTTGTTTTCAAATCCCTCCATGGCCTCGTCCCTTCCCTATCTCCTCCAGTCCCACAACGCTCTATGACATCTCTGCGCTCCTCAAATTCTGCCCTCTTGAGCATCCCTGATTATAATCGCTCCACCATTGGTGGCCGTGCCTTCTGTTGCCTGGGCCCCAAGCTCTGGAACTCCCTGTCTAAACCTCTCCACCTCTCTACCTCTCTTTCCTCCTTCAAGGCGCTCCTTAAAAAATACCTCTTTGACCAAGCTTTTGGTCAGCTAATTTCTACGTATACGGCTCGGTGTCAAATTTTAAATCTCATAATACTACGTTAAAGGCACTATATAAATACAAGTTGTTGCTGGTGTTAATATCTTGAAAACTTCGATCAGATTACCCCTTCACCTCCTAAATTCCAGGGAATTCCTTCCGTACAAAAGACATTGGCGAACCGGCTGGGTTTTTACGACAATTTCAGTCACTTTTACTTTTATAGTTTTGTTTTTTTGAAACTGAATTCAAATTCTCAAACTGGTGGGATTTTAGCTCACGTTCCCTTGGTTACTAATCCCATACCTTGTTGGTTGCAATGCTCTGGGTTTCAGACCATTGAAAGTGCCCGAACAACATTCCCTTCTCCTCCAGTCACCCGAGATATGGGCTGGAACTTACCGAATGGTATCAAGCAGGATATCAATGAAGAAGGTGTAGCTTTCAGCAGGGATGTTTCCCTTGGCCAGGAATACCTTGTTGTAGCTCCCCTCCATCAGATACTGGAATATAGCAAACAGGAATTTTACAGACCCGGCGGGCAAGTGGCTGCTTTCATTTTTAAATTGCACAATCATAGACGTTTACGGCACAGGAGGCCGCCATTCGGCCCATTGTGTCAGTGCCGGCCGAAAGAGGGCTATCCAGCCTAATCCCACTTTCCAGCTCTTGGTCCGTAGCCCTGTAGGTTACGGCACTTCAAGTGCCTTTCCAAGTAGTTTTAAAAGTGGCGAGGATTTCTGCCTCTACCACCCTTTCAGGCAATGAGTTCCAGACCCCGACCACCCTCTGGTGAAACAAGTTCTCCTCAACTCCCCTTTAATCTTCTACCAATTACTTTAAATCTATGCCCCCTGGTTATTGATGTCTATGCTATGGGAAATAGGTCCTTCCTATCCACTCTATCTAGGCCACTCAATGAGATACACCTCAATTAAGTCATTCCTTCCACTTTTTTTTATACCCAAGATGTAGCCACTTAAAAGCCTTAACCACGAAGGCCATAACCAAAGCTCGAAAGATTTCGACAGAATCGGATAAGTCAGAGGTGACCAAACTGTGGTCTTAAGCAACCCTTGCAATAAAAGGTCTTGCATTTATACAGCGCTTTTTAAGACATCCCAAAGGGCTTTACAGCCAATGAAGTACTTTTTGAAGTGTAGTCACTGTTGTAACATAGGAAACACGGCAGCCATGTGACACACAGCAAGCTCCCACAAACAACAATGGAATAAATGATGAGATTTATCTGTTTAGTGATGTTGGTTGAGGGATAAATATTGGCCAGGACAGCGGAGGAAAATTCCGTGCTGCTCTTCGAAATAGTGCCGTGGAATCTTTGCTGTCCACCCGAGGGGTCAGACAGGGCCTCAGTTTTTAATTGAAATACGGCACCTCAGACAGCGCAGCACTCCCTTGGTACTGCACTGGAGCGTCAGCCTGGGATTTGTGCTCAAGTCCCTGGAGTGGGATTTGAACTCACGACCTTCTGATTCAGAGGCAAGAGTGCTGTCCACTGAGCCGTGGCTGATACAATCTGGCCAGAGAAGCCCCAGCAAGAGAGTGGAGAACATCAGTTTAAACTGTCACAGGAGCATCCAGTTGTGCCCCGGCAACTGCCCCCAAAGGAAGTGGAGTGTGGGAAATTGCACTCCGCTTCCATTGAGGGGTGGTAAGGCCAAATCTGCGGCGGGAGCAGGACTTCCACGCTGGGGGCTAAAATTCCCTGCCCCAGAAGGTTACCGCCCCCAAGATGGGAGCCTGTGCGGGGAGGCAGAGGGAGGTTGAGGGGAGACGGGGGCGGGGGATGGAGGTGGGGGAGGAGAAATCCAGGGCGGGGGACAGGAGGGGCCACATCGCAGCGGAGGTCTGGGGGGGGGGTGAAGTGTGTTGGAGAGGCGGGCCTGGGGGCTCTGTGCCTCGGTGCGGGGAGTGTTCGGAGTGGGGTGGACGGGTTGACTGCGCAGATGGCGGTTGGTGGATGTGGTGTGGTTGGCGTCGTGGGGGCGTGACTCCGGGGTACCCGGGGCTGGGGGCTCGACATCCGGGGGTGTTCGGTATTTGGGAAGGATTCTGACGGGACGGGACGGGTGTGAGGGGAGTGTTCCCGGTGTTGGGTGGGTCTGGAGCCGGGGGGGGGGGGGGGGGCATGCTCTTGGGATGAGGGGTGGGCTGTTTGGGGCTGGGATTGGGAGAGACTGCTTCACTCGGGGAGTTGTTGGCCTGTGGGGTTCCCTGCCGCGGAGAGTTGTTGATCCCAGTTCATTGGATGTGTTCGGGAAGGAGTTGGATGTGGTCCTTGCGGCTGGGGGAGTCGGGGGTGTGGAGGGGACGTGGGGGGGGGGGGGGGGGGATGCTGGGGTGTGTGATCAGCCATGATCTTGTTGAATGGTGGTGCAGGCTCGAAGGGCCAAATGGCCTACTCCTGCACCTATTTTCTATGTTTCTATTAACTCAGTTTTTAAAGAGAGATGAGATGAGACAAATCAAGTAGTGTTTAAGCGATTTAAATGAATGTACATTTAATTTGCTTCTCAACTCCTCCCCAATTCCCCGCCCGCGCCCCGGATTTGCATACCTGCTCGAGTGAGACTGGGTGTTTGATGTAGACATTTGTCTGTATATCTTTGGCAGGCAGTCGCTCCAGCTCTGTGTGGAACTCAGCCACCCGGTTCTGAGACAGGAGGAAGAGCAGGTTCAGCCCCAGCAGCTGGTGCTTGTAGGCCGACTCGGGCAATTCGTCCCTGCGAAGCCCAAAGGACAGGCGTCAAATCCACAGGCAAACAGGCAGGTGGACACAAAGAAACCAGCACACTACACACACTCAGCGACTGAACACTCGCAACACAAGTAATAGACAAGCTGCAGCATTGACGTAATGACTTCAACCCCAACCACTGATCTATTCTTCTCAAAACCCAAAGAATGGCACCATCCCCTGCCACTAACATTTTGCCAAATGGCACAATCTCAACCAACATCTCGCGGGAGAGCCACAATACCTCGCACATTGCACCATGGAGTGACGGGAGGCAGGTCTGTGACTCCCCATACCACGGGCTCCGGATTTCAGCAGGTGTGGGTCATTCGGCCCTTCGAGCCAGTTCCGTCATTCAATGAGATCATGGCTCACCTGTACCTTAACTCCATCCACCCCGCCTTGGTTCCGTAACCCTTAATACCCTGACCCACAAAAATCTATCAATCACAGTTTTGACATTTGCAATTGACTCCCACCCCAGACAGCCTCAACAGCTTTCTGGGGCACAGAGTTCCAGATTTTTACTACCCTTTGCGTGAAGAAATACTTCCTGAATGGCCAGCTCTAATTTGAAGGTTATGCCCCCTTGTTCGAGACGCCCTCCCACCAGAGGAAATAGTTTCTCTCGGTCTACCCTATCAAATCCATTAATCATCTTAAACACCTCAATTCGATCACCCCTTAATACTCAAGGGAATACAAGCCTAGTCCGTGCAACCTGTCCTCAGAGTTTATCATTCAGAAACACTTACTTGTAGTCAAAGTAATAACACTTGAGCTGTGCCATGTAACGTTCAAACGAAGGGATATCTTTCTTCAAGATACTCCATTGTGCTCCGATTTCCAAAACATCCCCTTTAAAACAAGAGATACTCAGACAAGCCGTTTTAATTCCCCAAACAGTGTCACTGAAAAACAGAGACACGAGACAAAGGGATTCAATTATAAAGAAAACATAACAGGGCACCTTGCAGTTGTTCAGTCCCTTGATAGTAATAAAACTTCAGGCAGGAGAATTAAGAGGGTTGAATGGTTCGGAGAGTTTTAAGGAGATTTTGATAAGGTAAGGAGGGAAAGTGAGACTTGGGCTGAGCGGGCTGAAAATAAAACAAGAAGCAAAGAAAGCAAGAAACTTAAAAGCGGGTCATGTATTACCACCATAGTGCCAGGGTTGCCCAGGCACAGACGGTGCATTACGGTGTCACCAGGGCACGAGTTCACACCTGTATGCCCAGCAATAACTTGTATTTATATAGCACCTTTAACGTAGTAAAGCAGCCCAAGGCGCTTCACAGGAGCGCTGCGAAACAAAATTTGACACCGAGCCACATAAGGAGTTGTTAGAGCAGCTCGAACAAAGGCTTGGTCAAAGAGGTATGTTTTAAGGAGCGTCTGAAAGGAGGAGAGAGCGATAGAGGCCCGAGGAGGTTTAGGGAGGGAACTCCAGAGCTCAGGGCCAAGGCAGCTGAAGGCACGGCCGGTAATGGCAGAGCGATTATAAGCAGGGATGCTCAAGGGGCCAGAATTAGAGGAGCGCAGACATCTTTGGGGATTGTGGGGCTGGAGGAGATGACAGATTTAGGGAGGGGGCGAGTCCAAGGAGGGATTTGGAAAACGAATCAGTTACCAACCACGCTGATCAAAGACTAGGAAGGCATTTGGCTACAATTCAATAGGTGTTTCATAAACAATCAGTGCGGTCACATTTAGAATTCTTTGGGCACCCAATTGTCAAAAGGACAGTGATGCATCAGAATGCGTACAAGTTGGCAAAGGCTGGTGGCAGCATTTAAAGCTCTGAGCTGCAGCGAAAGACTCGCAGAGCTGAACTTACTTTCATCAGAGAGAAAAAAAGCATATGGGATCCTCGGTTTTATAAACAGAGGCATAAAGTACAAAAGCAAGGACGTTACACCGAACCTGTACAAAACAATGGATAGGCCTCAGCTGGAGTAGTGTGTCCAAATCTGGGCACCGCACTTTAGACAGGATGTCCAGGCCTTGGAGCAACATTCCCGGTGATTTTTTTGGTGCGTGGGCCCTTTAACTGGCTGCGTGGCCCATTCAATTTTTGGGCATGTGCGGTTATTACCTTTGTAAAGCCAGTGAACAGCTTGCACGGGACCTCCAGACCGCTGCTCGGCTGTGCAGCTTAACGGGAACGTTGCCGTGGAAGAGTTTCTACGTTAAAGGTGCTATATTAATGCAAGTTGTTGGTGGGTACCAAAGTGAGAATCCTGGAAAACGATTCACTTAAGGGACTAAGTGGCTGGCTGGTTATTGAAGTGCAAAGGATATATTTTTTTTACTCAAGTCGCTAAGTGGGAAAGGTCAGAAATCCACCTCGCTGTCAGATGAAATTTAGTGGTTCAGCTTTAAACAAAAATACAATCTTTTGGGATCCGGCGCGGGCGGCTGCCAACATCCCTTGCTGATACTCACGGGCCAGAATGAGCTGTCGTTTGGTCAGTTTGGTGCCTGAAGTGGGCAGGAAGTTCAGTTCCAGCAGAGCCACCTGAAATATGAACACACAGCGTCAGCCAAAAGAACAGAGGTGCAACCGGGAAACAGGCTGATATACGTTAACGACCTGGGCATACAGG